>NC_058033.1:12235044-12541544 GCF_019176455.1 Solea senegalensis
TGGGACTGAATCAAGAGAACACTTATTTGCCTTTCCTGCCAAATACACAGATGAAAATGTGTAATGGTTTTCAATGAGAGTGAGCTGCTAAAAATGGCACATTAAACAGCTGCTTTACCACCTCACCACCATCAACCACCCCACCACACACATACACACACACACACCTTCCGCATATGTCGCTTATTTTCTGAGCCATAATATTTTTCAAGATTAGACACACAATTAACTCTAACATTCTTAGTGGAGCGAGTGGGGCTTACTGCTAGAGGACAAAATATAATCATCTTTCCACAACCTCAGCTGTGTATAAGACAATAGCCTGGACATAAGCTGATAACAACAGCATGCACAACACAATATACAGTGGTTATCACCAAAATGATGTTTCCACTAGAAGTGAGAGCTGGCAACAAAAGATTTCTAGTCAGAATTAACTAACAGGTCTGTTTTACATGATATAGTGATTATTTTTCATTCTTATTCTGTGTCACTGCACAATGGGTAATCTGACAGCAGTTACAGCATGTATCTAAGCTGAGCTGACACCTAGCTAGCAGGTAAGCAGCAACAGCCGCAGACAAGCACATGCAGGTGCAGCCCCCTGAAGACCTGCCTGCCACAATGTGTATCATCACAGTGACAGGGCTAGCTCTGATGCTGCGATAATACTATGCAAAATAATCAGAATACATAAAAAGTGGAAAAATCCCAAGTTCAAACAAGTGAAAGAACCAGAAGTAGATGATTCTTCCATTAAAACATCTGGTTTATTCTGCAAAATCATCAGTTCAGCAGCAAGTATATAGAATAATATGTAAATGATATTATGATACACTTTTGTCTTAGCAATTGGTGACTTTAAAACTTAACAAAGAATTAGAAGACTACTTTCAGTCCTCATTAAAGCCCCGTTTACAAAAGCTGTGACTTAACAATGGCATCATCTTCTTTTTTGAATATTTCATGATTTGCAGCAGCATTTCACCAAAAATATTCCTGCTATGGTTTGTGACAAAACCCTTCGAAATTCCTTAACTCTCGAGTGTGCTGCATCTTCTTTTCTATGGAAAAATGGAATTTTGGTTATGCTCATTTAAGATATGTGAAACACTTTATCAACATCATCACAATGAAGAGCTTATTTCTCATACAGCCCATTATTCCTCATTAGGAGCAGAGTGTGGTGAGAACCCTGCAGAGCTGGGCGTCAAACAGCTAAATGATAAATGTGCTTCGGGGGTGTTTATCGCCCGACCAGTGTGACACGATGATGATGACCGATTGGACTCAAGAGAGTGGGGGAAAATCAGTACAGCAGTGACCTTGTTTTAAATGACAGGTTACAAAGATGACAGAGGGACCAGCTCTCCTTCAGTACTTTCACAGTTCAACTATCATTAACAGCACTTCAGCAGTCAAGAGGTCTATTATGTACTTTGTGTTTCCAAAGGACATGTACATTTTGTTTCTTTACATCCTTAAGTATGTCTATTGCCTCTGAAGTACAGTGTGGATTACTTTACAGATGTTGAAATCACAAATATTGTCACATCTCTATAAGGCAGGAATAAAATTATAGGCCAAAATTAATTATGTGTTGTAAGATGCTTCAATCAGTCTGGCACACTGTAGGCTACAAGCCAGATGGTCCATGTCAGGTGCATATTGCTACCACTTTCAGAAAGACAAAAACACCCTACCTCATTGTTTCTAACTAGAGATGTAACGATATGAAAATTTCATATCACGGTTATTGTGACCAAAATTATCACGGTTATCAATATTATCACGGTATTGTTAGATGTGTTCAAAAAGTACTGAACACACACACTGAAATCTTTTAACAAAGTTTTATTTTAAAAAATATATTTTATATTATATGATGATATTATGATGATGATATTATTATTATTATTATTAATTATCATCTGACTGACTGACACGCGCGCGCGCACACACACACAGGTCCTCACTCTGTCGGATAATAATTAAGTAGCAGCGGTCGTACACAGCATGAAAATAAAATAAAAAACACAGAAACAAACATATTTTGCTCTGCTACGGTACGTGTCGTCTGCACACACTACTCGCTTTCGCTGATAGCGCCCAATAACATGTATTTTTACAGGAGTAACGTTAGGTAACACTTAACTTAGGTTTCCTTTATTGAGAAAATAGGAACATTTTACAGACAAACCATGACATTTCCCACTATTCCAAAATCCCGTTTTTGTTGACGTACTTTACACTCGCTGAAACGTTGTGGGTGGTGGTCACGGAAGTGTTACCCCCCTTCGCTGAGTTTTTTTTTTGTCTTCAATTATTTTACCGTCAACATCATTTAAAAATGCAAAATATGCCCAGACTTCTGATCTTGTTTTTTTACTGGGGGGGAAATCTCTGGAGCGCAGGTGGCTTCAGCCGTGTTGTCACAGGACAGTGGAAACTGCGCTTGTGCGCCCGCTTCTGAGCGAGTGCCGTTCAGGTGCTGCTGCTTCTTCAAGAAAAGAGCAGTATCACTGAGTTTTTCAGTCATCGGTTGCGGTAATCAATCACGGTTTTAACGATAATTAAAATTTGAAACGGTAGTACTAACCGTCGGGAATTTTACCGCGGTTTATCGTCATACCGGTAATCGTTACATCCCTATTTCTAACCATGAATCCTCCTGTCTGAAAGGTCCAAATTAGGACAAATGCAGATTTACTCATTTATGCGTTTGCTTATTTTGTCGGACCAACCATCCAACACACAAACTGACTAATACTTTATGGTCACCTG
The DNA here is from genome assembly GCF_019176455.1 of Solea senegalensis. Classification (NCBI taxonomy): domain Eukaryota; kingdom Metazoa; phylum Chordata; class Actinopteri; order Pleuronectiformes; family Soleidae; genus Solea; species Solea senegalensis. The sequence goes on from NC_058033.1 coordinate 12,237,829, forward strand.
AGTCGAATGCAAAGCATATGCAATAAAACATTTTTTTTTTCTATAACTTAACAGCACGAAACTACTCCAGAGTTAAGCCTGTTGGGCTATGTAGCAAACGATTAGCAGGTTATCCTGGTGCTGTGTGAGTATATGTCAATAGTGTGTATTAAATAAGTTAGAAGCCATGCAAGGTTCAGATATCTGTCAATATAATATTGACTTGATGACAAAAGGGTTTCAGGCAGTTCTTCCTACAAGACTACCTGGCAACGGACCAGGCGGCAGTTTTACTCTCTACCTGTGAAACGAGCCCTGAATACAGAGAGGCTGCGCAGCCATTACAAGCACTTCAGAAACAAGCACCACAATTAATCATCGCCACAGATTCTTTAGCAGGCAGCGTTTGTTCATTCAATAACACAGACATGAAAAGGATGAAGTAGCCAGGTAAAGACAGGATCTGCGTTTCAAATTCCTACAAAAAAGGTGTACGGGGTTGCCACGCAGGGCTGTGAATATTTATGCACAGTTGTCCCCATCATAAGTCTGTAGAGGTGAAAGCAGTGACCATAGAACATAGTCTGATTCTACATGTTCCTCCTTCATTTCCAAGCCAAGGACAAGGGCTTCAGGCAGAATGCGTGACTGTCTGGATAAAGGTGAAGCTGCAGCTGCAACATGTTGCAGACAACAGGAGGGGAGTAGTGACTTTGTACTGTTGGGTCATCATGACATATTATTATGATCCAACTTCACTATAGGCATTCATTACTGTCTCTGTGGGACCAATGACAAAGACTCAGGTTCTTCTATTCTTCACACCAACAACCTACATGTGGTTATAGCCGTTTCTCCATGGGATCAATTACTTTACAACAGACACACGGCTGTAAAAGTAAGTAATAGTTGCTCCTGCTGTCACATTTACTCATAAAACTTCTGTTCAATATATTTAATTCATCTCAAACAGCTACTGTGCAGTAATACACCACCCAATACTTATGTGAAAGCAAGGGGGAGGGGGAGCTTTCCAGAGCAACACAGACAGATACACGCACACACACACACACAGAGAGAGTACACTCCCTGGATGTGCGTGTCTGTTTTCAAACGGTAACCAAGCAACCAGTTCCTAGTCAGGACCTTTGGCTGTAGGCTTATCAGGTGACTGCGTACTGCGCCTGCTCATAACGCTCACCAGGTTTCTGTTTATTTTAGGTTGGCTTCACTCTTGACCCAGACCAACCAGAGGTCAACGAGTTGGGCAGAGAACCAGGCAGGACAGGTCCCCCAGTACTGGAGCCGACACTGACGGTCCCACACAAGTACTAATATAATAACAATAGACTAGACTTCTGAAAGGAAACCAGCAGCTGAATAAAAGGGAAGACATGAGGAAATACACAATGTCTTATGTTGTAAAATTGATGATGACAGATAAGAAGGTAAATATTTAGACTTTAAGAACAGTGCTGCAAACTAAATATTTGATTATCTAATGTTAAAATAACACCAAGTACGATTTGCTCTCCGTCTCCTCTCGGTAGCCTATGTTATAGCATTTTATACAATTCAAGCACATCATTTGAATCACTTGATTTATGAAAGAGATGACTCAATAACACGATCTGACACACAGCAAGCTCAAACGCACTAGATGGAGCGGAAACTAAACCCTGTTGTAGTTCTCTTTGTGGCATGGATCCAAAATCAGAAGTTACATAGCGCTAATGCAGGTGATGCAGACCTGCTCAGGCTTTGACAGAGGTGCCATTCACCCGGTTATAAGTTGATGGTGGCATCAACGTTATTTGAATGTTGAAATCCAACATTGTGTGCCTTTAATATCTCAGGTGCTTTCTAAGAACGGCTCGACTTTGCAACTTTTTTTTTTTTTTAAATTACATCCTTGAGTATCTACCAATATTTAAGATATGTTGATGCATTAACAATCTTGCAAGAACCAGCCATTTTCAGAACAATTCTGTAAGACAGACATTTGCATTCCCTCACTCACGTCCTTGTCACATGAGTGATGTCCTTGTTACATGTGGCCTGCCTTTAGTGAAGAATATGCATCATATAAAATGTTAACGGCTCGCACTGGATATTATACCGAGTATAATTTCAGTTCATCAGGGAGTGATTTCAATGACAATACCTATTAATGACTGCTTAATACAAAAACAATAATGACCACATTTAATTACTTTTTTAATATAAAGGCTAAAATTGATTATCTGCATTTTTCTACATCCTTACTCCTTAGTGCTGATTGTAATTCCAAGGATTTCACATCCCTCAATTACAACTTTTATTTAATTTGTCAATATTTTACATGTAATGCAGTGCCTTTTGGACAAAAATAGAGCAAAGAAAATGAAGTGGAAAGGCACTACTTTCCAGTTAAAAAGGGGTTAGCATATCACAGTGCATTTCAAAGCCAGGTTAAAAGAATGCTTCAAGCCTGGCAGATACTGTTCTTGTCTGCTGAAGTGGAACAGCGTCCAAATGACGAGGCTGCGATGCCATAAGGATGGTAATGAGCCCAAACTAGTGTACACAACAATGTGACTCAAGAGACAAAAGAGGTCTAACAACTCACTATTTAAACCCAATATTACACCATGTCCCAGCCTTTACACGGAAAGAGGAAGACCCTGAACAAAGCACTTTTGCATGACATACGGTTTCTGGAAAATCAACAGACTGGAATCTTATTGGCCTGACTCGGGTTCTGTGGCTTCCCATGAAAATCTCAGAAAACATTTTAATAATAACAACAAAAGAATGTCACCGAGTGAAGCCACTGAGACAATCCTCCAGCAAAAGTTTCACACACCATTGTTCACAGTGGGAGGAGTGAGCTGTTAGTTTCAGTCTAAATTCCAGGGAAAGGAACAGCCACACCCATTTTCAATTATAATGACACACTTGCTACAATTAAAGTGACCGAGTTATGATTATGATTAGAGAGATATAGATATATATATATATATATATATATATATATATATACACACACACACACACATATACATATGTATATATATATATATATATACATATAGGAAATGTACTACAATATTACAGTTTATTTGATTGATAATGCTGCTGCTTGTATTTTGCAACATCAAAACAAACCACAGTAGAATTGTTTGAAAATAACAACTTAGATTTTTAACCCGGCCTATCACTACAAATTTCTCCATTTATTCAATGCCGCTTCTGATGAGGAAGCAACACAGAGAGAAAATACACGGTTCAGCCACTTGATTACAACGGAACATTACATTACAAGGAAATTTGTTTTAATACTATGGCTATTCAGAGAGGCTAAAATGTACATCTTTTAAAAACAAGGAGCAGACATTCACTGCTTTGCTACAACATTTAGACCAGTTGCTGATTTTATTGTTGTGGCTGATGAGTGGAAGTGATTATGTTGCTCTGTGTGCATTTAGAGAACAGTTCTCATACTATTTTTAGTAAGCTTCTTAAATGTGAATATTTTCTTAATTTCTTTGCCCTGGATAACAAATAAATCATTAAAAGTCAATCATTTTGGTTTGTGGACAAAACAAGACATTTGAGAACATCATCATGTCCAGGTTTGACAAGGTTTTCTGATATTTTATGGACCAAATGATTAATCGACAGACAACCGATAAATCGATTATGAAATTAATCGTTAGTTGCAGATCTAGTTCAATTTTACTCTCAGGACTGACTGAAACTTGCACCAATAATTGTCTCAATCTGAAACATATGTTTAATATTGAAACATGAGAATAAGAAAATGACACCAACGTAAAGAGATCATACAGGTGTGTTTAATTTGGTTGCGAGAGGCTGGGGTTGAAGAACGGGGGAGCAGGGCGGAGGTCAGCAGCACTGCTGGCAGTCTGTCCTTTGAAGTCCTGTCACCACTATCAAGCAATTCTAGTGGTCACCAGTGGAGATGAGACAATATACAATGTGTCTCAATAAAACGTGCGCACACAATACGTCGATTGTGGTCAATTCAAAATTTTGGGATACTCGTGAATGTGGAAAACTGTTAATATTTCATGTGCGTGACTTGAATTTCCTGTCCTATTTTTAAAAATGTGGGACACCACAGACGCAACTAACTTTGTGTCCGATTTTCAATGTTTTAATCCTGAGAACACTTGACGATCCAGTCAAGAGACAGGACCATACACTTGGCATTTAATCAAGAGATTCCAGGGATCTGGGATCTCACAGAAACTTGCACTATTTAATAAGACTTCAGAATATAAACAGACACGGAGGCAGACGGTCGGTATCGCCTATAGACTGTTGTGTGTGCGATGTTTTAGGCTGAGAAAACCGTTAATGAAGTCATGGCTGAGAAAACAGAATCAACTTGGCATGTACAAGTCACAGTTCTAAACAAAAGTATGCAACATCTGTTTCCCGTTCAACTCGCTCTCATTGGTTATTGCAAGGTTCTACTCACGCCCCAATCACTGTTCAGTCTTTCATTTCAAATCCTGAAGACACTAATGCATCCAGAAGGCGCCCACAATTGTTAGAAGAGCTAGATCTGGGACTGAAATCTGGCCAATTATCCTCTAGTGTGGGGCAGGCTTTACTTGCCAACATACAGTCCTAGTGATATTTTTATTTTTAAATGCCACAAGGGGGCGTCTTGAACTTTCCAGTCTTACCAGGACTTTATAAAAATCTCATTAAGGATTCTGTGTCATTTTATGTAATGTCAGCAACATGTGTTGTAAAATTACAACACAGAGCACATCAAGTCCCACACCTAATTACCAGATGATAAACCAAGTTACATTACACTGAAACCCCCCCCCAAAAAATAAATCAAATCTCTTTTTTTCTAATACAACACATTTTTAATTGAAATTAAAGAGCATAAAGTTCAACATCTGATATATTTCAAATGCTAACCAAACCACTGCCGTGATATAGTGTTTAACTGTGTGAAACCACTGTGATTGTCTACTAGTAACCCTGCCTTTTCTGTCTTTTTCGCTCGTCTTTCTAATACTACACACACCACATAGTTTTACAATGTTAAAAATAAATATATACTTGACACATACGTCGATTTTTACAACGTGTAAATTCGTACTAGGGATTGCCTTTCGTTAGTTCTGGTGTGCTAGCTCCACAAACTGACCTTGGGTCAGTTTCACCATATTGGCTAATTTCGTCAAACTGAGTGTACGTCGTTTGTTTTAACCACCGTTTAGTTTTATTATTACCACATTAACGTAATGTACGTGAACATTAAGTTATTAGTGTTTTTTTACTTGAAGACAAAGCCAAGTTTCGCCGGGGCTCACGTCTGACCACTCGGTGCTGGTGACCGCTTTTAGTGAAGAAGAAAAAAACAAACACTCACATTGAAAATCGCTCGTGAGTAAACTTACCTGCGATAAAACTCAACAGGACACAGCAGAATCGGACAAACGACAGCTCCATCACTGCTTCAGATATTCCAACACTTCTCGTCTCAAACTTGGTCCGACAACTTGTGGGAGAACCGAGGGAAAATCAGCAGCTCAGCTCGACAGAGGAGGTATCCAAACTCCTGCTCCTCCTCCCTCCTCCTCTTCTCTGCAGGTGCACAGCAGAGCGCGCCCCAGGCTGTCACGTGACAACCCCTTTGCTCAATTAGTAGCTCACGATGCCCTCTGTCGGCATAAACACCGAAGTGTACCATATAAATGGTCAGTTGTGAAGAGGAAAAAGTCTTTGTTTTTAAAAGATTATCGCTTTATTTTATCATTTCAATTTGTTTCTTTGAATCTGTACTTTCACTCTTATTCTGCATTTCTAGTATTGTATTTGTGAAAGGTTTAATCTAGTGCAGGTCTCCTCAAAGATTGCATTAAGACAGAAACATAAAATTGTTTATATGATGAATTTGAGGTTCACTGGACACCCCATTTGTCTCTATGTATTTCAAACTTCAAATCGTTTTGACATATGCACTTTTACTACTTCTTTGGGCAACATTTGTATTGATCTGCCTTTTCAGCAAGAAGACCCAGGTTTGCAACCCAGCCAGAACAAGGAACAAGCCTGCATGTTCTCCCTGTGCATGGGATTTCTCTGGGTGCTCTGGTCTCCTCCCAAAGTCCAGAAACATGCAGATTTGTGGATGAGGCAGATCGGACACTCTAAATTGACCATAGGTGTGAATTTGAGAGTGAATGGTTGTTAGTTGTCAGCTGGGACCAGCACCAGACATCCTGCAACCCTCATGTGAAGGATAAGTGGTAGAAAATGAATGAATGTCTCAAAAATATGGCAAACCTACACTAATTAGCCATGACACTAAAAAAGTTGGCTGATGTAAATAACTTGTTTTGATTGTGTTTATACTCTTATACAACGTAATGTTCCATAGATATTTGAATCATTTTATATTTTGCATTAACAATCTGCTTAGATGTCCTTGTATATAACATGAAACACATGAGAACATGTCTATGAATGATACTGAATGTTACTAAATACAATACTGGACTTTCTCAGTACTTCTTTGCTACACCTTCATATTGCTGCATGTGTACACATGCATTTGAACAGCTGGTTTTAATGCTGTAATAATCTGTGTATATTAACTTACAACCAAACTGTCAAAAGCTTTAGGCACTTCATCACACAGTACTGTCAGGAAGGTTTCAGATCAGTGCAAAACTGATGTGCATGACCCCCACAACTCTGACATCGTTACTTCATCAAAGCTTTAAGAAATCCTTGACACACAACACAACACTCTCCTCAGAAAAGACACGCACACAAACACAACAAAGATGAAATCTTTATACGTGGAAAATGTGTTTAATAAAAATTCATAATTTTAAGACTATACATCAGAGAATTCTACACCATGAATAAATAAAACAGTACAAAGGTCCACAGTAGGTGGCATACATTACAGCTCCTATTGTAAAAATACAGTACTTCCAAACATCAAGTGTAGTATTCCAATGTCAATATCCAATTTAATACAAGAAATTTATTTGAACTATAACAGACAATCTAAAGTGCAAAAGGGGTCAATCAATATTCAATCTATAAAAAGAATCAATGTTTTTAAAAAAACCTTGGTCGTCAAAGTTATTTTTAGCTTTTATGTCCAGTGTGAACAATACATGTACTACGATTCCTAACTGTAACCTTGAGTGTCAGTATCCAGGTCCTACTCTGTTGTCATGAGGGACCCACAGTTTACGTCTTAGAGGGTGGGGGGCTCTGCTGCGAGGCCTGAAGTCATGAGGAAGGACTGGACTTCTCACAGGAACTATTTTAGTTGGATGCCACATGGGAGCATCTGGGTTTAATGCCTTTGAAAGAGACGTCATATCACACCATGTAAATCAATACATTTTATGTGTCAGCAAGTCAAATGTCACACGGAATAAAGATCTAAAAAAATCTAAATATTACTGCATCATAGGAATTATTAAATCATATAATGCAATACCTGGTAGCAGTGGCTGGTGTCGATGGTAAAAGGGGGAGTGCGAGCCCTGTCTTCATCAGAGGAAGAATCGGAGTGGTAGTCTGATGTCACCCGCGTCAAAGCACTGATCACCTTCTTTGCCACATATTTGTCCTGCTCCTCATCGCTGGAGAAAGTGGCCACCGAGAAGATCATACTTCCTTCTCCATACCTAAAATAGAAAGACAATTATCAATGTACCTTAATGGAAATATACAGCAATAAGTAAAAAATCTTTAAGCTATTCAATTAATCTGTTATTATTTCTCCATAAATTGATCAGTAGATTGGTCCACAGAATGATAAAAAATAAATTCAAAGGGCTTATTTTAATTAAAAAAGTTGTCTGGTACATATTTAAATATAACTACACATCTAATGAGTGCTAAATACTATTAATAAGCCACATCTAAATGAAAGGCTGCGTGATTAAAAACATTAATGAATTTATTGTACAGGAAGATGTAGTTTTATTTAGCTTCAGAAGTTCACATTGGTGAATGACAGCATTTCTTCAAAAAGACCAGCAAGATTTTTGGACCATATTAGCCAAACCAAGCTCAGTTATACACTACACACACACACACACACACACACACACACAGCTAATTCACTGTCTCACCTGCAACAGACCTCCCCAGGATCCACCCACAGTGTGAGTTCATGGGGCAGTCCCAGGTCACTGTACACGATTCCACTCTCCTGACAGGCCCGGTGGAGAACTGGATCCTCCCTGTCGAACCTGTTCACTCGGATGCACCTGTGCAGAGCAAAGAACTCAAAATCAACACTTAAACTTTTTGAGACCAAGAAAAGCTGTACATTTGTTCCTCACCAGCTGGAGAGGTGAAAGACGTCAGCTCTGCTAACAACTGTATATTTTTAGCAGCTAAGGGGAACCATGTAATCTACCTACTTCAACTACTGAATAGAAGGTGAGCTGATATATGCGTGATTGGAACACTAGACTGACATTTGTTTGAATTAAGTGTTTCTGACTCCATGGTAACAACTTCTTAGCATGTTGAGTGCCAGTCCATGTATTGCTATCATCCATTAACCACAAAATATTTAAATTCTTTAAACTGCAAAGCATAAATTCACTCGTCACTTCAAAAATGCACTGGATTGAGATTTGTCACGTTGGCTTCTTCTGTGCACTGGCTTCAACAAATCCCAGGGACGGAAAGTGTGGAACATGCACAATGGCGCTCTTCCATTATACAGTTCTCGCACTACTCGGCTCAACTCAATTTTTTTGCTTTTCCATTAGGGATACGACCTGGTACTCTTTAGTACCTGCTCTGGCAAGGTTCCAAGCGAGCTGATCCAACACTAAAATATAAAGTCAACAGTCAACTGCTTGTCACTAGCGTAAAAAGCAACGACACTGCAGTGTTGTGCATTTGATGTGGTAATATGAAGTAATGGAAAAGACGTGCCTGATACGAACGCAAGTAGAGCTGAGTAGTACTAGAACTATATAAGTGAAAAGGCCATTAGTCAGATTGAATGTATACATGCCGTAGTAAATTGACTCCCAACTACATTACCTGGGGGTGCAGGTCCAACTTTTAGATATTACATTATGTACAATTTGAGTTTGACCAACATGGAAACAGAATCATCATACTGACACAAATGTTCAACATGTAACAATACTGACCTGAATCCCTGTCCTTTGCTTGGGGTTTCAGGATACCAGTGTCCTTTGAACTTCTCTTGTAGTGCAGCAGCCAACCTCTCAACAAACAGCTCAACCTTGTGCGAATCGAGCTTCTCTGCCTTTTTCACAAGGCTCTTCACATAGAACACCACAGCTGCAATTTCTCGCCTCATGTCTCCCAATATGTTTCATTACGTTTGAGCAGTTCCTGTAAAAAAGAATTGCATCTTAGCCACAGTGTAAACAGCAGCACGTTCTCCTTCATTTGGCACAGTTGAAAATGCACTTCTTAGCATCGGTTAAGAACGGTGCATCATGAACATGACATCAGAACAATGTATGGCAATGTTACACTGTACTTAAAAGGTCAATTATTCCAGCAGGATGGATGCCAGCATCACGACCAACAACCAAACTCCACTCCACAGTTTTGTATTGTTATTCAATAATGTTGTTGACCTTTTCTGTATAGTAATGATTCACTGTATGAATTATTCAAGATACCATTATTTGTGGCACTATCCGCATTTTTTTTTTTTATCCAGGCAAACAGGGACCTCCAAGTGACAGTATTTTAATTTTTTGTCTTTTTACCTTCTTGCAGCTTTTCCCTTTATGGGTTGCCTATATATTTGTCTATCCCGTCTTCTGTAACACCAACCATGAAACCTCTTCTTTTCAATATCATTTGTCCAATATAATCACTATCTCTCCTCTACACGCGACTAAACCGTCTCAACCATGGCTCTCTGGCTTTCTTTCCATACTGTTCAACTTGAGCTGCCCCTTGAATATACTAATTTCTAATCTTGTCCACCCTGGTCACTCCCGACAAAAATCACAACATCTCCAGCTCCTCCTGTCTTTTAGACAGTGCCAAAAAGCCACTAATGTTCTTTTGTTGAGCTCGTCCCGCACTTTGAGTCTCACGTCTTAAACTGACAAAACGCCCCAAACCCACTGTTTAAAACGTAGGATGAGAAAGGTCGACATTTTTCGGACAGATCTGTTTGATTTAGCGTCCGTTATTCACTTAACGGTACACGTTTCAGAAAGGCGGGCTGCGACGCACCACTTCAGCTAGCTAAACCAGGCAACAATGAAAACACTAATAAAATCGTACAAAAAACAACTTCAATTCATTTTATTATTATCATGCCGATCACAGTTCGACACATAATTACCCTCCTCTTTCATAAAGTCTGTAAGGAGAACATGATGTTAGTATTAGCTTCATAGCTAAGGACATTGTCACTTTTACAACCTCGTGTTGCTAACTGCTAAAATAACAATTACCCTAAAAAAAATCACATGGCCGTTTCAAAGTTCATAACTGTTGTGATATCCTGAGATAACAACCACACTAATATACACAAATTAAACCCTAAAGTCTCCACTTACTTTTCTGTGTGTTCAGCTCCAACGTGTGTCCACAGATGAAGTAGAATGAAGAACGGCTAAGACACGATGGTCAACACAGGAAGACGCTAGCTTCCTGTATTAGCCCCGCCTCTTGTTACACATTTCCTGCCCGCTGCTTGACAACATGCTTGACAACTGGAAAGAAAACAAAGATCAAGACTATTTGAGAGTGGTTGGAGATGCGTTGACAAACAAACGATAAAACGATAAAAACTTACTTACTAGTAATGCAAGTAATTACTTTCCACCTTTGCAGTGAAGTTACTTTAATATTGATCTTTTATAAGGGCTTTGATTCAATTCAGTTTAATCTAATTTAGTGAGTGACACTGTGGTTGCATCGTCTGTGATCATAATGAAAATTAAAAAATTATGGCAAAATAGTCATGTTCTGTTTGGGTGAACAGTGTAAACAGCAAACCTAAGCTAAGCTGAGTGAGACAATATAGTATTTTTCAGTTTCAGTATTAAAATAAAATAATTTAATATACTTTTATATTAAAGTGTTGAAATTACACACTTCTATTTTTAGAATTATTCAGCCTTATGAGGTTTAGACAAGAAATCAAACATCTACAAATCAAAACACTTTCTGACCACAAGGGGGAACCAAACCTCTATTTTCAAGTCAGTGCAACCAACACAATCTTTACAGTAATTTTGTTTAGTTTCATTTTTTCTTTCAGCCAAGTACACATGTGGAGATAGAACCAGCTCTCTTATTTTCCATGCGCTGCCTACGATTAGGAAAACACCACATTAGAGCAAGTGGTAAAAATAATTTCATTTTATTATATTTTACAAAAGAAATACAAAGTCGCTGAAGCACAAACTACACAGGCTGTGTAATGTCCATGGACAAACACAATAAATAGAATATAAAACATCACACAACACAAAAGCATACTTGTTGGTCAACATTAGACAACAAAAAGTCAAGTGAGTCCAAAATGATGGATGTTGAAGTGTAACAGGTCTGTTGACATTTCCAGTAAAACATAAGAGGAAAATAGACAACCAAAAACAGAACAGCCCGAATAGAATCACAGGTCCAGGCTTGTTTCCACAGTATAATCACACACACAGCATTCATATTTGAAGCACAACTACAAAAAAAGACTGAAGAGAAACTAGAAACCTGCATCAAGGACCACTACTCTGATTACTCTCAAACACCAAAGAACCATTTTCTAAATAAAACCAAGACAAAAGTTAAATGGAGCAAAATCTTTTAACTTTCAACCCCAAATGGGTCAAATACATTTAATCTCTTACAAAGAGAAAGAAAAGAGATACACCCGACCATGCTGAGTGTTTCTAAATATCAATCTGATTATCACCATGTCTTTCCACACCTTTAATGCACATAGTTCTGACCTCCACTGAGGAAAACTCTACCCAATACTCTTTATACATGTCTTCTACTTAATAAGGCTTCTGATTTGTCTCTTTCTTGCATAGGATTCCTGAATTACAGTATAGAGTAACCACAACTACAAACTGTTAAAACCACCCCCACATTCTCCTTTGTCTCCCTCTGTTCAGTAATCAGGGACTTACAGAGACACAGTAGACCAAACTGTACGGTTTGTATTGCTGTGGTATCAGTTTAGACACTCGTGTAGAGTGGAGAGGGCAACACAAGTTAACACTGAACATAAAGATACTGAAAGAATCAATAAATGAAATTGTAAAAACGCACACGTTTGCTGGAGAACAAACAGTTTCCACATCAACACCTTCAGAATAAAGGTCTGTGGTACACACACTGAACCAAACAGAGGAGAAAAGTTACTACGTTTGGTTTGTATGGTAATGCATCTTCCTCCAGTAACATCATCCAAGTCCAAAACCTGGAAGTTACACGTGAAACAATACAGACTTTGGTTTGGCAGCTGTGTTTCTCCCTCTATAGCAAACTTGTGCTTCACATCTTTTAGGACAGACGACAAGCTGTTCTGTGCCTAATAACACATAAATCTCACCAGCAATAATAGTTATTCCACACCCAAAAGTTCTAAACATAATACCTCCTATTGCTAAGCTGTGCAGAAGATATTGCAATTGATATTTCCACTTTCTGCTTTCCTGTATTAGTTCAGCGACACTCCCAAAAGTCATAACATTCACAATCAAGAACCAGCTCAGCTAGTAAAATTAATTTTTCAAAGTCTCTGTTGCAATGATAACGTTTGGCTGTAACAGACTGATTTTATGACACAGTCTTTCAATGCTTTCTTAAATATTCTTACTATCAAAAGGACATGTATATCTTTCTTAATATACATAATATATAACTACGTGCATCTTCTATGGTCCACTATTTCTTGAATCTACCTGAATGGCCTGAATTTCAGAGGACTGCCTTTCAAAACCTTTGGAAGTGAGAGGACATCTAATGAGAATCAAGGATTTGTCAGTGCCTTATTAATTAAAGAATATTGTAACTCTTCCAGCCTTTAACAGCAAACCATAAAATAGCATTTTGATGAGTATGACGCAGAGCTAAAACCCATATTTGAATATGCATGGTTGACATGATCAGATGAAAAACATTAAAAATGTATCTACAAAAAATAAAGCAAAAAAAAAAAAAAAGGTTGAACTAGATGACAGCACACAAAAGAGAATAAAAGCAAGTCAGTGTAAAATGAATTAGACAAACATTTTTGTTTGTATACGTTAAAGTCAGTATTTAAGGACAATGTAAAAACATGTCCGTATCTTGTGCTGGAGCCAGGATGTTCTCAGCCTCTTCTGCTATCAACATGCATCCCAGGTTAGGACCAACAACGTTTTTTTAAACTGTACACCAACCACAACAAGATGCCATGTCAACCCAGTCCTTAATGTTGCTCTAATGCAGAGCTGATAGCTCAGAGTCAACATAGTGTCATAGCAGTCACTCTGAATACTTGAAGGCATTTTCAGCCAGTCAGCATGCTCGAGTGTTTGTCAACATCACCCCAGCTGCAGAGGCAGCCACACTGTCACTCCAGATGGCCACTGTTGTTATTGCTGCTGCCACTGCTGCTGTTGTTGTTGTTGCTGGCCTTGACCCCTGCCCTGCTAATTTGCAGCCAGGGTAACTTGGTACAGTTCTTAAAGAGCTGCTCAATGGCAATGTGTCGCACATGCAGCTCTGACGCCAATGAGTCTTTCTCCTGCACAGCCACAGTCAGCTCCTCAAAGACCTCTGTGAAGATAGAGAAAGAGACAGAAAACAGAACTAAGCATTTTCTTTCACAAACACAAGGAGAGATCATCATAAACAGCTAAACAAATGAAACACAGATGCAAAACAACAAGACAAAGAAAATCAATCTAAGTGATTAGCGAAAGAGCAGAGGGCAAAGACAACGTGACAGAAACTGAACAGTGTCTTAAACTGTCAAGGAAAATGGAGAAACATTCATGTCAAAACATGAGATATGGGAACTTTTCCAGTACGTGTAGTCCATACATATTGGGCTTGTGTGGTGTGTCAGTTACTAAAAGAACCTCCCCATCTGAGTTAAATCTTGAAAACATGCGACATCTCCTGAAGGCTGAATAAGAGATCAAGTAGTTTTTCATCTGATCACTCACAACAGTCATTCAACATTCAAAACAGTGCTGCTGCGGCACCAACATAATAAAACCTAGTAAAACGAGAGTCTGTAAGACAATTTAAAAGTAAATATCATAAAACAAGTGTTAATATTGGCAGAGAGAGTTTAGTAGAGGGAGGGATTTCCTTGGGTCATCTATTGCATATAAAACAAGTGTGTTCATCCGTGCTCGTCTGATAACAGGAGCCTGGCTGTTGAATGATGGGAGTCAGCAGATGGGCAGGGTGTGTATGAGTGAGTACTACAGTGTGCAATTCGAAACAGCTGATCACATGGAAGACAATGATGTATTGACAAGAGAGGCCTTCCAGTGTTTCGTCCCCTGCTTCACTGAGTCGGCTGTTCTGAATCAATGAGCTCACACTCAAGATGAAGTAAAAATGTGAATAAAAAAGCTCCTCCTTTCTTGAGGAGGCTGACAATTTCATGTGGCAAGAGAGAATCTTGAGTTGAACACAACAATTGCAAACGTCACTTACTTTGAATCTGTATCAGAAGTTGGGCATTCAGCTGATGGAGGTCATCAACACTCATTTTAGTTACTGTAAGAAAAAAAACTGTTTTGATTAGTATGGCAGATATTGCTTATAACTTATCAGTATGTCATCTAGCTGAAAGTTAACAGGTTTTTTGAAAATATGAGGGCAGCAGTCAAGTTTCCTCTATAATGCCGTGAGTGCTGAAGATTGATGATGAGCTAATGTAGATAAACACACAAATAGATGCAAATAGCAGACCTGTGGCATGCCTGCTATCTTTCAGCAGAGAATTTAAATTAGGGCAGTTTAGAAGGCTCTCATATTCCTCCAAGGTCTGTACTCTGTAGTCATGAGCAGCACACAAGGACAAGCTATGAGGGAGCTAAGGACATATCAAAAGTTTATATATAAATATACTTTTGTCTGGAGATACCACAATGAAGGACAGACCAAGCAACATGTACTGTAACCTCTTGTTTGTGTGTTACCATTCTGACTGCTGTCTATTAGTGAAAAAAAAAATTAGTGGTCTGCCAGTCATTTTTTTGATGTTTTGTCCACACTATCATTCAATCCAGCTAAGAAAATAAAGATATAAAATCTTATCTTAAATGTGCTCACATTCGTCTCTGCTGTGGCCCTGGCATGTATGCTGTGCCTGTCCTCCTTCTGAAGGCTGGTTCCGCCCAAGCAGGCCTCTTCTGCCATCACTGGACCAAATGTCAGACTGTGACTGCTGCAGCAGCCCAAGCTCCTCTGCTGTGTGGCACTCCAACATCCCCATAGCGTAATCAGGCAGCCCAGTAGCATTGCCTGTGTCCCAGTGGGGCGTGTAGCGGGGCACCTGGGCATCTGACTGGGGCAGCAGCTTACGGTCACCCTGCTGGCTGTAACAAAGAAGCTTGGTCCCCCGTCTGTTGAGGCAGTTGGAGGAGACAGAGTCTTTGTTCTGGGCATACTGGATGATGCGGTTCAGTTTCTGGCTGAAGGCCAGTTTCATGCCCTCGTAGGCACTTCGGGAGACCTTGGAACGTGACAGCTTCTGGTTGGCAATGAGATGACATTTCTCAAAGCAGTCTCTGTGGCCACGCAGGGACTTTGAATGCAACAAGGTCACAGAGGAGACACCTGCAATTACACAGAGAAAAAGCAATGAGAAGGTCAAAGTCGATGAAGGCAAACATACAGTGGACTCAAGAGCTGACCAAGTGAACTCACTAGGGCAAATCAATGTTAACTAGCTGGTGAAAACTGGCAGACTGACTCTGAAAGCTGCTTAGTGTGCAGTGAGCCAGTAGTGTTGAGATAGGAGGGATAGTAGATTTACCCAGTCTTAATGTAAAAATATGAAGTAGAGCTGAAACTATTCATATACTATTCAACTATTTTGATAATTGATTAATCGTTTAAAGCTTTTTTCATGTGTTTCTTTGCTCCATATAAAAAAGACAACATTAAAACTGAATAATTGTGGTTTGTGGATAAAACAAGGCATTCGAGAATGTCATCATTTCCAGGTTCGACAAACACTGATGAAAGTTTTTTAACATTTTCTGACATTTTATGGACCAAACGATTACTTGATTAATAGAGAAAATAATCGTCAGATTAATCGATTACGAAAATAATCGTTAGTTACAGCTCTAATATGAAGCATATTTTACCCAAGTAGCAGAAGCGAGGACAGTGTACAGAGTGATCTCTGTTCAAATTCTAAATTCAAATTTTTTTATTCTGCGTAATAATACACACAGCATCAGATGAACCTGGGTCTCAACAACAGGAACAATCCAACTCATCTCATTAATAAAGAAAAAAACAAAAACCAATGTCATGATATAAAAAAAAAATCCATATCACATATAATGACACTGATAATTATCAAAATAAATATCACAAAGAGTTTCAGAGTTTTACTCCTGTGTGAAAGATAAAGAAATATATTTTAATAGATATTTTACACAAGGGAAAACAATCACAGCAATTGTATTTTGACTTAAAGGGTGTTTGCACAATGCATAAACATATTGCTATATAGTGAACCTTTCTTTTATATCAAAACAGCCTCTGAGAAAAATGGGCCAGAGATTAATGAACAAAAGCTGGCTGAGGTGAAGGAGGCTAAAGTGAGAGCCTGCTGCATGGGCGTTTATGTGGTAGAGGCTGCTATTTCTCAGCAGAGAGACGCGCGTGTTGGAATCGGGGGTGAGGAGGAGTGTTACTGTCGCCTGTGTAGATTTCAAAGATCACTAAGTTTACCACACATGCCTTTTACAGACCTTTACCAGCAGACAACAAAGTCTGGTCAACAAACCATCCCCAACACCACATGAGCACAGTAAATACACACACACACACACACACACACACATTACCAAAGCCTCATAATTAGTGTTGTATACACATATACACAAGGAGCTGGGGTTTTGAGGTTTCCTTTGACAGAGGGTTGTAACTGTTGATTGCAGTAGAGGCAACTGACAACCTGTGCCTGACAGGTAATACAGGAAACACTCATATAGTTTTAGTTGAGTTCAATGTAAACCTTACATGTAGATATACGAATTGGCATTGGGTGAAAATGAGAAAGTCAAATTTATCCATTTACTTATAATAAAATAAACAGCTCTGTAATCACTTTTTAGTAGCAGCTGTACAAACGGTAATTCCCCCAAGCAACACTATAACAATTGTACTCAAGGATGAGTTGGAGAATTGTTTACTTCATCTAATGGGGGTTTTAGAGAAATTCGTTATTTTGAGCTGTACAAATAAAACTGCCTTGGGATGAGATAACATGGAAAAGAATGAGGAATAAAATCGGTTTTATCACGCATGCTGTGAGACGGTTTGTAATAGGTCTGTGTGTGCATAGTGACTAATAAGTGGCCAATTAAATATTTTAATATTGGCCGCAGGAGCTTTCTGTCAGTCAGTCATGCTATAATTTAATCAGTCTCAGTCTTCAGACTAAAACAAAAACACACTGGCTACCACTGATCTACCATGGAAATCATTGGCCCACAACCAGGGCAGGCCACCACCAGCCAAAGACCTCACTCCAGCTAAGCAGCTTAGCTCTATTGCCTTTCATGGCTGCACACAAATACTGTACATAAGTGCAGGCACACACATTATTCCCATGTTGAATCCACAGCAGTCAGCTAGAGACAGTAGACATAACAACACTGACAAGCAGTACACTTGTTTTTTCCTGCTCCTTTGTGAGGAAGTAGTCATTTTGGAGGTCATTAAGTGAAACAATGAACATAGTTCAGAGTCAAGCTTTGGTACATCAGATTAAATGTAAATATTAACACCTGGTGCCATCATTTTCAGCTGTTAAATGCTTACTCCTTGGAGAAAATACAAATAATTATATACAAATAGAATCAGGAGAGTTGGAGCCTCAAGAGAAATAGACATCAAACAAACCAGGCTTCTGGTAACAAGAAATGATGTGAGAGGAAAGCAGTGTGAAAATTCTGCTTGCAAGAACGTGATATATAACCTTCTGCATCTTTTGTTTGAGGTTAACTGAAATTGTCACAAGTGCAAGACTTAACAATGTCACAAGTTTTGGTCACAAGGGAAATGAGAAAAACAAACAAAACTCAAGAGAAAGTTGATGATGACTTTTTGCTTCGATCATTATCAATATTGAAGTAATTCAGAGAACTTGAGGCTTTAGAAATCGTCAGGCTGTCCAGACAAGACATCCCTCTGTTCCATCTCCTTCTACTCTGTATTTAGTGGTCACAGTTTTTTCTTTAACTTTAACTCAGTCTTCCTCTGTGTAGACTTGGCATTGTGTAATATCATGAAAAGAACCTAAGTTTCATACTGTGTTCTTGATCTTTATTCATGTTTCCAGAACCATTATTTTCTCCTCTCACCCCAAGTGGTCAAGGCAGATGGGTGCACATGCTGTGTGTGTGTCAAGTGTTGACTCCATGTGTGAACTGTTGTCAACCTAACCACAATTCCTATCTTGCCCTAAATTTCACCAGTTCTTCAGAAATGAGGTTCTGCCTCATTAAGACCAGGTGTCGATCTCCATGAGGACTGGTGGTCCTCACAACGTATGTGTTTATGCGAGAAAGGGCCCTGAAGAGTCAACAAATTGAAGTACAGACACACCCACATACACACAAACATATATGAGCTGACAGTTGAGAGACGGTCAAGTGGGACAGAGGTCAGCAACAGTAAGGTGTCCAACAGAGCCACATGAAAATAGACAGTGAAGAAGACTGTTCACCACAGTTTCAAGTAGGTCTATAACTCTTAGATATGTCAAACACAACTCATGCTGTACCGGTTTCATAGTTTGAAAAGCAATCAAAACATTTGTTCAACAAGGCTTTAATGTGACGTATTTGCAGGACTGACAGTTAAGTGGCTTCTTACTGAAGAGTCCTGGCATTTAATTGAGTACAGCAGCATTTAGAGTATTTTAAAGCATATATTTATGATTTTTAAAGCCAATCCCTATGTAAAACATGGCAGACACACTGCCCGTCCGTGTGAACAACACAGCTGCTCAAGATACAGCAGATACAATAAGCAACACAGCTTTCATGCACTGCACATGCACCCACTGTGGACCAACTGTCAGTACAGAGCAGCAAAAGCTGAACACACACGAAAATGAAACTCAAAAATAGGTTTCAGTCTATTCAGTCAAAGATTTGCTTCAGTCTAGACTATATCTTCAATCAATGAATTTCCTTTTTTTGCTCCCCGGTGCATCCTGCAGGGCAGGTATGTATGGGATGGTAAATTGATACTTAAACAGTCTTGCATTACAATCCAGCAAGTTTATTTGCTGACATTAGCCAGATATCACAGTCAGCCAGTCATTCCCAGAGAATGGGTCGAGACCCACAGATGAGTCACGGCAGAATAGTTTTCCAGCCAATTACAAGATTCAAGTGTATGTCTTTTAGCTGTGTTCGTTTAACAATTATATCTCTTGGAAATGTCTGGTTTACATATTCATAATAATATGTGAAATAGTGAGAAGATTATGTTGTGAATTGGGTCACATTATTAATTTCATAAAGATTGTGAAAATACACTGGTTTAGACTATGTAGTGAAGTTAGTTTAGATCTTGACATACCATAAAAACATATTTCAAGGCTACCACAACAATAATAATAATAAAAAAACCTAAGAGACAATTTATTGATATTCACTGGGCTTATGACAATTGTAAATTTTAAGAGGCTGAGAAAAAAAGGGGCTTAGCAAGGTGGACAATAAAGACAGTTCAGAAAATCTCTGGAGCTGAACTGTGAATCACACTGCTGCCACAGGCAGCACCATAATTGGGCCTCCCTATATACCCCTGGGTGAAGAGTTCACCGCCCCATGAATAAGTTGTTTATACGATAAGGCTTCAATAGGCCCTGTCGAGCAACAACCAGAATCAGCATGCACTGAATCATTCTAGCCTCTTGTTAAAGCTGTTTCCTGTTTGTTTGTTTGTTTTTTTCCACCTTGAACACAGCTGGTAATATTATCAAGCCTCAGCAAAAATTCTGCCTGCATTACATTAGTAGATTAAAGAATAGTTTTGCTGAACCGGGCTGCTCAGCACTCACATTGTCTGACAAGGAGCCGGACATGACCAACAGACCTATAAAAGGAAAACCTGTGAGAGGAAGTAACAATACTTGATCACTAGTTTAATTTCTCTCCGGTGTTTACACAGCACAACTAGCCACATCAATAGCCCCCTGTTCCTCTGCAATACATTGATTCCTATAGCTTAATAGAGAAACATTACTTCCAAGAAACAAAAACAATACCTGCTGCACTGTCTCTTGGTATTTTGGTATGAGACTGCAGCAGCCCCCTTGTTGTCTGCTGCACAGTGTTGATGCTCAGGGCTGTGTAACTGCAAGTATAGTGCACAGCCCAGATGTGTGGTTAAAAACAGAAAAGAAATGTCTGAATGTAACAAATCCCCTGTTCGGTAGATGTTGAGCATTTACAAATAAACAGCCTCAATTTCTATTTTGTGCTTTCTGATGGAACAAGTGCATACAGACCAAAGCAGTTTCCTCAGGAAACAACCACTTGGAGTTACAACAAAGGTCGCACTTCCTGAACATTCATCCTGCCCCCATACTGTATTCAGAATTGTTGCCACAGAGAGCTTTCACCACTACTGCTGCTGCTGTTCTTGTTAATACTGGGCTGAAACTGAGTCATAAAAATTGTGATCCTAGTAAACATATATAATTGGAATATGATATAGGAGACAATTTTAATGGAGCTTTAAGCCATGTTTCCACCGAGTGGAACGGTTCGGTGTGGTACAGTATGGTATGTATTTTTTTGTGTATTCTTTGGCACCCATTCTAAACAGTAACGTACCGTACTGTGCCAAACTGAACCACACATAGCATTAGTCAATGTGTAAACCTGCTTTAATTGCGCTCTATATACACTATGGTGAGATTTCTCATCTATTACATGAAAGCAATAATTGATTTATTACTTTCAGCAGTATATAACTCTTACTGGCACAGTGTTAACAGCAGTTTGTAGTCCAGTCAATCACAACACTTGCAATGCAATATATATTATTTTATTTTTTTCCAAAATCTGCTTCAACTGCTTCTAATAAATATTCAAATCCAATACAGAGCGAGAAAGGAGTTGAATATTCAGCAGCAGCAGTTCACCCTTGAGATGGCATGATTAGGAGAGGAAAAACACAGAGGTTGTGTTATTGATTGAAACCATTCTTTCTGCTCGACGATTCCTCTACTCTGCATGTGTGGTGCTTTGACTTGTTCTCTCTTCTCCTTTAATGGACGATGGTACATGATGAATGAGTACTGCAGCTATTAAGCCTGCATGAGCAGTCAGCCGGCACATGGAGGCTCAGCCTTAGTTTCATCATGCCTAAAGCAGTGACATGCAGCTTAGTAAGCCCCCTCCCGCCAACAAAACACTCAGATGCATTAGATACAAACACGTCTGCAAACATCACCACCCCAACCTCTCTTCTTCCCCCAAACCCAACAGTTATATAAAAAAACCACACCATTGCCACACAGGAACATCAAAACCTGTACCATGAACAGCATACAACCATACTAATGCAGTTTGACAGGTCTTTTCTGACAGAAACACTGTTAAAGATAGTCCCAAAAGTAACATCGATAAACTACTGCTTGATTGTGCCTTACATTAACATAGCATTCATAACACTCCTGCCTGTGTGGAGAGCTGACATGTTGTATAACTCCTTTTGAGAGATAGAGACCCTTACATTCTGAATAGGACAGGAAAATGAAGCAGTGTGTAAACAGATCCATCTAACGACATTATATTACATGTTACTTACAGACCAATCCTTTTCTGCGGCTGTTTTAATAAGTCATGGTACGTTTATAAGCCAGATGAAACCCAGGCTACAACCTTCTAACATATATGATTAATCCTCATTAAGCAAAAATAATAATGTGCTTGAAAGTACTTACTAATACAACGCACTTTTCTAAAAATGTTTGCCTGAGACTTTTACATCCCAAAAATAACATAGTGAGTAAACAATACCGACAGCATTACAGAATAAGATCTACAGTATAAATGTTTAATGCATATGCATTTTTTCCTGTTTTCAACAGAATGATACACTCCTCTGGGAGCTCCTAATCAGCTTATATGACACTGCTTTATAAGTCACACACACATACACACAGCAGAAAAAAATCATATGTGTACCAAGTGTCAAAAAAGAGGCTTATCTAAGCCCTTGTTATTTCCCATTCTTCTTCAAATTTGCCACCCATTACTTGAGAGATGAAAAAGCTTCAAACACAAGCTCTTGAGTTGGAGTGGAACGTCAGACGGTTGAATCACAAAGCCTGCTCTAGTGCATGCTTTGGTCTTGCAGGCCCATTACCCTGTATGTATCTTTTACATTGTTACTGGAAAGGATAAAATAAGTGCTTGTGGGCAGCAGTTGACTGACACATCCAAAATGTGCAAAAGGCTATCGGGCTGTATTACAGCTCCTGATAAAAGTATATATTTACAAGATAGGAACTTATGATCAAAAAAATCTATGTATGCACACTAGACTGCTTCTCTGTGAAGGTAGCCTTCACACAGCTAGAGGTAAAGATGGATTTTATCTTTGAATCCCATCAGACAGACAACAGTCTGTACATTTACATGATATTATAAAAAAATTATTGGAGTCAGACTCAAGCTGGCCTAGGTGCTCTGCGCATATGCCACAGTGCACGCCCCCAGCTTAAACCTAGAAATAATAGACAAAGTCGATACAGGAATATGACAAGTGTCAAAAACATGGCAAAAGTCAAGCCAGTAAATTTTATCTTCTTCTAATAAGCTAAGACCACAACTCGACCTAACAGTGCATGATCCTGAGTGACTATAAGGAATATGGCTGTGTATATGCATGTGTATACACAAGATTTGATAGCAACGATCAAACCAGTACTATGAATCAGTGGTGAGCAAATATGCAAAATTGTCTTACCTTCAATGCTGAGTTCAAAGCAGACATGACAGAAAGATAAGGTTCCTGTTTCTGTCTCCAGTTTGCAAACACTGCAGATATTATCATCATTCAGATCAATGCTCACAAACTGCTCCTCTTCATCCATAGTTTGTCTAGGGGGAAATAATCAGAAAAAGATAGTACATGGCTAAATAACACAAATATCAATTTTGCTAATTAGGCCACACTTACTTGCATAAAACTTGCAAAAAATGCACTTTATGGTGGCATGAGTAAGGTGAGGGGAAACCTGTGGCTCAGGCTATTTTTGGTACAGTAAAAGACACAAGTCAATGTCTCTTTCTGTAAAATATTTACTTTTACGTTATGGGTACATTACCACTCTAGCAGATAAAACAGTACAGCTGTCTGCAGATAGCACAGAACACCCTGATTTATTCAATATAGCCATTTCAGGCATGGTATCTGGAAAATGGGTGTGGGAATTCTACTTGCTGTCCACATATGGTTAATGTAAAGGAAGTCTGTTTGGGTGAGATGTTTTCACAACAGCAGGAGAATCTCCAGGAGGATCCAGGTGAGGGGAAGGAGCTAGGATAGTCGCCCATTTACTCACTGTGTATTATCCACTATGACTGCTACAGAGTTCTGTGTAGTACTCTTCTAGACTTTATCCAGAGATTAGACTAGTGAGCTGGCAGAAGACTATACAGAGAATGTCTGGAGTTACTTCTGAAGACATTTGTGTTCACACATATGGCTTGGTGCATGTATGGAAGCAGCTTGTGCCAAACAATGGTGTTGACAGGAAATAGACATCAGTCACACAAAATCTATAGCAATCAAAACAATGTAATTTAACTTTTAATTGTTTTAATTGTTGTTTTAATCTGGTTCAGCACGTGGTTGCTTTACATGTGCGATATAAATAAACTTTGACTGAAAACAATAGTTGTCTCAATGGAAATATAATAAGAGGATGTTTCAAGAAGACTGGACTTAAATTAAAAATTACAGAATGGAGACATTGTTTTATGGTGAAGTGACATGAACATGTCATTTTACATGTTTTCAGGGGTTCACCTCAAAACATTTAGAAAGAAAACATTTACATTTTTTGTGTGCTTTCCATTCTCAGTGTACATTATTTAAGCAACTCAATGTCTTGGTGTTGGGATGCAAATTTCCTAATAGCATATGTAATTGGCAAAAAGCAGAACTTACACTGTAATGAGAGTTGCTCCAATATATTTTCTCTCATAATACATGGAATATTTGTAACAGTATATCAATTATATCAAATTATCTGCAATGACTGTAGGTGTATTTGGACAACTATTGATTCTATAGCCCAATATCTTTTTAGAAATTCACATGTTCCAGTGTGAGCACACTTTGGAGAACCCAGGTCAATGTGACAACTTTATAGAAAAAAAGAAAACCATATATCAGATATAGAGGATGTAAAGTAATTAAGAGCAACGAGGTTGTAAAGACAAAAACTATGTGACACACTCTCGATAAAATGGCACCACGATAACAAAAGCTTTTCTCTGGTTGTTGTTTATGACAACATTGAGGCTTAAATGGGCTGGTCTCTTTTAGTTTGCATGTGCTTTTACCTGAACTATTCTACAAAAGATGGTCGTACATAATTATTGCAACTACTTTATATGATTTCTTATTATTTGTGTTACTTATTTTAGAAGATTTCAATATGTGTACTTAGTTTTAATCGTTTTACCTTTGTTTGGTTCATTTTGTGCTCCTGACGTTATTGTTCTACTTTGTATTGATTACTTTCATTCTCTCTTCGATGTTTTTAATGCCCAACTTGATCACGTGAACCTAAAATAAAAGTGTAGAAAATTACCTTATCTTTCTGTAGCATTACATTTTAGACAGTTATTAACCTATACCCTAGGGTTCGGTTTTCACAGTGGGTCAATAGAGCAGCTAATAATAGTAATAACGGGCTCGACTGACGACTCGAGATCCGTCTTAACTTCTCCTGTGTTGGTTCACATGTACTTAACCTTCGCCACTGCGTATATTTCTCATTGTCCGCAATTAAAATGCATTCGGGCCTGTTAAATACTACTCCGACTACAAGCTATTTGAAGTTGTCATAATAACAATTGTATACTTACTACAGGAAAATACATATGTACGTATATATAAACTGCGTGATATTCCTTTCAACAAATACCTGCTAACAAGAAGTTAAGCTAACCGCACACACAGGCATCCTCCTCCGGCTGAATCGTGACCGTTATTTGACGTAGTTCAACAGCGAGTTTTTTTCACAAAAGATGACGTGATAAATGTGAGGTAACTTGTTTTGGTATAACTCACCTTTGTACCCGGGCAGCTACAGCTTTTGTGTGAACAGCTCCTCGCGTCTCCTTCGCCTCGGTGGGCACACAAACATAACACCGCGTTGCACGTCACGGTAGAATCCAGAAAGGAGTAAAAGCTACAGGAGCCTCTCAGCGGACTGTACCACTGCCTCACCCGCGGGGGTGCAGTATAAATCAGAAGTTATTGTGAAAGTGACCGCTACCGGCAACACATAAACAAACAGCAGGCATATATTTCTAAGAAGAAATACATATAAGTATCTTATGGATATGGGTTCAGTTTGTCATACGGGTCACCAGTGTGATTAGTACCAGCACAAACACCCCTACCTTAAATGAAAGTAACTCTTCCTGGCGTCATCAAAACATTTCCACACATCAGAGGGAAAGGAAAGTAATCGAGTTCATATAAACTAATCAATGACTCAGCCACACTTGTACTTTTTCTGTAGATTTCATCTCACATGAAATGGAGACATCCAGCGAAAGATCTAGACCAGGGGTGTCAAACTCATTTTTGTTCAGGGGCCACATACAGTACAATTTTATCTCAAGTGGGCCGGACCAGTAAAAATAGTAAAATAATAGCATAATAACCTATGAACAACAAGAACTCCTTGCTTTTTCTCTCCTTTGTTTTACATTTAATGAAGGATATTTTTACAAAACATGACATTCTTGAGAAATATAAGTGCAATTTCAACAATATCGTGCCTAAATGTACTATTTACACATCAAACTGGATCTAAAATGGCACAAACATTTAGTCACAGGTATCTGGAAGAGAAAAATATTGTATTTGACATTACGTTTAGATTGTAATCGTAGTGTGAAATTTTAACAAATTCATCCTGTGGGCCGGATTGGACCCTCTGGCGGGCCGGATCTGGCCCCCGGGCCTTATGTTTGACACCCCTGATCTAGACACTAATGGTTTTGTTTAGAGGTCTGTAACTTGTGGCCAGCGGCCCTACTTACGTATTCATGCTGCCTGCCACTTAATATCAACTTTTGAGGAGTTAGTTTCTATTTCACTTTTTATATCATATGTGCGTTTTTGTTGTGAATTTTAATTGGTTTCATTTCAATAGAAATTGAAACTGAATGTGAATTTTCATCATAAAACGTTTTATTGTGATATCTATATTGTGATATCATTGATCACATGCCCATCCCTACTGAACCCCTCCTGACCAGACTAAGATGCTCAGTGGCTCGCAGGTCATTTGGGTTTGAGACCCCTGGTTTAGAAGCTTCTTTAATTCTCTGATACATTTAGGGGTAATATGTGTCATTGCTACATTAACATTAGTTAACATTAACTTTAACCTTCCTTTTACAGAGGTTTTAATAAAGGACTAGGAGTAATATGTGTCATTGCTACATTAACATTAGTTAACATTAACTTTAACCTTCCTTTTATAGAGGTTTTAATAAAGGACTTTTCCAAATAAATGATTTTACTCACACAAAATAAACAATTCTCTATTTACTAGTCCTGACTATGACTATGACTGTTGTTTCCATTACATTGCTCTGTTGTAATTATTATTATTATTATTATTATTATTATTATTATTATTATTATTATTATTATCATTATTATTATTACAACAATAATTGTAATGAAAATAGATGCTGGACTCTTGAATTGCAGCTTGAATTGCATTTCTGTATTAAACATTTAGCAGTGAAATAGTGACATCATCATCTTTGGAGCTGATACAGTACTTCCTATGCTTTTTTAAGAACATTGTTTTCCGATGTTCCTGAAAGGCCTGTGTGTGATTCCACATGAATGGAATGAGGTAAAAATTGTTTATATATGCAATTAGTGGTTGGGTGTTATATTGGGTTGTTTTCTTTCTTCATGTACCATAAGACAAGATAAAATCAGTAAAAGAGTGCAAACCTGTGCCAAAGCCGCTCAGTTTTTGTGTCTGGCTCACCAACAAAATCTAATAAGTAATTCCTTTGACAATAACCTACATCCCCTGACAATCAAATTAAAATCCATTCTATACTTTTTGAGTTATGCTGCTCACAGACAAGCGAAAAGACAAAGTCTTTTTATAACCATGCACTGAATTGATATCTTAATGGAGAGAACTTAGATTTCTATTGAAGTGAGCCATGTGCAAAACTATCTTGATGGTAGTTAGCTAATGGTTCTGTAATGGCAGACAAATTTGGACTTTACATTATACATATGTCAGGTGCACTCTTATTCAGTTCACATTAGGGCTGCAACGATTGATCAATTGATCGATTACTAAATACTGGTTAATTGCAGTTCACATACAGTTGTACATCAGAACATTAGGTCTTAAAGCCACTTTGCAACACAGTGTTTGTTATGCTGTTTTTCTTGTTATTTTGGCAGACAAGAGAAATCATACTTCCTTGCTTCACTAAATAAAATGTTCACTGAGTCCTAATTGTTTTTGGTGTTTATTCACACAGAATAGATGTTTATATCATTTATTTATCACTAGAAACATGCAAGCTGCTGAACTGAAGATCACCATAATGTCCTGGATTGTTGTGGAATGTGATGGAGAGATAAGCCTCTGTGCAAACCACAATTCAGCTGCTAAAAACACATTGCGCCATCTTTTGGCCAAAACACGATAGTGCAGCTAAAGTCAGAAATTTGAATCAAACGTAAGACTCATAACATTGATCACAGAACTAAAGCAAACATGGTTATATAAAAGTTTAAAGAATATAAACTTCTATGAAAGAAAATGTTGCACAATACTTCTTTCTATGGCAACAGGTTGTGAGTAGAATCCAGGCCACATGTTTTCTTAATAAAACCAAATAACTCAGCACCATTAGATATCTAAATATACACTATATGGACAAAAGTATTGGGACACCTGACCATTACACCAACAGGGACTGGCATGCTGTTTCTAAATACATATACTGTATTTAATACAGAGTTGGTCCCTCTTTTGCAGCTGTGTTTATATACCTTGCTCACAATCTCTGGTCCAGTTCATCACAAAGGTGCTCGATGGGGTTGAGGTCAGGACTCTGTGCAGGTCAGTCAAGTTCTTCCCCACTAAACTCATCGAACCATGTCTTTATGGTCCTTGCTTTGTGCACTGGAGCACAATCATGTTGAATCAATAGAAAAGGGCCTTTCTCAAACTGTTGCCACAAAGTTGGAAACATACTGAACAGGTGTGGTCACATACTTTTGTCCAGATCTATTTCTTTACATTTCTTTAATGTGTTAAAAAAAAGATGATCCACACACTATTAAGCAGTCGCTTAATTCCTTGGGCTGACTCTGTAATAGATTGAGTCATGACTAGTCTGACTGAATGTCTGGTCACATCCATACTTTTGATCTATTCTCTTGTATATTGACTACAAAGGCTTTCTATTCTCTTCTACTGTCTTCTACCATCACTCTGTCATCATCACCATTCTATCACCAAAATAAGCAGACATCATACAGTATTCTAAAGATCTAAAGATTGTAATCATGATCATCATCACATCAGAATATTTCAAAGGTGGAACTAACGGTGCCAACGACTGATGTCATCGAGAAACAAATCCTGACATGTCGCTGCTCTGACAGGAGGGACAATTCTGACACTGTGATACATTTTTCTTCTTGTTGTTTTTCAGGTGCTTTCCTCTTCAACTGTAGACTTTAACTGTACAACAAGTACTTCTCCAAACTGGTGTACTTTTAGATCATGGTATATCACACCATGATCTAAAATGATCACCCTGAGTTAAAGCATACATTTACAGGCTAATTCTTTACAGTTGAGAGTGCCCACATCCAAGTTCTCATCCTGAGGCTATGTACATGCTGCAGCTTGCTTCACATCTTCAGAGACACAGTCTCAGATCTTGTTCAGCAAGTTCTGTGAGGTTAACACGAGGGTAGACGAAAAAAAAAGAAGTGTGGGTTGGGAAAACATCATAGAGCAACAGAATTCTGTTCTCTTAACAACCGGTCACAGACGGCGAAGGAGATGTTATTTCTAGTTAGTTTTTACTTTTGTTTTGAGATAATGAAAGTAATGTGAGGAGAGACTCTGGGGAATAATGGGGAGGAAGAAGACATCAACCACTTTCTGAAAGATGTGATTTGATATTGTTCCCTATTTACAGACAACAGCCATCATTAATCAACCTATTGTATTTATTTACATGATATTTTAAGGGCTTCACCAATGTTTTGTAGGTGATCTTTGTTGTTCGGTGTGACGGAGCAGTGAGTATGACTCAGCCAAACTGAAAAGTCCCTATCTTAGTCAAACAAAGGAGGGACCAGACACCCTGTCTGACAACAAGGAAGTTCAGAAGTCACTCATTGATCACTAACCTGTCCAAATAAGTGGTCACAACGAATTATTACCTTGGCCAAGTGTTTGTGAGCAGCATAAGTGAAAAAGTTAAGTATAAATTTACTGATATGGAAACAGTGAAACCAAGAAGTCTTGACAAACTATTTATCTAAACACTGCGGGCGGGGGTTTGTACACAGACCTGAGTTTGACCCACGGACAGTTGGTTGCATCACATCCTGCGTGACAAAACTGAGCGATTTATCTCTGAGCCCGTCAATGACACCTGTTAGGCCTCTCCTCAGAATTGTTAGGGCTTCAGGCTGGATTCATTCACCCACTGCTCCGTGACTCATGTGATGGTGGAGACTGACTTCACCCATCAGGCTGTGAGGTACCAGCTGAACTCTGGACAACTGGGAAGAGAAGTGAAGGAAGTGATTCAAGTCTGAAGGCGATGTACTGAAAAGAGTTAGGTGACGAGATGCCAGTATTTTCAGATAAATAAACACTTACACCTTCTGTTTTCTATGAAAGTGTTTTGGGGGAGTATATGATGTTTGTGTATTTATTTACAGACCAAAACACATTTTGGAACAAAAAACAAACATGCAGTAATCCCTAGATAAGACTATTATTCACTCAAAGAAGTGTTCATTTGTTGTTTAAGTCAAAGTTACAAAAACAAAAAAGACCGCTTAGAATATAAAGCATCCTTTTCATGGTGACTGGTGCTATATATTACACAAGAGTAGGTTTGCCTGGCCTGTCAAAGTCAAAAGAAGAGTGAAATGTAACTGCCCACACAAAGCAGTTTGAGTTACTGTCCTGTACTAACCTAACACACAACAGTAACAGTCTATCAAACTCAACAGCAGCCTTGACAGGATATAGAACCTGCGACTGGGCAACAAGAGCACATTATCTTCCTCATAGCTGGAGTTAACATAGATCACCGGGCAGCAGGCAGGTTAGAGTGCTGTGTACACAAAACACTGGCCTCAGATTACACATTTTTTACCAGTCATTTTCTGGGTCTCTGCAAACATTAGCTATAAAAATGGGACAATTACAAGCAGCAGCCACCCGTACTGAATTTCTCAGGTTACGAAAAGCCAAGCCCTCGAGGCGTCACACAGGGATGGCGTGTTGACTTTAGTGAGCGATGAAAAGCTCAAGTGGTCTGAGGAATTAGCCAACAGGCTGGAATCGCAGGTAAACCATCAGCGCCCCTTCTCACTCATCCATCATCCCGCAGCCTGCGATCCCCCGCGGGGGCCGTTCCCATGGTCTGTGCCAACCTGAGCATGTTCTGTGGGATCTGTAGTAGAGACATAAAGATAATAACACAACAGGTGAAGCTGCAGATGCAGACACGCCAAGTCTGGCCAACAACAAGTCTGAAAGATCCTGCACGCATGCAGGAGGAGGAGCGGCAAGAAAAGAAAATCTCAGAGACTCACTGTCTCAGGAGCAACTCACCAACAAGTCTGCTGTGGACAGCAAAAAAAAGGAAAAGGAATCTTTAACATGTCCAAAAACTGGCATCATTTCACTCCTGATGAAATAGAAAATTGCAAATTGCAATAGCAGTGAATAATCATTTGCCCATGTTATTGATCTTTTCTTTTTTTATTATTGATCTTCATTGTAAATGAATCCATTTTTAATTTTTTTTATTTTTAAAGGCCTAAATCTTTTTCTACAACATTTCTTGGAAGTTTTAAAATAATAAATGTAAAAAGAAAAGCAAGGTCAAACAAAACAAATTATTTTTTTAAATCTTTTAATGGATGATGATGCACTAATATGTAACAGGTACAGAACACTGATGTTTCTTTTTCTTTCTCTTTAAAAAAAGATAATGCAAAGGCTGTGATGCTGTACAGCGCTTGTGACCAAAGTGTGTGTTCTGATAAAACATTAACTCACAGGGAAAACCAGCTGTTGTGCAGTACAGTGAGAAGTCCCCAGGTTTACAGGTCACACAATCAGAATCCTGATACACAACATGTGCTTGTTACATCAAAAAAGGAGCTTGTTATGTAAAAAAAAGTATACAAAAAAAATCTGAAATCAAAAGCAAGTATTTACATATTTACATTAAACGGTTTTCTGACCAGTATGAAATTACCTGCAGTGCTCAAGGGGCGTTAAAGTCCTAAGATTGGAAAGATAATCCGCTCCCTAACTAAGGCACTAGTGGCGTATAAACAGTGACACAGTTCTGACAGAGTCTGTGCTCTGGTTAGCTGGTTGCTTGTGGACAGTCACTGCGCTCGGTCAGTTTGAGAATCACAACTTTTCTCTGGAGCTGCTTGGCCTCCGGTGGGCCTGGCTGCTCGGCTCCCAGCTGCGCTGAGTTCTCAGTAACCATGTCCTGACAATCCTGTGGCAACAGCACAGTTATGATATCCGAGTACCCACCCTGCACTGCCAGGTGTAACGGGCTGAGCCCCTGCTCATCTGACAGAGCGCCACCATCAGGACAGTGGTGGAGCAGCTCTTTGAGGACTTCACAGTGTCCATTCTCTGCCGCTAGGTGGCAGGGCGTGCGTAGGGCATGGGCGGGTCTGTATGGGTCTGCCCCTTCTTCTATCAACATCTTGACGGTGGCCAGGTGGCCTCGCTGGGAGGCTAGGTGGAGGGGAGTGAGTCTGTGATCGTTTTGGGCGTGAATATCCGCCTGGTGTTTGATCAAGAGGCGTGACGTGCTGGTGTGACCCGTCTCTGCAGCCACGTGCAGTGGCGTGTTCAGCCCGGCGGACAGCATGTGAATATTTGCACCTAGTTCAATCAGGATCCGCGCCACTCGGTACTGCCCCCGCCTGGATGCCAGATGCAGCGGCGTGCGGCCGTCCGTCGTCTGTCCGTCCACGTCGGCAGCGGCCTGCTTGACCAGTAGCTTCACGATACCCAGATGTCCTTGCCAAGCAGCAAAGTGGAGCGCCGTCCAGTTGTCCTTGCCCTTGATGCGAACGTCTGCACCGCGGCTCAGCAGCACCCGGATCACATTCTCCTGACCGTGCTGGCATGCAACATGAGCCGGTGTGCGGCCCTGACCGTCTGTCTCATTGATGGCGGCTCCGCGGTCCAGCAGGAGGCGCGTGATAGCCTCGTCCCCATTTTGAGCAGCCCAGTGCAAAGCTGTGTACTGGTCTTCGTCTTTGGCATTGATGTTGGTGCTGCGGCGGCTCAGCAGAAGTTCCGCCAGTGGCTTCAGGTGCTTCTCTGTGGCCAGGTGGAGGGGTGTGGAGCCACGGGCATTGGCAAGGTTGGGATTGGCATTGTTCATGAGGAGGAACTTGATGGCCTCTTCGTTGTTCAAGGTGATGGCGTGGTGGAGTAGGCTGCCCCCTCCATCCAGGAGAAGGTCAACGTCTTGAGGCTGGAGGATCTTCATCAGCTTGGCAGTGTCTTTGGTCCTGATGGCATCACACAGCTTCCGCTTCTGGACCTCAGCAGAATCTGAACAGAGTTGAAGAAAAAAAAATATCCACAAACTTACAGCCATACTCCTCATCACCAAACACTAGTTCCAGTTGAAGTTCTTTAATTAGCTCTTACCATATGTACTTTCTTTTTCAAAAGACAGCGTGATGGAGTCTTGGGAGGAGAAGGCTGAATCTGCAGAGGAGATGCCAGACAGTCTCTTGCAGGTGTTCTCTTTGCTGTGGCAGCCATCTTCCTTCACTCGATCAAAGCTCCTGGAGATCCCAGAATCCACCTGACTCAGCAGCTCCGATAGGCTGTAATCTTTTTCCGGCAACATGGCGGACTTTGGACGCACCGGCTTGTCTTTGACCTGTGGAGGGAAGAGAGAAAAAAAAGCCTGGTAAGCATATTTGAACAAGCTGTTCTTGTTCAAATG
Source organism: Solea senegalensis (assembly GCF_019176455.1). Taxonomy (NCBI): domain Eukaryota; kingdom Metazoa; phylum Chordata; class Actinopteri; order Pleuronectiformes; family Soleidae; genus Solea; species Solea senegalensis. The sequence goes on from NC_058033.1 coordinate 12,271,560, forward strand.
ACACACTTTACATTCCATTATGTTGGCACTCAGGTATGTAACTGCTGCGAGTGTTGACATAGTGATAGACTGCGGAACTTAAGTACGATCACCTTAAAGCATACGGAAGTGCATGTGCGTCTTGTCATGTACACAGCAGCCAGTGCCACAGAAATGACGAGGCGGCACAACAATCCCATCAGCCCACATTCCTCTCATGTGGTGTGTTTTTGTTTAGAACCAAACATTGATGAAACATCATGACTGACAAAGTCACAGTTGTGATAAGCCTCTCGTCGTCCAGGTGTGTAGTTATACAGTACATTAATGAGACATGCAAGTGCTGCCATGTCGTACCTGGTCACCAGTGAGTGCGTTATGGGACGAGGACTCCGACTCTGACGTAGATAAGGTGGGCGTCCTGGGCTCCTCTTGAGGTTTGGAGCAGAGCTCCTCAGCTTCAGATGTGATCTCTGCAGTGACAGAAGCTCAGGGTCAGGTTTCAGTAATGGCAGAGTTGGGATTAGGAAACAAAGAGGAAGAAAAAGGCTGCACTAAAAAGGTAAGAAACAAAAGCTTCAATTTAACAGCCGGCTGCACTTCAGGAATAGGCTCACTTGAGTTACACAGGGATTGACAGCAGGAAGTTTAAGAGGTATATCTTCAAATGCAAACGCACAAGGAGCTAATAATAAAAACAACAACAAGAAAAGGTAGTTTGATGAAGTCAGGAAGCAGCATGGGATCATGGACATTTTTGTCTTATTTGCTTATGTTTCATAGGGGGTTTATCCCAATTTCTATGGATTTAATAACTGAACAAACTATGTAACAGTCTAATCACTATTAGATGTAAAAATGTTCCATATTTAACTTAACATGATTATTTTCCTTCTATGTGTACAGTTAAATTCAATACAATTCCATAGTATTTTAAATAACTTAAATGCGTTGACATTTTTTGGTAGCCTTAAAATGTACCATTTATATGTACTAAAGGGAAGGGACTTGCTTTGCAGGGGCTGCCATCTTGTGCCTACACGTTTCTATGGCAACCCAATAGTACAAGTTTTGTGTTTTGAAGCGAAAGAAAAAATGGCTCCACTCACATAAATATGATGCATAAACAACAAAGGAGGAGGAAAGGGTAGAAAAAGTGAAAGAGAGGAAAGAGTTGCATCCTTGATTTGTGACGGCTACTGTAGTGTTTGGAAAAGTGCACTCTGCAGTGTCACCATTAGATGGCACTAACCATTACACAAACTCTTTATGAAACAAAAATAAAAAGGTACATTAAGCACAAAGGCACGTTTTGTCTCATTTGTTTCGTTGTGAGCACAGAACAATACCTCACCCTGGAAGCTGGGTCTGGCGTCAGGGTTCGAGGCCCAGCAGCGCTGCATGAGGCTCAGGAAACCCGAACACGCTGAAGGTCGACAGCGCGACACTGCCGCCAAGTCTGGACGCACGCCTTTAACCACCTTCACCATGATCTGCAGGATGTTATTCTCTCCTACAGGAAAGGGAAAAAAACACACGTCCATTTGTCAGCTAACTTCCATCGTTGACGTTAAACGTTGCAGTACATAACAACATACCCTAAGGTGCTGGCTGGTGCCAGTGCTTACATTGATAGTCATGCATGGTTTTATCGCCGTCTTCCTGTGTGCTCAGATAAGGGAGTGTGTGTGTGTGTGTTGTTGTTTTCCCATGGGAGCGAAAAGGTAAAAGCTCTAAAAAGAGCTCCAGGTCTGACCTCTTTCTATCTGAATGTGGGATCAGGCAAGTCAATGATTCAGAACAAACAGATAGAGGCTTTAATCGCAAATACCTCACCTACTATTGTAACCATAATACCCTACGAAGGTGGAGGAGAATGGGAAGGGATGGTGCGCGGGCCATTTCTCACTTTTTAATTATGTCTGGATCAACATGGGCAGTGCCAGTGTCAACCTGGAAAACCTCAGTGAGGCACTGCGTGGCCTTCAAAACAAGCATGAAGTAAAGTGCTACCTGATACGCCTGGGAAAAAAAAATACTCTTCACTCACCAACCTGAGCTGAGTCCACCTGTCTGCTCTGGAATTCACTAAGTAAATATGTACACGACGGCTCCTATACGCACACATTACACACACTTTGTATTGATTTAACCAGAGGGTCTTATTAACTGAAAATTCACAGCAGTGTTAAAAATAGCAGTATATAGATCTAAATCCTCAGTAATTATCAGGACTGGGTTGATGTATTTTTGTTGAATATTGGCATTAATGGTGGAGAGACTGGCTGAGGGTTGGACCTGAGGGTTTAAAAGTAAATGACCCAAATCTACTCTTTTAAAGTGTAGTGGTTTTCATACAAGTCTTACCTTGGTACGGTTTCTTCTGTGTGAGAATCCCCCAGATGACGATGGAGAAACTGGAATGGAGGAGAATTTAAGTTGAAAGATATCGGGAAAAGCTGTTCCATATTTGACACGTCAGTCCTCAATTCAAACCAGATTAAACCAGTACTGTTTGGGGGTCAAAACAAGTGGAAGTGGGCGAGCAAATAAATGAAGTCGTATGTCTTTTTTATGGTGTTAAACAAGAAATAGTGCATTTAATCTTCATGTTTTTTATGCAACAACAATCATATCAAACCCATCTCCTGGATTTAATGGATCACGGTGACTCAGAGCTTCAGTGATCACGCACAAAAGAAGGAGAGCTCCAGCCAGACAACAAACAAACTCACTACACACACACACACACACACGGTAAATAATGTCATGACAAATAATCCAACCTATAAACATCATGCTTGGTGTCCGACACTCTGTCCTTCTCTATGATGCTCTCGGGAGGCAGGTAGGCGATGGTGCCGCAGAAGCCGTCTCTGCTGATGTCGTCAGCCCGTGACAGGCCGTTCCACCGAGCCAGGCCAAAATCAGATATCTGAGACAGAAAAGGAACAGATAAGAGCCTCAAACAGAGCAACCTTTCTCAAGAAGCACCGTGACATTGATGACTAACTCTGCCCACTGCATGTGACAGCCAGCTAAGCTCTTATTATGTGCACTCAGAGGTATGATGAGGGCAACGCGGCCATGTCCCGGCCTGTAGGAGAGGAGAGGCCCGTCACGTCTGTGTTAAAGAGTGCACGCCCACACAGTCCATGAACACTAACTCATTCTCCGAGGGAGGTTTTATGGGAGTCAAATTAATCCTGTAGGGACAGGCCCGCTGAGGTGTTTACATCCAGGTATTAGACTCAGAGATGACAGTTCCCACCCATCGCTCTCAGCGCGGGTGAGCTGTTGAGAGGTTGGACAGTAGCTGAGCGACAGCCATCTGCTCACAGTGTGTGCAGGGCAGCCATTTAAAGATGGATGAAAGGTAGAAGCAAAGCACCTCACGGCTTAAATAGCGTTTAAAAACCTAAACTTGAGGCTTTCAAGATACACATCTGTGACAGGATTTGATCTGATACAAGATCTGACAAGATACTAATGATTTAACTTTTTCATAATGTTACTGCCATAAAAAACTTTTTGTGATGAGGCCTTTATTTGGTAATAAATCATTCTGAGGGCAGATTCCAATGATTTAGATCATTGTTTTATGACATACATTGATTTGTAACTGATGTTAATGTTGCTCATGTTGTTAAATTAATAAATTAAAACTATTTTCATTCATTCAGTGTGTAAGAATTGGTGACATCTAATGGTGAGAGTGCAGAGTGCAACACATGGAGGACTTTGGTCTTCACATAGTTTGCACACTAGGCTCCCACTTACTAACATAAAACACACTCTGTAGAAACATGATGGTGCAAAATGGCAGCTTCAATAAAACAAAGCTGGTGACTAATTTAAAAGGCGTATTCTATCCAATCCAATTTTAATTATAAAGCACATTTTAAAACCACAGGGTAGACCAAAGTATACCAAAATATACCATACAAATCAACAACTAATGAGGGCTAAAAGACACGTGTAAAAGCCAATAAAAGAAGCATTTACATACAATAATTGAAAAATAATAATAATAACAAGGGTTAAATCTGGGTTAAAATGCATTTTTAAACCAGATTTGTGGGGACTATAAAAACTATAATAGTATATTTTAAGGACATTTTCTGATTTAGAATCATCACCCTAATGATAAGGTTTGTCTAATTGTGAGCAGCATAACTCAATCAGTGAGTGACTGATTGGCGTGGGATTCTCTATTTGTATCCTATTATATTGACAATAATCACGGCTGTGAGGCAAAAATGGTGGAACGGAGTCTCAAGAAATAGATAAAGAAAGAAGAAAATATGAAGACGACAAGATCGGCGACTGTGTTGCGAGTGAAAGTTGAGCGTGTGAGTCGAGAAGCAGGGCCCTGCTTGCGTGGGACAGTTCACAACAAAGGAGAGGCCACAGCAGTTGGGAAAGAACAGGGTATGCTGGCTCCTGAGTCACTTTCGTAACATAGATTGTAACTGTATATAAAAATGGACGAAGCCTGACAGTTGCAAAATTAACTCTATGAGATTTACAGTGTCCCCAAAAATGACACCATGAAATGCTGGAGAAGACCTGAAACTGTTGATTGAGACCATTAAATCCTGAAGAATATATTTGCAGAAGTTATAAATCAAGTGAGAGGTTTGCTTATTTTCCTATAGACTTCTTTTTGCTGGTGAGTGAATGCTACTTCTATCCTATTTCCTCAGCTTCGGTTTTCAAACCAGAAGGCCATACAGTCTTAACCACCTGTTATGTTATGTAGAAATGATTTTGAACTACCTGCCACTGACTTTCAGGACTGTGTGGGGCAGTAATGGTGTCCCTCGATATGATAAACTCTCTACCTTGACATGATAGTGTGCGTCCAGCAGGATGTTGGCAGGCTTCAGGTCCAGGTGGAGCAGAGGCGGATTCATGCAGTGGAGGAAGTTCATGCCCACCGCTGTCTCGTGGATGATGCGGAAGCGGAGCTCCCAGGGCAGCGGCTCGTTGGCCAGCAGGGTCTCCAGAGAGCCGGTCTCCATGTATTCCATGACCAGGCCCTGGGGGTCCTCACAGATCCCATACACGGGAAGGATATAACGGAACTTGGCCGCCTCCATCTTCTTGGCTTCCTCGAGCAGCTCCGCACGGTCCCTAAAATAATGACAGATTACTTTACTTTACATTTCTGTTATAGTTTTGTTACTTCTGTTTGTGACGAAGCAATTTTAGGAAGTGTGTTCACTGCAGGAAGTTTTGAACCAACCCCTCCACATTCCATAGCTCACTCACTGTCTCCTCTGTAAACATTAACCTGATAATTGTCGAGCCAGGCTTTGCTCATCGGGCTGTTACATTTGGCACAACATTTGTCCTAATCCAAATTCCTGAATGTTACACATCATCGTTACTGAGCTCCCAGCTATGCAGACCAAACATGGGTGTTAAACTCAGAGGTTGTGAAATTGTGACCTCGACGATTGACCGCTATGATTAATTTACAAACGCAAGCACGTGGCTCTGCTGCCGCTGCTCGGTGGCCCTTTTGAGGCCGTGAGGGCATTCTGGCTGAGCGCACACAGCTCTTGTTCTCTGTTCTCTCAACCTTTGCACAGCTCCCTTTATCAGTGCGCTGGCTCTGCTGACATACCTCAAACACAAGTGAGCAGGTCATTCATGACCTCACCGCACACGTCTCCACCAAAGGCTGCATTTGTTTGTTTTTTTAAAACAAAAAACGCAAACTCTCTAATGAGGATGAAGACAGAGAGGGAACTTAGTTTTCATCACAATCAGTAAAATGACAGAAGACATAAAAGTGTATTCTATAAGGAAGTAGTCTGTCCTTTATTTTCTGGAAAAGCCCCATATTTCTGCCAAGGAAGAACAATCAAGTGTGATTTAGGAGAATGTTGAGCATGTTCTTGTTTGCTAAATCCATCATGCAACCCAAAGTGCTCCTCGACGGCTCCTCTGAACCAAACAATGTCCTCACTCTAACAGACGGCCCTGGTAAGACCGGTTTTGCAGCTTCTCTTATTGTCTGTGCCACAACACCAGCGGCAGCCAGCGAGCCAGGCAGACAAAGGTGGCTTTGAGTCCCTGTTGTTGGATGTTATGTGTGGGTCAATGAAGACTGCAGTCAAATGACTGTTTATGCAACCTGCAGATGTTTGGAGGTGATAACATCTTTGGTTCAGGTTCAGCGGATGTCTTGAGTTGCACCACCAGTTTGGAGGGGATGCCATTCTTCTTTCTTTCTTTTTTCTTTCTTAAATGGCAAAGTTTAAGTCATCTTAGTGTTTGTTAGTTTGAAAAGTTTTAGGGACGTAACAATCAAACTGGATGGTGAAATATAAGATGGCGACACTGTAATCAAGAGTCTGTCGTGCTCGAAACGTCACTGGCAGTAAATAGCTTTTTAAAGCCATCCTTTCCTTCTATTCTTATGAAAGTCTGTCTCTTATGAAAGATGGAAAAAAGAGAAGGGATTCAATCAGATTTGTAGCAAGTACAGGTGCACGTCTGCCTCTCCAGCATGTTGTGACGCCAGGCCAGCATTTATGATGCGTTATGTCCACTGATAAACACCCATGTCAATAGAGACAAGGACCATGTACGAATGGAAACTTCCGATGACTGACGCATTACAGTTCTGCTAAAGAAGAAGAAGAAGAAGAAGAAGGAGCTTACTCACAGGTACAGAGGGAGGCACCACAGGGCAACTGACAAACACATGCCCTGGCAAGCATGTACCCACACACACACACACACACACACACACACACACACACACACACATACACACACATACACACACACACAGCAAAAAAAACAAGATCCATGCATACGTTATAGGTTATACACAATTGTGTAGGGTCAAAGACCAACATGTTTCCCTCACTGAAATGGACATAAATTCTCACCAGCCCCTCCCAGAGGCTGCTGCATGACAATACCACTGTTGACTAGGTAGGGGGGAATCAGCTGTCAACCTTTTCATGTTCGGTGTGGATGGAAAAGAAGTAAACAGCTACGTCCCTGAGCAATGTGGACTTACTTTTGCCCCAGGGATGAATCAGCAGTTCAGTATGCCCCTGCAAATCAACTTAACAGTATATAAAACCAAAACATTACAGCTGATGCGTGTGCACAGACTGGCCCTCGGTGAGTAGTAATGTCTCAAAGTGTAGTCTATCATCTCTATATGTAATGTTTTTATTCATTTAGACTGTCTTGAAACACAAGCACAACACACAGACAAGAACACATCCCAGAAGTATAGAGGTTTTCCTGGAGCATTATCAGCCCAATTCTTTCACCCGGTATAAAGCAACTCTACTTCAACATCAGTCCAAAGATACTCCATGTGGCTCCACAGCTGTAACTTACTTGTCATCCATGTGAAGGCAGGGAGGGCACTTGATAGCCAGCCATGTTTTCCACTGTATGTGCCGGACTTTGTATACTTGTCCAAATCCACCTGAGCCAATTTTCTCCCAGCTGCCAAACTCAGAGGAATCAAAGGTCCTTAGCAGCCCCATATTCCAGTTTGGGGAATCTGGGACGTCCATATCCGTGTTGAGAAACCCACTGCCTGGGTAAACTCCTCTTTTCTTGGTCTCCACGGCACACTCTGGACAAGTGAACATACACACCGACCTGCCTGCTTGTGAGCTCTTCCTTGTTTTTCCCCTTGTCTAGCTCAGTGTGGCCTCTCCCTCTCTTCAGGTGAAAATAGGGGCTGGGCCTGCTGCAGTGACATCACGTCCTGGTTTTGAAACACACAGGGAAGAGATAGAAAAATTGCATCAGGACAGGACACAAGGCACCACAGTGCCACAATGGCTTGTTTTCCCCCAGATGCCCTAAAGTGTCACACTTTCTCGTGTTTCTGTCACAGAAAAGGAGAGAATAATCTCCGTAAATAGCCGAGGGGTCCATGGACTTAGGAATGTGTCCTTTCATAAACACACCTTTGTCCTACTGTAGACCATAATACCACCGAGTCCAGCCCGAGGTATGAAGAGGGAATGTTTCTTTTCAACAATAGGTTATGTGATATTGAAAAAATGCTTTAGAAAAATGTGGACTCATCTTTTGGCACATATTCTTTCAGGGGAGGAGGACGTGTTCTCTCATATATCTCAAAATACTACAGGTGTCAGTGAGAGTGTGTGTGTGTGAGAGAGAGAGAGTGAGCGATGAAGAGAGAGTATTTAATTACATGTTTAGTTCACCTTGTTGTTTACTTAGGTTGGATGCCATTATTACTGATCAGAAATATTACTTTTGTTGTTGTTGTAACTTTATATCATCTAAAAGAGGCAGTACATTTTGTTGTGTTGTGCTTTTATTTTGGAAACTACTCCTTTTCTCTCTCGGATTTCTATAAATGTGAGGTTTTGAGTTCCTGGACATCCTGCAGGTGTGTTTTCATGGTTTGCTCACATAGCAATCCATGGCCACAGGATCACAGCAGTTACCCATTACCTTGTTAGGCTGTGGTTGGGGAAAGGAGTGGAGAGAGTGGGCAGAGCGCTTCTGTTTATTTCTTAGGTTTATCACACATGCAGTATTTGTGATGCCAACATGTGTATCTCAATGTGTAAATACCACAAAGGGTAAAAATGTAGTGCATAAGTGCACACAGGGCTGATTGAGCCTATCAGCTCCTCATGACTCTCTCTCTGTGTTTAGATCTCATATCATCCGCTGACATTCTCAGGAAGTGGTTCTTTTTAAGTAAAGACAGACGAAGGCAACAACAACATTATGACTTAAAAGTTTAAGAGAAGTGAATTCTACTGCTGGAAAACCAGGTCGTTCAGCAACTTAATGGGATAAATCCATCGTTCTCAAATTGCGGTGCGTGTACCACCAGTGGCACGAGAGTTTCCTCTGGTGGTACTTGGAGAAAAATACTGTTCTACTGTATATACCAGGGTAACAAATGACAAAATAATAGGAATAAATTAAATAATAATAATCAGAGTCACCATCTTTGTCTAATTCACTATACCAGTGTGTGAAGTATATCTGAGGAAGATGAGGATGATGAGAGAGCAAATTATATAATGGGGAATAAATCTGCCTCCTGTGAAAAGTCTGTAGCTGTACCTTTGCTCATAATGTTGCGTCCTGTGTGTTTTAAGTATTATTTTGAAGCCTACCAAAGTACATTTTTGTTATGTAAGGATTCTTGAATCTATTTTGAATAAATTAATGGCAGTTTTTACATAATTATCCTTATTTTCATTTATTAGCATATTTAAAAATGATTACTGTGTGATAATTGTGCAGATCTGTGAGAAACAAAGACAGAGTTTCCTTCAGTCTGCAGAATATGATGTATATAGGTCAGGACCATACTTAATCTAAAATGGCAATATTGTAAATATGTAAATATTTGGCAAAGGTATAACGTAGAGTATACATTGAGTTGTGTGTAATAGAAATGGGAGTAGGCACATATAAGTTTATACTTCTGCCTACTCCTTTTCAAACATGTGATGGGATGTAAATGTAAATCTAGCGAGCTAGCTAGCTAATTTCACACACATTTTGCGCCTCCTGCGATTTGAAAATTGCAGTAAGTCGTATTGTGATTTTGATAAATGTTCGGTTAATTGTTCAGCCCTAATTTACACCACTGTATTTTAACGTTGGCTATAATGTTGTTACCTCGAGTGCTCAACATTTTCCCCAGGTGGCACTTGGTATAAAAATGTTTGAGAACCACTGGGGAAAAATGGTTTTCAGCTGCTGTATATACACACAAACGCTCCCTCAGTGAGGTCTCATAGTATTTCAGCAATCATGTAGTGCTAAACCAGCCTTATCTCAGGTTCCTTGAATGCACCTTACATTCAGGACCTAGAATACTGTTCCTCCAACTGAACAGCTGTATTCACAAATGTCAGACATGTAATGGAGACACCATCATCAACATCATCATCATCATCATACAGTCCACTTTTCACAGTCCTCTATCCTATTATAAAATAATATGTCACTGTTAAAGCAGCTACATCCATGTTTGTTGCTTCAGACACGGCTGCTCAGTTGATGAACCTGAACCCAACCCTCAAATGAGATCAGCTGATGCCAATGATGATCAAACATTATTATTATTTTTTCCTTCTGCATTCTGGTGACAAGCATCTGACAAGACAACCCCACCTCTGCTTCGATAGCATGATCTCATCATATCACTCGACTCCACCCTGCTCTCCAGGTTCAATCACAAAACTGGAAAGACGAGGTGTAATGTATTAATAGTTTGTCATCAGGGATTTTGTGTGTGTGTGTGTGTGTGTGTGTGTGTGTGAGGAGTTGGGGCTTCTTGTCAGGCTGCTCACTGTAGGTTGGGAACCAGAGGTGACCTTTGAGGTGAGAGTCCTTCCCTCGTGTGAAGTGTAAATGTGTCCTCAGCACACCGACTGATCATTAAAATGAAAAAAGGGAGCTTTTATCACCGCCCTGAGTCACATCGGCTCTTTTGGTTCCGCTTCTCTGCTCCGAATTAGAAAAACAAGGCAATCAATCAGGACCGTCCACTTTCCTTCATGTGTGAAAAATGGCCTCTTTTGTTTTTTAATTCAAATGAGCTTCACTGGCCTGAAATACTTATGCATGCATCAGTGAGGATAAGGCTTATAACAAGCCCTCAAAGCCCGGGACAGGATGATTCATGATTTTATCAAACAATGCATTTGAAAAGCACTCACAGTAAACTGATAAGGGTCAATTTCCATTATTTAGGATAATTGGGAACGTGGGAAGTTTAGGTTCATGGACGTCATGAAGGAGGACATGAGGACAGTCGGTGTAAGAGAAGAGGACGTGGTCATTTTTCTTAAAGATGCTTCACTTTTCATCCCAAAGGCTTCTTTGTAACCTTCTGCCCCACGACAGGCTACTGAATCAGTGTGTTTTAGATAATTATGACCTGGATAAATAAGAATCCATACAAGCATTTCACGTCCAATGTTCTGCCCCCAAAAAAGCTTTAACCCTTAGAACACAGAGCATTTCGGCTGCTTTTCCCCATTACTATGTTAAAATGTACAGCTTATATATAGAGCCTATGAGTCTTATATCCTTTTTTTCAGCACAACCTAGACAATCTGATGAATGTTCTTTCATTTTCACCAACTATATAAACACACCTGAACAAAAAGTACTCAAAATGTTTAAAACCTCATTTTATCAACAAAATAAACGAACATTTTGTGACTTCTGCATAATTGTCACTGCTTTATATCACTACTTAAAAATGCGATCTAAAATGAATGACAACTTTGAATCAAAAAACACATAAGAAGAAGAAGAAATGCATTTTGTAAAGCCTGAATATGTGACCTGTAAACACACACACACCCAGGATGTCCATATAAGGAGTTGTGTATTATTATTTATCATGGACGTGCCTGCCCCGTGAGTACTAAGGTTTATGGTCAAGGGTTTACTGGCAGAAATTGAATAAATGACCTATAAGTGTGTAATATAACTGTATCACACTTTAAAATAATAACAAGTTTGGTTTTTAAAGTCTTTTACAGTACTGTGCAAAGGGCTACCATTACACACATGTTGAGTTTTTTCAAACATATAAAAACAACTTTCAGTCCCATTATTACAATCCAAATGCCAATGATCACAGAATATTTGACAGATATAAAAACAACAAAGCTGGCTGTGACCTGAACCTGAACAGACAAACCAACCAGACTTACAATGCAAACAAAGACATACAACATCCTTTCTGGTGTGTGAAGGCCACCATAGTTCCCTGACATGCTCTCCACAGATCTAAAAACCAAAATATTTCAAAGATATTTCATATTTTAAATGTTTTTGTTTTACAATTATGGCAATTAATTGCAACCATTTTGGTAAGGAGATTTTTTTTTATCCTCCCACGCCTACTCACAACAAAGTAAGCAGTAGTTGGTTTGGCATTAACTAAAACTCAATAGACAATGAGTCTATTTATTAAGTCATATTAGGTTAAGAATAACCAATAACCTGTGTTTTCTTCTTCCCATCATTCAGAGGTGAAACTCATGCAGCTGCAAAAAAAATTCCGTACAAAGGCTCTTTCCACTAAATCTTGTAAATAGTGTATTAAGAAACTGGGCTGTGTTAAAACAGTAGATGTTCAATAATTAAATGTACACATTTCAATGCAATAACAAACCACCTGTTAATTTGTTAATTTCCCCGAGGGAACCTCCCAAAGGGGTCAATAAAGTCGTCTGTCTGTCTGTCTGTCTGTCTGTCACCTTGTGTGAGATGAAGCAAGACTTTCTCGCCATCTGTTGGACGTTTCTTATTACTACACCCAGCTCTGTGTGTGCACACGATCTGAAATCATATATGTGTAAAAGGGGAATGTTTGAAAATGTGTTGCTATGGAAGTTTTCTGATAAAAAAATAAAACAAAAAAAACCTTATCTTAAGAGGTTGTCGGCTCATGAAAAGAAACCAGTTTTCAGTCTTTGCCTTACATAAGAACTTTCAGTCTGTTGCATCAGCAGAGAGGCAAGTGACTTATTTTGGCTTCTTTATGATTCAGTGATCAAACAGAGATTAAATGTGATCACATCTGTTTGAACTGCTCAGTTAGACTCCACTGCAGTGCTCTTCATTTCATTTCTAATCATGTTTTCCTCCGGATCAGACTCATATCTGCTCATTTTCAGATTTTGTCACAACATAATGACTTTGTCACTTTTTCTTCATTTTACACTTGTATTGGCTCTTCTATGTTACATAAATTGGCTCACAACTTATTTTAGTATTCATATACATATATATACATGTGTGTTTATATGTATATGTATATGTATGTATGTATATGTATATGTGTGTGTATATATGTGTATATATATATATATATATATATATATATACATATATATACATATATATATGTATATATATATAAAAACATACTTTTTACTTACAAAGCCTTAAATGGTCACGCTCCATTTTACCTCAGTGATCTTAGGTTTAAACACAGAGGAGACAAAGCCTTTGCTGTGTTGGCTTCCAAATTGTTTTATAATTTTATTGCTATTTTATTGGTTTTATATTCTGTTTTTATATTGCCTTTTAGTTTACAAAGTTTTATGTATTTTGTGATGTTCAGCACTTCAAATCTGTTGTTTTTAAATGTGCTATAGAATTATATTGGATAGAATGTGAGCCTCAGGAAGTGTGGCTTTTGTTTGTCAGATGAAAATTAGTTTCCTTGTTGTTTCCTGAAATCCACTTTATTTACTTTATTTATCATATTGTAGATTTATATTTGATGCATCAGGTACAAAGGTTCAGTTTCATTTCAGTAATGGCTACAACAATTACTCACTTCTTTAAATTAATCGCTGCCTATTTTGATAATCAATTAACCATTTGAGTGTTTGTGATTTTAGCTTGTGTGGTTTGTGGACAAAATAAGACATTTGAGGATGCCACCATTTTAGGGTTTGGGAAACATTTTGGCAATTTTCTTTTAATTTTACATGAGAAGATGTACAAAGTTTGAGAATTGCTCTAATGCAAGGCCAGGAGGAAAGAAACCAGGATATATCCACATTTTAGAAGCTAAACTCAAAAATCTGTTTTTTATTATAAAGGAAAAAGGCCACTTTAACCAATCAATTGATTATCAAAACAAGGCAATACATTTAGTAATTACATGACATAATAATTCATTGTTGCAGTCCAATCAAACAATGGAACTATTTATGGGGTGCTGAAAATAACTGCAACATTTGACACACAGTCACCTTTTAGCACATTTACAACAATATTTGTTAACTTATAAATGTATTCAATAGTTAAATCTAAATATTACATGCTAAATATAAAGCTAAATGTTAATGCCGGTAACCGGAAGTACCAAAATAAAAGCTCGAGGAGGTCAGGCTGTGTTTATAGAATCAAATAAAGAGGCGTAGCATTAGGTTCTTATCAAGGCTAACGTTAGCTAGTTAAGGTAGCCTTAATAAGAACCTAATGCTACGCGAGTTGGAAAACAAACTTACCGAGTGCTGTGGTGGCCCTGTGGCGGAAGCGGTCGCTGACGATGAACTACTAACATTTTTGTATTGCCGCCAAAACGGCCCTTCCGATATTTTCGGTAAACGCTTGACCGTCGGACATGTTGATATGTGTGGCTGGTGGGGCAAGCATCCATGGGCGAGCGTGTACCACTAGAGGTGGGCAGGGACGGGGGAGGTAAGTTCTGGCCTTTATGAAAGCCAAAGTGAACATGTTTTAGCATTTCGATTTAGCATTTATATTTATGATTTCGATTTAGCATTTCGATGTAAGATTTAATATTTAGAATTAACGATTTAATACATTTCTAAATTCTATGTTAACAAATATTGTGCTAAAAAAGTGCCTTTCAAAAATTCACACCACTTTTTCAAACATTGTTTGAAGCTAAATGTGACAAAATGTTGCAGTTATTTTCAGCATAAGCCGCTTTACAAACGGCACCCCGTAACTATAAACTTGCTAAAGCTCACATAAGCTTGTTTTTATATCACAGTGAGGACACATCGTAGACATAATGCATTCCCTAACCCCTTACCCTAACCTTAACCATCATAATTAAGTGCCTTAAGTGCTTTACCCTAACCTTAAAACCAGGTCTTAACCATGAAAAAGCACTTTAAAGTTGTGAAGCCCAGTCAGAATGTTCTCACAAAGATATAAAAACATGTACGCACACACACTTCCTAATAGGAAGGACACTGCATTCATTTCCATTTATTTAGACAGCCTAAACAAAGTGTTAACCCTAACAGAAATGAGGTTCCCCCTCATTAGGACTTGCTTTTGGTATCCATGAGGACTACTGGTCCTGACAAGGTAAGTGTTTATTGCCTGAAAAGGCCCTACAGAGGTAATAAACTCAAAAATACAAACATATGTAGACCACACGCACATGCCTGCACACACACACCTTGGTGCAGCCTCGTCAATGTAAATATCAGCATTCACTCAATTTCATATGAAAACAAAAACCAAGAGCCATTTCGAGGTAATTCTGTTTAAAAATAACAGTACAAAAGGCTTCCAGTATATTTTCCAGACAGTTTGGTAATAATTACAGTTGCAGCATTCAAAAATAAGGACTTCATGAGTGGGTTGCTTTTAGGAAAATGTCAACCATCACTTCATCACAAAACCTGGCACAAGTGTTTTCACTGAACAGTGTGTGTGTGTGTGTGTGTGTGTGTGTGTGTCTTCTCTTGTTGGGACATTTTGTATTTATTTCATTTTAGGAGCAGCAGATTCATCCTGAAAACATGCACATGTTCTGAAAAAAAGGCTGATAATAAGGCATTTGAATATTCCGCATGTCGCTTTGGTTTGAAATGTAAATCCTCCAGAGGAGTGTCAGTGAATCAGGCTGAATGTACCGCGTCTGTCTCTCTTTTTTAAAATTATAATGTTAATTATCAACAGACCTTTCTTTTCATATCAGTATAAAAAGGAAAAAGAAAACATTTAAATTTCATTCACTTCCATGGAGTTTGGAGAGGCATCAGGGTGACAGTGATCGTAAAATCTACTCTACCGTGTAACAGTGTTGGTCAGAGTGAGGTGACCGGCACCTCCGATCTCTGCTCAGTAGCTGAACATTTGCTGTGCGGTGCTGCTCTGCTGCCCGTGCGGCTGGTTCTGGCCAGGTCGACCCGGGTCCAGACCCTGGTTCTGGACCTCCTGACTCTCACTCTGAGTTCCCTCCACCACGGGGACGACCTGGCTGCCCTCGGCCGCGGGTACAGGCCTCCAGGCCAGAGTGGGCGCCTCCAGCTGGTGACCCATGGGGTTGACCAGAGTGGTGAGGTTGATGAAGTGCGCGACAGACTGAGGCGCCGCACCCCCGCCGGGACCCACCGTTTCCGGGACTAGTTCGGCGGGACGGTTGTGGAGCATGGCGGAGCCGCTGACGGTGTCGAAGGTGACGGTGAGGATGGAGTTGTCCAGTGTGAGCGGCCGGTCGCTGGCCGTCAGGTGACCCACGGCTACAGGCTGCAGGCTGGTGAACTGGGTGGGGGCGTGGCTCGTGATGGGCGTGACGGTGATGTTGGTCAGCCCCACTGAGTTGTTTTGCGAGGTTGCAGATTGAGCGTTGGGGTCGGCAAGAACCACCACCTGAAACAACAGCGGTGGCACAGTAAGAAATAGACAATGATGATAGCATTTCATCTGCTGATTTAGTATTAAATATACAAGGTTAGGTGATCACTGACCTCTAATCTGTTTCAAATCTCCATCTTCTGTGTTCACATGCGTGTATATGCACACTCTGACCACTTTATTATGTAAATCTAGTCAACAAATAGGGTCACACGGTGGTGTAGTGGTTAGCACTCTCGCCTTGCAGCGAGAAGACCCGGGTTCGAGCCCCGGTTGGAACAAGGGCCTTTCTGCATGGAGTTTGCATGTTCTCCCCGTGTGTGCGTGGGTTCTCTCCGGGTTCTCCGGCTTCCTCCCACAGTCCAAAAACATGCAATGTGGGGATTAGGTGAATTGGACACTCTAAATTGACCATAGGAGTGAGTGTGAGAGTGAATGGTTGTTTGTCTCTAGTTGTGTGTGGCCCTGGCGAACTGTCCAGGGTGTACCCCGCCTATCGCCCGATGTAGCTGAGATTGGCACAGCACCCCCCGCGACCCTCTGGTGGAGGATAAAGCGGTTAGATGATGACTGACTGACTGACTAGTCAACAAATATCTATGAGTCAATCAAATGGCAGCACCTCAGTACATTTAGACATGTAGATGCAGTAATGAGTTCAAATGGAGCATCAGAATGAGGAAGAAAGTTGATGTAAGTCATTTAATTGTTGGTGTTTCAGAATCTGGGATATTCACACACAGTACATGTGTAGTAGTATTATATGTTGAATGCTGTAAAGAGTGACAAATGAGAGATAATACATCTCCAGTGTCATCACATTAGTTCATTGAACAACATGGGTTTTAAACATAAAAAAAAAATTAAGTAATAATTCACATAATTTAAAGGCTCTGAGGGACATTTTGTGCCATTCTGTTTTTTATTGTCAAGCCATTTTGTCTGTGTTGAATGAATATAGCTCAAATTTGATACATATATTTCAGGCTGATGTAGTTTTAAAAGACTGACTCATTTAAAGTGGAAAAAAAGTTTTTGGGAAAGTGACATTTTCTGCCACAAAGAACAAATTAGTCAGGATATTAAATGAACTCTTCAGGGTTAATTAGATTTACACCTTGTATTTCATAATTACCCACTTTAATTTTGTGAATGAATGTCCAACAGTTACTGAATCATGAACTCTGAGCAGCTGAAGTAACAGGGAGCCAAATCATTGTTGCTTCTGTGAATTTTTTATTTATTCTTTCCATCTGCAAAGTGCAGTCAGCTCCTTTCTGGGAGTTTTTGGCTCACTTTTAACCAGGACACCTGCTGGTTATACAAGTCATCGTTTCTTCTGTTTTTTTTTTAAAAAACAAACAGACGTTAGAAATGTTAATATAACAAGAAGCGGAAGAAGCTGTAAATGTGTGTTACCTGCTGGATGCTCTGCACAGCAGAGCTCGTCTCAGTTTCATCACCGACGATGACGGTGTTGAACTCCGTCATAGGTTCATGCCTCGGCTCGGTGAAATCGACAAATTCGTCGGACTCGGAGAGCTCCGGCTCAGCCGGAACCCTCTGTCTCTTTTTGGAGTGTCGGAACGGTCGGCTGGGCCTCTCTTGACATGTGCCGTCTTTTTCCAGGGTCAGAGTGGGCTGAGGGGGAGGAAGTGACATTGTTTAGATTGAATTCATTTAGAAATGATGCATGAAACCAGGCTTCATTTCACTCAGATTCATGTTTACAGTGTTGTTGTTTTTTTGTCTCAGTCTCTGTGTTTTTCCTTTGCAATTTTCTCTCTATGATGAATCACTGTTGTATTCTGTTAACATTTCAGCTGATGTCATCCTGCCCTGGTCCCTGATTGGCTGGGATTGTTAAGTCATTGTTGCAAGATGGAAAAGAGATCAGGGTCTGGTAGGTTTCCTTGACCGGTGTCTTTGAAGACTTCAGACTGCTGATTGTGAACCATTTAGGGCCGCAAAACTCATCTGCAGTGATCAGGCTGAAAAACATACGGTGCAAACTAGTCTTGAAGACGAGTGTAAAGAATAAGACAAACAGAATCACCAGGCAACACATTAGCACACATTAGAATAAATGTTGTATCTTATTTAATGTAATCTGCATTATCTATATCTCAGATTAACAGCAATTAGTTGTCTCCGAATAACCGATTCGTCTCATTATGGTGTGCTGCATCAGGAAATTTGAAAATCAAACCTGCACAATGCTGATAGAAGAATCATTGATCGTCGACGTTTCCTGAAGATCATCAAACTCATCCATCCTCGCAGACACCATCTAGAAGGCGAACAATGACAGTTTGACAACAGGTACTTGGCCTGATTCATCAAACACGTGTTTAGTTTCCCAGACGGGAGTCACCTCAGGGTGTTTGCGCCGCAGGTGTCGGTTCATGGACGCGCGAGTGGACACCTTGGTCCCACAGAGGTCGCACGACTGGGCCTCCACCTTCTCGTGGGTCAGGTGGACGTGCTTCTGCAGCATGTACTCCGTCAGGTACTTCTTATCACAGGTGGCGCATGTCCACGTCTTACCCACTGCGGTGACAAAGAGGAAAGTGGGGTCAGTCCAGCATCCTGTGTTCCACAATCTTCTCATGTAAACATCAATGATAGGGGTTTGTACATTTACAGAAGATGAACACAACAAAGTAAGGGTCTGAAACCTGTAGTCTCTTGAATGGCCACCAGAGGGCGACTCCTCTGGTGGCAAAAGGAAGTCATGCAGTAATAATGAGGCAACTTCTTACTCGATTTCTAATATTTGAGGTCTCATTCTTTCGTTTCAGATCTTTTTCGACACAACATGATGTCCATTTTTGTAAATTAGGGATGATAAAGTGTGGCATGGACCCTGTGATTTGACAGATAGTGCTGTCCAATAGAAACCTGGTTGCAGGTATAGTTGGACATGTAGTGGAAAAAACTCTGTTCTTGCAAATATGGTTTCTTCTGGTGTTAAAAGAATAACATGGAGCTCAAGGCTTCAAAACAGCAACTCACAAACCAACAGGTGACATTGAGTGTGACTCTAATCGATTCTGACCTCTGGGTTTCAGACTCAATTAGCAGGTGTTTCAATTTCTGAGTGGGTTTGGCTCTAAACATACTGAACTAATAAAAGAGGTAAATTACAGCGCTGGGCTTGGAACTGGCTTAAAGCCAATGTAACCGTGTGACTGAGTGGTGTGCAGCAGTGTGGCACGAGGAACCTGCCTGTGTGGATGAGCTTGTGCGTCTCCAGAGTCGTCCGCTCGCTGAACGTCTTTCCACACAGCTCACACATGAAGTCCTTCACACCTGCAGACACGAGGGAGAGAGAGGGAGAAGACGCAGACACGTAAAATATATCTGCCTGTGAAGATGGTGCTGCAACTGTCAGTCCACATGGAACCGACTATGACGCATGAATAATAAATCTGAAAAGGCCTCTCCATACTGTACGTGTTTCACGTCTACAGAGAATTCAAATTTATGCCTGATTTATAGCCCATTGCTCACCACGTTTGATAAATGACAACACATAACTCTGTGGTGCATGACCTTTAAATATAAACAAATAGTTTCATACGGGTGCCAAATGAGTTCACACAATGCGGACTAATCGGTGCCGCATGACTGCACTGCACACAGGAAGTGATTCCTTTTATGTCAAGACAGAAAGAAACGGCGACTTTGCACAACAATGAATTGAGACGTCGACAAACTGGTTGACAAGTGAATTCTTCTGCTCAAAACCCAATTATCAAGCAGTTTGATGGAATAAAAGCTTCTTGTTGCAGCCCGTCTCTGTGCTACTGGTGCACACACACAAACACTCCCTCAGTCAGGTCTGATAGTATTTTTTGACTGAGCCTGTTTTTAGATGAAGGATTGGTTATTTTTGCACACACACTTTTGGCAGTGGGCAGCACTTTGCTGTGCCTGGGGAGTGATGGCGATTGCTCAGAGGCACCACAGCCCTTGACCCATCCTGGGATTTGAACCAGCGACCTAGAGGTTACAAGCTCAAATCATTTCCTCTTGGTGTGTGACATAAGAAGACAGTGTAGAGTAACTTTTTCCTCTAAATGTCTTCAGATTCATGCACATGTACCTGATCCTATGTTCTGTTCCATTCTATCATGACAAATGTTGGTGCTGCCTCCAAACAACTGCATAGTGTTTATCCAAACATCTGCATACTCGGCCATTTTCCGCTTACCTGTGTGTCTCTTGTAATGTTTCAGCATGTTGACCTTTTGGGCAAACTTGCGGTTACACGCCTTGCACTCGTACTCTTTGATGCCCTTGTGAAGCTTCATGTGATGCCTCAGAGCGTGTTTGGTCTTCATGCCTACACAGGAGAACATCATCTTAAATTGGCGACAATCCAAACATCAGCCATGTCTATGTCGACTCTGTTGTTGATGCGGTGGAGAAAAAGAAGTCGCGCAGCGTGTGATGCGGCGGTGAGAACCTCACCTTTCCCACACTCTGCACATAGAAAGTCCCGGATGTCGTCATGGACCCTGAGGTGCTCCTTCAGCATGTCTTTCCTCGCAAATGATTTGCTACACTTGTCACAGCTGTGGCTCTTTACACCTGAATGACCAAAACACAGTCTCATTGATACAAAACCTGTGTTTAAAGTGTTTAAAGTTAACTTGTCTTCCTTTTTCTGTCCAATTTAGGTCACAAATGTTTCAAAAATGTTGTGGTTTAACCACCAACAGCAAAATTAGTGTCAACATCATCTTCCACTTTGCAAGGCATTATAGAAACTTTCTAAACATTCTAAAACACATGTTTATCTGAAACTAACAAAAGGAAA
Organism: Solea senegalensis; assembly: GCF_019176455.1. NCBI lineage: Eukaryota > Metazoa > Chordata > Actinopteri > Pleuronectiformes > Soleidae > Solea > Solea senegalensis. The sequence continues at coordinate 12,292,513 of NC_058033.1, forward strand.
GACACTCACACAGTCTCTGTAAACCAGTTGCAAACTGAATATTGAAGGACAAAAAAATTACAAATACACTTAAATCCTAATTGCATATATGTTCATTGTATTTAATATGACAACAGAAGCAACGTGTGACCATATGTTCACCATTATTCTCAGAGATCAGAGTTCTGCTCACCAGTGTGGATGATCTTGTGTCTTTCCAGGTTCCCGATACTATTAAAGATTCGGCCACAGATCTCACATGGATGAATGTACCTTGGGGAAAGACGAGTGGATTTGACAGCAGGTTCCTTTCAGAGGTCAGTTTTACTCTGACTAAACATTTATGGAATTAAATTAAGTTCAGTTAATTTCAAATTCAGTTAATTAACACTTTTTTAACATGATTGACTTTTTAATGGAGTAAAAAAAAGGGGAATAATGGAGTCAAATGGATTGATAGCACAAAGAAAAGTGACAATTATCAAAGATGATCTATTGGTCTCATACAATAAAATCTCAAATGACCATGAGCCCTAAATATCATATTAAAGCTTCAATCATGAAAGGCAAGCAGCTGTAAAGAGACTGCATAATTTTATGCTTAAAGAAATTAAAAACAGGCACCACTGACCCTCATGTAGTGAGTGAGAAATGTAAAAAGAACCGAGTATAATTTTGTTTTTGAAAGATTTAACAAAAGCAGCCACAGCATTTTCATTAAAGGGGACATATTATGCAAAATCAACTTTTTAACCATTTCAATACTTATATTTGGGACTCTGGAGGCCCTACCAGTCGCCAAAGTGTGGAAAAAGAATACTCAGTCATGTTTTCGCGGTCCCCCTTAGTGTAAGTATAGGCGATAAAACGCTCAATGTTGAATTCACTGCGCTTATGACGGCAGCATGCGCATTTCACCGTGAATGTTACCACCCCACCAGTACGTTTACTTCGCAAGCTCCACCTTAGCTCCACCTTGTCCCTGCGAGAGTGCAGGCGAGGGAGGAAGAGCGGTATTATGTCAACGCGGAGGGACAAGTGTGCTGTTGGTGGCTGCACAGTGGAGCACAGTGTTTTACAGAGGATTTTATATATGAAGCTAATGTGCCGGATATATATGGTCGCCGTATTTAGTCAGGGGACGTATTTCACTGACGTACAAACACACACATTGTTAAGAAAAGATCACACAGAGCTCATAACTGACCATTCTGACACGTCCTAATTAAACATATTTGTTCAGTACGTCCTCCATGACCGGAGCACAGACTCAGTCTGATACAATCACATAAAGCAGCTGTTTATGCAGCTCGCTGCTGACGATCAGCGGTGCTGCACTCTCTGTGTCACCGCTGATCGCCAGCGGCGAGCTGCCTAAAGTGCCCGGAGCACCGGAGCTGGTCAGCGGAGGGGAGGTCTCCGGAGCACAGTCTCCGGTCTGATACAGCAACATGCAGTTTATTCAGCTCGCCGCGCGCCGCTGGCGATCAGCGGTGGCGATCAGCAGTGCTGTTCCAAATGTTTTTAACTGATTTACAGTTGGACAGTGTTCAGCTCGATCCTTATGTAGGGCGTCTCTTCCTGTGACGGCACTCTCGCTGTTTTCCGCGCACGCTGCCATGTTGATATTGTCAGAGAACTAGTGGAGGGAGGGGGAGACGAATAGAGCTGTAAAGCGCTGTAAAGAGGACAAATCAGAAACCCCCTGGAAGAAGTGGGTGTGTGTTTGCCTGTGTCTCATTTGCATATAAAGGGACCATGCACGAAAACCGAGCGTTCTGAAAGGGGCGGGTTTAGCAGGGTTATTGAACTACTATGATTCTTCATCCTTATGGTATTTTGACCAAAGCATGTCACTGACATGTTCATTAGGACACCAGGGAACTATTTTAATGGGGGGAAATAGGGTATAATATGTCCCCTTTAACACGTTGTGAGGTGTTTATTTTGTCCTTTGTGTGAGAATATTGTTACAGTCGAAACATAGTGTTTCTAAAGTGTCGAGGTTGTGAACGCCACTGTTATTAATGGCTCAGATGTTTAAAATTGGTAAAAAAAAGAAAAAAAGACTGATGTCGGACATGAAGACGTGGCATCGAGCCATACTCGGTATAATCAGCAGAGAACAGACTTGCCTCCATTTTATCTCGTGTTATTATCTCAGCCTTGACTTTACACTGCTAACAAATGTGTGTGTGTGTGAGCTGGGTCGTGTTTTCCTCTTACTTCTGCACTGCAGGGTCGGGCAGCTGCTCTCTGTGGATGACCAAGTGGGCGTTGTACGTGGCTTTCAGGGCAAAGCGGCGGTTGCAGATGCCGCAGCCGTAGCCTCGCTCTTTGTGCTGTTCCATGATATGCTTCAGATACTCCTTCCCCTTTGCAAACGACAGCTGCACACATACAGAACCTTTATTTGCCACTGACTGTCAAAGATATACGTCCATCCATCCATTGTCTCCTGCTTTTATCTTCCACGTGAGGGTTGTGGAGGCTGCTGGTGCCAATTCCAGCTGGCATAGGCACACCTGGGACAGGTCGCCAGTGCATCGCACGGCATTATAGAGACGATCAACCACTCACTCACAGGAAATTTAGAGCAGCCAATTAAACTGCCCATGCACAAACAAGATATTTGAGTGGCACCTTAATGCAAGTTAAACATTGAGTTTATATAACTCCATCTGTTCTTAGTTTTAAGTATCAGAGGACATTAGATGTCTGTTGCCTTGCTGAGTGTTAAGAAAAGCGCTATAAAAATACGATGTATTATTATTATTATTATTATTATTATTGAGCAGCCTTGAACATGTCAGTGAACTTGACCTGTGACGTTCTGCAGAGGATAAAAGAGGAGTAAAGACAAAACATTAATATTCAATAACGTATTTCCCCTTCACTTCTCTGAGTATGTTCTCAGATAAAGGGTCTACAGGCCTCCTCCTCTTCCTCCTCCTCCTCCTCTCTCACCAGCACAAAGCTTACTTGACATTTCTTGCAGTTGTACTTGTGGTGCTCCAGATCGTCCTCGTCTTCATCCTCGTCCGTTTCGTCACTGCTGCCAGCCGAAATGCCGATTTTCTTGATGAAGCCCTCTCTCTCCTGCTCATCCATTAAGGCTATGTCCTGAAGCACACACACACACACACACACAGAAAAAACATAAGTTAGGAGCTAAGGTCCAGAGAATGTGTAGAAGTACCGCGCATGAACTGCAGTGAAGTTTGATCACCACAGTCAGAAACCTGCTCTCATCTGCCACTGTCATCATCTATCAGAGTGTGTTGATGGTGTTTTAGTCTCATCCACAGTGCCATGGAATGACAAGTTGTGAAAGGACGTAATTACCTTCTCCTGTCTGTCTGTTTGACTCTGAGCAGCATAACTCAAAAGTTAAAGGACAGATTGAAATAAAATGTTCTGGAAATGTGGGCGAGTGCCTGACTGTGGGAACCTGAGTGGCCTCAGCCGAGTAACTTTCTCTCGTTTCTTTCTGAAACCCTTTTGGATGCTGTGTGTTAAAAATCCTTCTCCTTCACGTCCTGACAGCCATTAACAAATAAAGTAAAAAATAGCAGGCTTCACTGAAACCCATTCATCTGACCACTTTCTTCCTTTCCACTCAAAACAAAAACACACTCTGCCTGACAACCCGCTAGAAGTCAAGTGGAAGACGAAGCACCACCATAATCAAATCACTCAGGAGGGGCAGGTCATTCAGCAAATCGATCAGTTTGGTCCGAGTGAAATGACTGATCGTGCTTATTAAAGGTGGACAACAGAATGTGATGAGGATTTAAACAAACAAGATAAAAAAAAGTAGTGAACCGAACCTACTTTCAATGCAGAAAGACCTGATTAAACGATTAAAGTATGAAAATCATGCTGCACATTTTATGAATATTTACAGCTGCAATGGCCCAGCTGACGTGATGTTTTCTTCGGTGTGTCATCGGGGTAAAATATGGTCCTGCAGACATTTGCTGTGGCAGGAAGTACCACAGAGGAGAGTGTGCAGGTGTGTGTGTGTGTGTGGTTGTCGGGACAAAATGTCACCGTGACAGTATTAGAACAGATTGTAAGATACAGTACAGTGGAGGGTGGCGCATGAGTGGAGCCCGTCAGGCCGGATCTGACAACATTTTTTAAATTATACTTCAGTCAGCCTACTTTATAAAGCCTGACTGTAATGCTTAAAGGAATACTTCACTGATTTGCATTTAGCTTTGTATTACTAGAATAGTTTCGTGTTACTTGCCCACCAGTGACACTTGGTACGAGGGACGGGACCTCATTCCCTGAATGTAAACAGTGTCCGCCATCTTTGCTAACACTTACGGGACTAACAGGACCAAGTGTCACTGGTGGGCAAGCAGCAAAGAAAAAAATGAAGATATTTCTCAACTCAGGGGAAAATGAGGTTGGGAAGCACCATTTTTCAACAATACTACCCCTATTCTAGTAATACAGAGCTAAATGAAAATCAGTGAAGTATTCCTTTAAGCCTCATGCACATGGAAACAGAACTTTACATTTTTCTTTCGTACATATTTTTCTGTAAACACAGAATTGTTTCAAGAATCATCCACACCCCCCCCCAAAAAATGACTCTAAAGGCTGTACTGCATATGCCAGGCCTGTGTGTGGCGCTGTAATGCTGCTACAGAAATACACCAAAAGGAAGAGGAAGACATTGAGCATGCACGTAAAGCATACACACTTCAGTCAGTCAGTCATCATCTAACCGCTTTATCCTCCACCAGAGGGTCGCGGGGGGTGCTGTGCCAATCTCAGCTACATCGGGCGATAGGCGGGGTACACCCTGGACAGTTCGCCAGTCCATCGCAGGGCCACACACAACTAGAGACAAACAACCATTCACTCTCACACTATGGTCAATTTAGAGTGTCCAATTCACCTAATCCCCACATTGCATGTTTTTGGACTGTGGGAGGAAGCCGGAGAACCCGGAGAGAACCCACGCACACACGGGGAGAACATGCAAACTCCATGCAGAAAGGCCCTTGTTCCAACCGGGGCTCGAACCCGGGTCTTCTCACTGCAAGGCGAGAGTGCTAACCATACACACTTTAAATTTATAAAAAAAGGAAAAAGTATTCTAAAAAGTATATAGTTTCAGTCCATACAATGACAGAAACAGAGACTAAATGAACCAAGTCAAAGAGACAAAGGCAAAAAATAAAAGTTAACTTAAAGCCAAACAAAAGAATAAGAAAACTACAAAGGCGAAGACAAACGAAAGGAGGTGGGACAATGACATCATCCTCATTTTATGATATAAAACCTTTGCAGTAGGGGTGGGCGGTATACCGGTGTCATAGTCAGCACCGGTGTGACATTGCGCCATGATATGGATTTTGCAATACCGTCAATACCGTGATAAATCAATTGAGCGCCAATAATCTCCTAATTCTAAATAATAATGCATTACATTTTCTTCAAACGTTCAGTGGTCTGAATATCTGTCCTTATATACTGTATATCTTGTTGCTAATAAAAAAGTAAAACATATTCGGTGGTAAAAGGGGAGTGGCCATTAAATTAGCGTAACGAGCTCTTGGGTAATCAATAAAGAAACAACTGCTCAAACATCGCCAAGAAAGGTCGGGCCAATAATATCTGAAAAAAGATGAGTGGAGTGTTGGAACCAGAGGGAGAGACCGAGGCCGCTGGAAGTTGCGAAGCAGATGCCTCCAGACCGCCTTCTTCCCCGAAGACCACACTGGAGCAATAATTGCGTTAGGCGCAAACATGGTGCGCGCTCTGGAAATTAATAAATATACGAGACTTGCATGTTTTGGACACAGACTGCACAACGCTATTGGTAAGTTACACTATGTAAACCTAACATTTCATATTCAGAAAATTTGTCAAGTCCTTTTCTGTTTGTATTAAAAAAGAAAACAAAAACAAATTTAAGGCCAACACATTAGTATTGTATTGTACTGTTCGTTAGTAGTGTTTAGCCGTGATTCCTCTGGGGACCGGATCAGAAAGGAAAAAAAACTACAAATATCAGATTAGAATATTATTAAAAAATATGTACTCCTCTCAAAACCTACCAAAAAAAGTAATACCGTGATATTATACTGTCACCGTTCAAAAGATGAAAAATACCGTGATATTAATTTTAGGTCATATCGCCCACCCCGACCTTGCAGATTCTCTTAAACTCGTTTTCATGTGTCATTTGTCAAATTTCAGGCAGCACAAACATGGGTAATGTAGTCCTAAGCTTAGGATGGAGGCTGAGACTCAAACACAAAAATCAGGAGGCCTGTCGTGTTCAGGTCACAGTCAGTTTGTTTTTTTCTTGGCCCAAGCTGTTCACTAAGATACAATCATGTAGTAAAGACATCCAAGTCGTCGTGAATGAGTTGAAAAAAAATAGATTTTCCAGTTCATACTGATCTAAATTAAGAGAGGGAAAGCTGAGATGGTCACGTGCAGGAGGGACAGTGATTATATTGGACAAAGGACGTTAAAGATTGATGGTGGAAACAGGAAACAGGAAAAGAGGAAGGACAAGGAGGACAGACACAAGAAAGAGGACAAGGTGGAGGCAGATGATCCCCTGCGGCAACCCCTGAAGGGAGAAGCCGAAAGAAGAAGAAGATTCTTCTTCATTTGAAAGAGCTGAGATCGATTCATAAAATCCTCAGGTCAATCCTTTATTTTATGCCATTTCCTGTATCATCCACACAAAATCTTGCTAGATCATTGTGGTGATGCGAGAATTAGATGCAGGCCAAGCTGCACTCACAGCGCCCTCTGCTGGACAACCTGGAAATCACTTTAAACTGTCTGATGTGCTTCAAGGCTTTACCGAACAGGTTTTCACATGTTACAGAAGAACAATCACCTGCAACTGTACAGAAGAGTTTCACTGTGTGGTCATATTAAATAACAAGTGCAGTGATGTAACTACTTTGGGCTAATTTTTAATATTTTAATGTCATAGCAGGTTAGAGATTCAAATTCTGTACAATTTGTGGCATAGATTCTGTTAAAATGTCTTTCATAACCAAGTTAATGGAAACTGAAATATCTTTAAATGAATCAAATCCAGACCTTGTGAATCAGGATCATAAGGATTTAGGAAATCAGGGGTGTCAACCATCACAATATGATCTACAGTTCACACACTTCAGGTTACGTGGACTCACCTTGAAGTGGACGTGTATGTGATCCCGGAGGACGTCCACGCGGAAGAACTTGCGGCCGCAGATCTCGCAGGTGTACTTCTTATCGCCGTGAGTCAACAGGTGCTTGTTCATGTTACTCCTGCAGGAGAACACCTGTGCACACAAGCACGCGTCACTACACTCGCCGGTACTCACTGTGTGCAGTTACTTTCTCCTGCTGACAGAAGCACCGTGAACCTCTGGTGCTGTTCAGAAGTGCTCACCTTCCCACAGATGGGACAGGGGGACGGCTCCTTCCTGTACTTGGTCCCCTCTTCTCCGTTGGCCTCCAGCTCCTCTCGCTTCATGTGCTTTGGTCCTGTCAAGATGTATTATGGGATTAGTTCAGCAAATAAAAAATATGGCAACACACAGAGCACAACACACGTTGTGATACAGTTATTATAGTTTACCTTTGATGTTGTTGTTTTTTTTTTTTTTACATTTATAAGCTCCACTTGTAATTCGCTTATGACACACTGGTGAAAGTTCTACGGCTGTGCATAACGGTAAATCAGTGACACCTAGAGGTGAGATTGCAGAATGCAACAAATATATATGGGTAGTATATTCATTTTTTTGACAGTAGTGCTCTGGTAGCTGACATTACACCACCAAGGTAATGCCTCTGACAATGGTTTTCATCATAAAAGTGAACACAGATCCAGAGAAACGGAGGTGAATCACTGCCATGAAACGCACTCACAGCGAGCAGAAGAAGACGATGGGAACAAACCCAAGCAACGGATATCGTGGTTAACCATCGAAAAATGAGTCACCTGATGTCCGGAGCTCTACAGACCCTCCTAAATGTTCCTAACAAGGACCTTTAACACGCGTTCCATGTCGTACAGGTGACTCACCAACGCCGTGCCTCCTGTGGTGCTCCTGCATGACGTCTTTGCGGTAGAACATCTTGTTGCAGATCTCGCAGGAGTAGAGCTTCTCGCCGTGCTTCTTCTTGTGCTTGGAGAGGTTGCTGTTGGTGGAGAAGAACCGCGAGCAGATGTCACACTGGAACGTCTTGTCATCTGGAGAGAAAACAAACCATCATGTCACTTCAACTGGTTTAAAAAAAGATATATAGCAACAGGTCGGTGGTTGCTGCTACCTGTCCGACAGTTGTGGAACTTTAAGGCATTTTCCAGGCGAAAGGATTTCTCACATGTGTTGCATTTGTATTTGTACTCGTGGTCAGGCTGTTGGATGCACATAAGGAGAAGATGTTAGAAGAAGAAAAAACACAAACCCTGGATGTGACAGGTTGGTGTGTTACTCACCATGGTCTTGCTGTGCTTGTAAGAGATGTGCTGCTTCAGACTTTCTTTGCGACTGAACAACTTATCACATTCATCACACTTGAACAGTTTGTCACCTGGGAGGAGACACATGACGGACAATTAACACGACATTCATCCTCAAGTGGGTTTCTGCTTGGTGATTTTGCACACTCTTTAAATTAAAACTACTTCTTTACACCAGCCATTCCCAAACTTAAGAGTGTCGGGGACCACTTTGAAATCTGAAAATGAGGTCCACACCTAAACCTTGAATTGCAACTAAGATCATACGTTCCACTCAGCTTTACGTACCATGAGATCTGATGTGTCTGTTGAGGTTGCTGCTGTTCTGGAAGACCTTGTTGCAGAGGGAGCAGCGGTACACCCTCTTGTGCTCTCTGACTTTGTGTCTCTTGAGGACAGGCTCACTCGCTGATGCTGCTGCCGCCGCCACCGGCTCCGACGTCGCCGCTGGGGGCTTGACATCTGTACACGTGAGGAATCCAATGTCAAAGAGGAATTTACTGTAGGTCCTCAGACTCTAAAACTACTATAGTAATATTCACGTGTGATGTGTGTTTGTTTGCTAAAATGTTCTTATCAAACACAAGCTCCCTCTTCAAACAATTCGTTTTTTCAAATATTTTTTTTCCCAGAATGCCATTCTGTAAAACTCTGCAATACCCAGCACCTGTACAACGTCAGAGTGGCAGTGATGCAGCTGTGAGGACCGTCTGAGTCATTGTTTACATTTTCTCCTTGTTGTGTACGCTACTATGTGTTGTTGTTGTGTTTTGTTGTCTTCACTGATGTTAACACTCGCTCAGCTGCCCCTCAACGCGATGTCAGACACATTTTTCTACAAACTGGTCCAACAGATACCAACAGTGTTTTCTCAAATCTCACCTTTGCTTTTGCTCACGGTGGCTGTGGCTCCAGGCCGGCGTCCTTTGGTTCTCCTCCCTGCTCGGCTCTGGCCTCTCTTGGGGACCGGCTGACGTATGGGAGCGCTGCCCTCCTCCTCCTCCTCCTCCTCTTCAAATGGGGCAAGCAAGTTCTCTTCTGGGTCGACCGGAGGCAAACTCACTGTCTTCACCTCGTCAAGGTGACTCAACATGTTGCCTGAGATTTACAGAAGGAGGTAGGGGGGAGATACAGGATAATTAACCATGACACAGCATAAATAAAAATAATTCAAAAACCGTATCAGGAAGGAAGAGCAGATATTTGTAAGACAGTCACTGAAGTGACGAGCGTTACCCGTGTTTGCCTCTTCGTCCACCGTGGGTATGTGAGCTCGGATTTTCTCAGAGGTCTCCATTTTAGACATCAACACATCTGAGGAGAGGAGGGAAAAAAAAGTTTTTTTTTTATTATTTGTATTTTTTTTTATTATTTATAAATAACGCAGATTGTCGCGTGAAGGTGAAGTTGGAGCAAACAAACACATTTTGGGTCAAACTCACCAGTCTTTTGTGTGTGTGTCAGATTTTATATTTCGTTTTTAATGTCAACATTAAAAGTAAAGTTAGGAGCATCAGCTTGGTCTTGTTCGGTAAGACTGATCTACCTGGTGGAGGTGGTGGTGGAAGTGGAGGCTTCAGCACAGTCTTCTCCATCTTCTTGGCGTAGAAAGCTCCATACCAGACCCTCAGCTCTGTGCCTGGGAGCAGATCCTGAGAAACAAACGGCAGAGGTGAACCAGAACCAGAGCCAACACCGGTCTCCTATCAGAGGTTCAGGGTCAGGTTCAGGATGGATGCGAGTCACCTGGGAGGTGTTGAAGTACACGTCATCGTCCTGCTGGTAAGCCGTCAGGTTCTGGTGTTTGTGGTCAGTTGCAGGTCGCACCAGCATCATCCAGTTACAGTCTTCTTCATTGCTGGAGTCAAAACACACCACCACCCTATCCTTCTGGAAGATCTGCCAATTAGGAGGAGGGAAGATATATAATATAATATATATAATAATAATATAATATAAGAATATAAGATAAGATAACAGTCACATCTGTTCAGCTAAAATAAAGCAAATGCGTCCATGCTACAAGTAAACAAGGCCAGTGCTCATCAGTCTCCACCTTCAGAGGAAACGGGCCTTCCTTCTCCAGGTAAGGAACTCTCTTAGCCTCAAAGGGGCCAAACCGAGTTCTCTTGACCAGCCGCCGCAGGACAAACACGCCCTCCTGCCCGTCAGCCACCGCTCTGATATCCAGGCTGTTTGGTAGAGACGACCTGGTCCATGAAAAAGGAAAACAATACAGCAACGGTGTTTGATATGACACTGCAGTAATATAAAGAAAGGCAGAGCATATGAAAACAAGTCATAAGTTTCAGCTTCTTAAATGTGCATATTTTGTATATTGAGCATCATTTCACTATTAAATTTGGGAAATATCAATTGACTTTTTCCACCAATATTTTAAGGACCCAAAAAACGAAATGATTATTTGAAAAAAATAATTGACAGATTAATGAGTCGTGTCCCGGTCCGGCCCTTTCTGTGTGGAGTTTGCATGTTCCCCCTGTGTGTGTGGGGGGGTTTTCTACAGGTTCTGTGTGCACTTTCCAACCCCAGAGTCAGCCTCCAGACAGAGGTCAGAGGTCAGTGTCTTGCAGGTTCTTGCTGAATGTCAGTAGTAGCGAGCTGCCGCTCACTCACCGAGCTCGGCTGAGGACGAAGGAGTCCTCGACAGTCACCAGCGGTCCCAGTTCAGGACACTCGGAGTCATGGTACTGACCACAGTCCTCGCACCCTGGCACACACACACACACACACACACACATATCACACTCATCATTACACTGGTCATATGACTGCAACTCATGATACTATTGCATTAAATGTAAACGGGTGGAGCCTCACATATGTAATCTACTTTCATTTTCTGAAATCTTGTAGAAACAGGTGAACTAATATTAGTAGTTATGTGTTTGAGAAAACATTACTGACGTTACCAAAAACGTGTCACTATAATGTTCAAAAACATGCAACACAGGACAAAGTGAAAAACATGAATCACATTATGAGACCATTATTAAGGTCTAAGGTCCTGGACTGACTGGAAAGATACACATAAAATACTGTAAATTTGTTCCACTCTGATAATAGATATTCACTGCAATGTTCTCTAAAATAACGTGCAATAATATATTGCAGTATATACTGTACATAACCCCACATAGTATACTGTCTCATCCCTGACTGTCAACACTAACTGGTCTGTCACACACACAGAACCAGGTGTTGGTCTCCATGAGGACTGCTGGTCCTAAGAACGTCAGTTATTATGTTAGAAAAGGTCCTAAAGAGGAGATTCATACTCACAGATGAACTCATCTGGCGTGTGCTCAGCCATTATTCCAACCTATGGACAAAAAACCCCAAAAAGATTATTTTACATATATATAGTATATATGTATACTGTACATATATACAGTATATACATATTTATGTTTCCTACCAGAGATCAGAATCATCACAGAGAGAAAGTGTGCACACACACACATAAAACGAACTACTTTATGTGTCAATAAGAATTGAACTTGTGAGTCTACACACACACATTTAATCGGTGACAGTGAATGCAACACAGCTCCCTGATAAACACTGATGTATTGATCATGGCAGCATGAACTGTCTTTAGGTGTGAGGCCACACACACACACACACACACACACACTCAGACAGACGAAGCACAGCAGTCCGGTATAAACTGGGATCCAGGATTTGAATCGCTCCCTAAGTGTAGCCGGGTTTTAACTCCGATCTGCGAGGCTCCTCTTCACTGCACTGTAACAAAGAACAGTCGGCATGGCGGATGGACCGGAGACACAAACCCTCAGACCGGAGTCGATGCTCTTCGGCGGGAGACAGTGCGCAGAGGAGGCGGCGTAGGAAGAGTCAGGGCGAACAGGACAACGCAGCTGCAGCTCCACTACCACACTAAGCCGCCATGTTACACAAAAGCGACGTGTATTTGTAGAAAAACACGTTACCTTTCTTGCAGTAGACTCTTCATTTAGCGAATCCTGACTCCGGGTTCCAATCCGCTCCAGAAACGGCGCAGGACCGGAAACGCGCCGCGCCGAGTGCATTGTGGGAGCTGTAGGCACATGCTCGTCATACAAAGCACCTTGATCAAGCTTCAGTTAGGTTATGTAAAATGTAATACTACAAGATGATACAGAAATGAATAGGAATTATACATTTATTAAGTGTAATGAACAGAGTTAATTTCCTTTTTTTTTAATTGAGCTTATTGTATGTCAAATGCCTTCCAACGCAGCTTCAAAGTGCTTTAACACCAGCCTTACTTGATATTGATTAAATGCTCATTTCAGTTTAAATGGCAATTATTCTCAATTTAATCTTTAAATTGAAAAAAAAAGTCTCAATTTCTGACGATTATGATGATTTTATGACTTAAATTGCTGCTTTGTGAATTTGAAAGTATCATTAGTCTTTTTATTATGAAACAACTCAAATCTTTAACTGCCATTTAAATGTAGTGATGTAAAAAGCGTAATAGCTCCATCTGAACTGTATCTATTACCATTAAATGAACTTACAGTATGCACAGAAAATGTGAGTATCTTTATCTTTATAAGCTTAGTGGGATATTGTTATCCCTCCATGGTAAAATGACAGACGTAAAACAGCATGTAAAGATTTACAGTAAGTTACATAATGACAGTGGCACCAGAATCTCAGTTATTCTGTCAATTCTTTTATTGCTGAACGTGATAAAACAAAAATGTCATATGCAATCCCTAAAAGGGAGCTGAGAAACATCCTGCAGCAAGAGTTGAGTTTCTGTGCACAAAAACAGATGCGAGTACAGAAAACATCAGGAAGCAGTTTATTAATCACAGACAGCCTGACTATATTCACTGGATGTACAACTGGCGCCGCTGCTGACACCAAGCTCTATGAGGGAGCTCAGAAGCTGACTGCGACTAAAATGAACCATTTCAGACTGAATCATTAACAGACGGGAGCAGGTGAAGGAGACACAATGACAATCCACACCTCATCTGCAGGAGATGAACAGTCATGGACAGGAAGTGTTTTTTTTTTTACTCATAAAAAGTTAACAGATATGTGCATAGGCTTTTTGACAATAGACATTGCTGATGGTGCAGGAACATGGTGACATGATGCTATTCTAATAACTCCTGAAGGTTCCCTCAGTTCTCTGATGGTGGAGTAACCAGCCGTCCATTATTACATCTTCAGAGTATCTGTGTAAGGCAATCTGTTGATTCTGTCTGTCACTGTGCTGCTGCATTTATTATCTCAGCACATTTTAAATTACAGAGGAAACAGTAGAACAGGATGAATGGAGAAAAAAAAATACAATCATTAGCTGAATTAAAAAAAACAACCAAAAACAATTTGGTTGTTCTCAAACATATTCACACTTTCTTATGAGATCAAAGCTACATAAAAAACCCAAAAAACACTTATTTAAAGAAAGATAGGGTTTCATCCTGATAAAAATGCAGGATTAAAATGGGCATAGAATGAGTTTATTAGTGAGTAACGTGCCAGAGTCTGGCCACGTGTAAAATCACTGGGTTTTAAATTAAAATTAAATTCTGTTCCCTTTTGACACATTTTCAACCCTGCTGATCATTGTAGTGTACAGGAAGAATCTTTTAGGAAGACGAAGAAGGAAGTTGCATATCATTTCAAAACACAGCAGACAGGAGTAAACATTAAATGCTCATTTATGTGTGAAGTTCATGTTCGCCACAGTGTTACTGTTGTTTCAGTAGCTGGTGATGCACAATAACATGACCTCTGCACTCAGCCAATCCTGACCACCTTTGTTAAAACATCGGCCCTGTGTTTTTCTGGACACAATTTGTAGCAAAGCTTTTTTTATATGCACATTGCATATAGCCATGTATTATCAATTAAGAATAAAAAATGATGAAAATGAAGTTAATTGAAAAAAACTAAAATAAAATGGATGCTTGATTTAAAATACTTATTTCATAGTCTTAGTGTCAATAAGTAGTCATATCACTTTCTGCCACGAGCACAAGTCCCAGAGTGAAACGATCTTCTCGCTTTTGTGAATGCTTTCAACATGACTCGGACGTGAAGAAGAGTCTCGAGCACACGAGTAGCTCCCGTCATTGCACTTTAAATAAAACGCTTGTAAAACTGCAAATCATACAAATAACCACTCTGCTCTTCATCTTTGGTCCTGTTGGTTCACCGTAGGAAACTTTGCGGTTTACAGCAGGGAGAGCTTAACCTTTACCCTCATTGAGGTAAAGAGCGACAGCCTACACCAGCCCCTTCTGTCCATAACAAGGCCATAAAAGCACTTTAAGATTTCAAAATGTTGCATAAAATCACATAAAAAACATGCTGAATAATATCCTCTGCAATGCCATCAAGCCAGGAGAGGATACATTCATCCACACATGCACACACTCACTTTTGGTGGAATGGCTGCTTCTTATAGGAAGCACTAGAGTGGATTTTTTTTCTTTTTTTTCACCTGCACAACTCTCCCATTCACATTGCAGGAGTCCTGGTATGCAGGTTGGGCATTAGCAGGGCTTTGTTAACCAGGAAGTTTTGCGGTGATAGTGGTTGTTGTGAGAAGGACTGAGGTGAGACGAGGGTGGAGGTCACGCATGTGGCTCCCCAACAGAGGTGGAGCCGTTGGCTTTACTCTTATTCCTACTCCTGCGGCTGAGCATACGGCTAAGTGTGGCTGTACGGCTGGCGCGATCCACTGCAGCTGGAGACTCCAAGTAAACCAGGTCGTTGTGGGACTGGCTCATCCCTGGGTCCTTGCGCTGGTGACGCCGCCGGAAGAAGAGCTTGGCGCTCTTCCTTAGGAAGCTACCTGTTAGCAGAGAAGCAGAGGACAGGACACTTTTATTTAAGGCCATAGGCTGTATATAAAATGGATGTAGTCTTCTGGTTGCAAAACAAACTCCAATTTTGAAGCCCCGAGATTCTTGATTTGACCAGTGATGTGGGTTAGTTCTTGCGACCAAAGACCAACCAGGCACCTATTAAACTGTACTCGCTGCCTACCCTCTAAATTGAACATAATTAGCTAAATTGACATCATGTTCTATTGATGAAGACCTTGAACTAGTGATTGAGTATCATGTGAGAATTGGGCTCATTTTCCCATACACTTCCACTTCAATAGAGTGCTTTGTGCAATCAGCAGAGTCGTCCCCTGGTAGCCGACTGCTACTTCTGTCTCACTTCCTGGGCTTTATGTTAAAAAACCAGAAGACTATGTCCAGTCTATGGTTACGACAGTGAGACGAATGCCGTGTCTCAGCTGACAAGTGCAGCAGCATGCAATGCAGTGTGACTGCCTGAAATGAGGTCTGGAGCCAAGGCAGACGGACACATTTGTTAAAATGGCAGCTCAGGAACGAGGACTAACTATATCTCTGGCAGTGTAATGTCCAGGTAACATGCCACACAACAATTCATTTTTAAGGGAAGTGAGTGAAGCAGGCAGTAGTTATTTTCACAGCTGACAATCGCAGTCATATGTTATGATGTTTCGTTTCTGCTGCGTGTTCAAGGACTGTTTGTTTTAGGACTAACACCAGTTGGAATGCTGGAATACAAACACTACTACATGTGTTTGCACTGACTAAAGAAAGCCTCTGGGCCTATTCAGTATTCCTTTGAAGGATCTGAAGTTGCAGTGGCTGCTTTAGCAGTCAACAGACTCTCATCACGCCTGCCACAATGTCTTTGGACAAAAGTCTACTTTGTCATCGGCATGATTTCAGCTTTTATGGCCCAATCTGCGTCGTGGTCTTCAGTCATCCTCAAGACCAAGTGAATATTTGTGCCAAGTTTTAATGAATTTACTAAAGATGTTCCTAATCATTATGCCTTCAGGAATCGGGATAAAAAAATGTTACTCATTCATCCTTCCTTGGTCAGACTTTGGATACTTAAACATGCACTTGTAAATTTGTGTTTAAAGCTGGGGTGTAAGCAAAAGCAAGCTACACTTAAAACCGACTGCCCTTGTTACAAAGCATCACCCTCAAAAAACATGAAAAACCTAACCCAGGAGAATGAGCACCGAGGCCACATCCATACTGCTGCGTCTTCATTTGAAAAATGATCTACGTCCAGATGAGGGTTTCATGTCACGTAAACATTACATCATGCTGATTCTCTTCTCTCAAATAGTTTGCTCAGTTTTACAAAGGGCTACTAATGAGAAATAACAATGCGCAAAATTAAGAGCACAAACTGGCCAATAATCAGGAAGCAAGTGTGGGTACGTCACTGCTTTCAAGGGTGTCTGTTTCTGCCAGTTCAGACACCACTGGCTTCACAACACCAGACCTATCTGGAGCAGAATTTATGTATGTTTTTAACTGAAGACAGTAGTGATGGATGGAGCCTGAGAGGACAGTTTCACTGCGTCATGTCTGAATCACCGGAGCCAGAACTCCACAAGGAGGCTATCGTCTCTGCTTGTGACGTATAGGCTGTCGGTGACTAAATGCCTCCCTTTTACCAGAAGAGTTCATGTGGCGACGTAGAGAGGAGCGAGGGGGGAAGCTAACGGCAACAGACAGGAAGTGAGCCAAAATATGACACAGCTGATAGCAGCAAACTACAAAACGAATTGGATATTGCACAACTAACCATGTCATCTACTCTACTTCTCTAGAACAGAAACTACAGTGCATGTGTACTACAGTACCACAGATACTGCGAGTAACTCATGAAGTAACTTACTCATCTGGACATAATGTGAGATTTGCACTGCTTTCCTCTAAGATGGTGATGAGAGTTCAGAAAGGACAGGTTGTAATGAGCAGGAGGAAAAGAGGGAAGACACAAAAGAGGAACACAAAGAGCAGACTGCATCACAGACCCAACAATATGTTTTCTGTGGAATTTAAGTGGAGCTGGGGATATGGCAAAATATATTATTTTGACACATAATTATCACAACACTTGTTAACAGAAAAGAAATTCTCACATTTGAGGTAAAACATTCAAAGCAAATTAGACATATATACATTACACGGTGACAAATCACGTCGTCACCCAGTCCTAACTTTAATTAAAATGTACTGTATAAAACAACACTCTATTCATCCACATCATATGTTGTTCCCCCTCTGCATCCTCTTACCTCTACTCTTCTTGCAGCTCACTTCAGACACACACATGGACAGTGAAGAATTGTCGATTTCCTCTCCCGTCTGGCTCTCCCAGTCTTCTGGGGGCCGGCCAATTCCACTGGGGCCCTCTTGTGGCTCCGACATCTCAGGAGGGCTACTGGACCCCGACGCAATCGCTGTGGTCGCCTCCTGAGTGGAGCTGTCCTCCGACATCGAGGCATCCATCGCCGCAGCGTAGCCGGCCATCAAAGCGAGTTCATCGTCCTGTGACAAGGGCGTCTGGAGGAATATTCACATTTAAAATCTGTTACCAACTACAGGGGAAAAAGCCTTTAGTTCTTCTGCCAGTCAAGCCTTAAAACCACAGTCTGCTTCTATATCTCATATACTGTATACATATATAGATATATGATATTTTGTAGTTGTGCTTTTGTTCTTTTTTTATCTTGCCATATGCTTTTATATCTTTTTTCCCCTGTTGTGTTACCTCCTCTCAGTTTTAGAACTATCTCAATTGTTTCACTGTGAATCATTTTGGATTGCCTCAGTGCATGAAATGTTCTATACGAATAAAATTGCTTCCTATTTTGGTCTCTGCCTCTAGTTTTCCATGGGAAGGGGGGGGCTTTAAATCATGAACACGTGAAATGAATATCAGCAACAAATGCAAGCCTTCCCGTTTCTGGCCTTGACACTCGGTATTTACTGGAAAATAAGCAATCTGGACATGCAACTGCCACATGAAATAATGTCTGAGGGATGTGTGCTTTTATCTTTAGGAACGTGTTTTTGATTATGTGTCATTTTTTGCCCATTACATTAACCAGATCACAACAACAAGACTCTCTCTTTTTGTCTGTACTACTGTTGCGAGTACACCAAAACAGATTTGACTGGACAAGGCAACCTCGTTTCAACTAGAATCTATCTCTTTCCTCACTTTGGTGAGGGAACACAACAGCTTTAACTGCGGTTTGTGGAGAAGAGCACTCCTCTACTTCTATGACATACACAAAATAACAGCATAAAAGTTTATTTCTGAACAGTAAATGCAAAAGTGCAGAGTTGTTGACGTCTAATACAGCTCCTTACTTTAGCGATGCCTGAGATAATGATGGTGCTCTTCTTCACTGGGGACTTGAGCTTCTGCTTGGCAGAGTGGTGGAGTTGCCTGATGGCGGCCTCGGCCACCGGGTCTGTGCCGTTGAGCATGAGCAGCTCCGTGTCAGAAGAGGACAAAGCCTTGCTGACCGGGGCCCCCGACAAAGACGCCTGCTCCGACACTCGTCGCTCCGACAGCTTAGGGTTGTTGACCACAGGTTTCTGGGCAGGGTCTGAGGAAAGAGAAGATCATTTTAATCAACTGCAGCAGGAGTATAATGGGAATCAACATTTATTATAACTCATAAATTGCCAACATATGACGATGTGCACTTCTGAGTCTGAAACATTTTTTTATTCTAGGAAAAGGAAAGTTCTTACTGATGACATCAGTGAGCTCTGTTATATTCAGTCGTCTCAATAACACATAACATGACAGTGAGTCAGCATGTCTGTGCAGCTAAATGATATTTAACAAACATTGAGGTAATTGTTATTGTTACCAGTGCTTCTTGTGTCAAATGTTTACCATTTTAAAAGAGCTACCGACATCTAAAATGTTGCTGTGTTGTTCGAGAACAGCACATTTAAATGCAGTAAATTACATTATATAACTGTAATAAGGTGTTTGAGGTTTTAAGGTTCACTGACACTTCTTCTCTTCACCACCTGCACTTATTTGTAGAAGTTATTTGTTGACAAATTACAAACCTTAATACTACTATGTAACTGTGAGTTTCCCATGCATCACGCAGAACCAGATAATCACTCTATGTACAGTTTTGTATTGTTTTGGTTTTTGAGAGTTGCGCTGACATTATAGTGACAAAAAAAACCCAAAACACTGGCTCCATGTGTAAACCAACCGTAGCGGGATGTTTCACATGTTTCCTGTTCGTTTTCTGTAACTAACAGATACATGTATGTATATGTATATGTATATGTATATACATATACATATATACATACATATATATTATATATATATACATATATATTTATACATACATATACATACACCCACAACAACCCTGCAATTGTCTTAATTAATATTGGTTTATATATTTATCCCTCTGTGTGTGTGTATATATATATATATATATATATATATATATATGTATATATGTATATATATATATATATATATATATATATATATATATACATACATATACATATACATATACATATATATATACATATATATACGTCTATATCTATTTTCCAGGGTTATACATGTGAAGCTATCTTCTGGGAATCAAAGCTTTATTTACTTATAGGCTCAGAGAAGTGTTTAGCGTTGCTTTGGTAAAAGAACTCTACAGTATCTTCTCTGACAAAAGGCCTGGGTCACACTAAATGCATGACGCAGATCAGCTGCATCATGCATATCTCTGTTAGTCACACAGGAGGTGTGTTTTCTGTGTGTCTGCTACAGAGCTGCTGCTTTGGTTTGTAATTGAAAACACAAGTATAATAATCATATGTGAGCAGGGTTTGCCAACAATAATATACTTTGAAATATGCCTCTGTAATATACAATACCAGGACTCTTTCACAATAAATGCCTTGCTGGACAAAAAAAATCTATGGACTCTTAGAACTGAAACACTAGTGTGTTTTTTGAAACCGGTTCATAAAGTGTTATCGACTGTGATTGAATTACATGGGAGCCAATGGCAGCTGCGCTCCCATTAAAAGGAGTGGGGCTCCCATGAAGGTAATCAAAATGTACAACTGTGGAGGTTGTTAAAATATAACTAAAAACCAAGGAGTGTAGGTTTGTGTGTGGACAGTTGGGACATGTCCACCAATATTTGGAGAAAGCCAGATTGTCCCTTCCAATATTAGAGACAGGGCAACATGTATGTGTGCGAGGCGATTTTACAAGCATTAGTGAATGCATCGCGGCTGAGCAGAAATACTGCTGCAAGTCAGAGGGAGAGGAAGAGAAAGAGAGAAAGAGAAAGAGAAAGAGAAAGAGAGAGAGAGAGAGGGGGGGGCAGGTTCTGACAACTCTTTCTCTCTTAACATACATATTATTATTTTAATCGCAAACAATGTAGTTTTCAATGCAAAGAGTGTAATTTACATAAATGAGAAATGACTGTGTTGCTCTTTGTGTTTAAGTGTCCGTATCACAGTATGTCATGCTTTTCACACACTGGATGATAATAACTAAGGCTTTACCACTCTGGTTGGTGCTGTGCAGTGTCACAGTATAGCAGTGCAGTACCTATATTGAATCCAAGTGGGAATGGTCGACCTGGCTTGCTCTTCACTGCGGTGATGGTGGTGACCACGGTGCCACAGGGCATGACTGTACGATCCATCTCCACCTTCTTATTGGAGGCTGGAGTTGGAGGGTGCCAGGACCTCACCTCGCTAGGCTCCAAGTAGGTAAACTGAGGAATCCAAACACACAAACACACGGTTAATATTCTGACACTGTGTCAATGAAAACCTCAGTCAAACAAAAATGTAACTAGATCTATTGACATTTAAAGGTCTTACGTCAGTAGTAAGTGATCCAGTCACTGTGTCTTTGGTCGTGAGTGCAAATGTATGCTGTCCTTTGGGCTGTTTTCTCACCAGATCTAAAGGCACCGACGTCTGACCTAATAAGGATTCTGACAAAGAGGACACATCTGGTTTAGCTTTAAAGAGCCAAAGCATGTGGCAGGTAAAGCTAATAAGACATATAAAAAAGGAAGCAGTAACATCATGGGTTTTGCCTTACTCTCTAGAGGTTGTCCATCATTCATCAGCTGAATACTGAGCTCCTTTGATCGTCCATTCAATTCACTGTCGAGAAAGAGAGAGTAAAAATGAATTTAGAAAACCACTCATTAGTCATGGACTGTAAGATCAACACTGGACAAACACCATTCCAGAGACGGCGGACGTTTTTCAGGACTCTTGTGGTTAAACTTACAAGATAAACGGCTGGTCCCAGGCAGGATTGGTTGTGTTCTTTAAAGCAGACGTGTTAAACTTCTGTGGAGGGTCATCTAACTGCAGCACACAAAGAGGATTCATGCTGCCTATAAACACAGCCAAAAACATCTCAGTGAGCATCACAGGAAACTTGGCGTGTGTGGTCCAAGTGTAGACACCATTTTCTACTGAAGTCATTCTTAAACCTGCCGACAGCTGATCAAATGAAACCTGCTGCTGCATCATTTAATTGTGCTATGTTCACTTAAATGGACAGAGGGGAATTCCACCTAGACTGTATACATGATGAATTATGCATACATTAGAGGAGACTCACAAGTACTGGCTGAAAGGTTTTCCTTACACACAAATGTGGGCAAAGGCCCATAAAGCCCATCTTAAAATTAACTTTATTACATTTATATTTAGACGTGTGGTAGATGCTTTTATCCAAAGCGACTTACAGGGGGTCAAGATATTAAGGTTACGTTGTAAAAGGACAAAAGGTAATAGAAAACATTCATTAAAACTACAGTGCAATCAGAGACATTCCTTACAGTTACAGCCCAATGAGAGACCATGAGGGGGAAAGAAATAATAAGCACTCGTCAAGTTCAAGTTCAAATTGCAGGGATATTGAGTGCTCAAGACAAGTTAGGGGTTAGATTTCAGAGAGAATGTGTTCTTGAGCGAAACAAGTCTTCAAGAGTTTCTTGAAGGTAGAGAGACTTCTCTGCTCTGAGAGCATTAGGGCCCACCAGTGGAGAACCAAAAATGAGAATGGGCAAGGAGCGGAGAGTGAAATGATGTTCATCGGAGGAACGCAGTGGTCAAAAGAGAGAGAGAGGGAGAGAGCCTACGAATGAATAATAGAGTTGACGGATGTGGGTGAAGACCCACAAGTCATTCTGTAGGTAAAGGGTCAGTGACTTGAATTTTATTCTACGAGCAGCGGAGTGACATTTGACTTTTAGGTTGGTTAATGACCAACTGGGCAGCTGTGGTCTTGAGCATGTGCAGTGATTTTACTCTACATGAGATACTCTGCAGGAGATAACCATGAAAGAAAAGGCCAGATTTTTTTTTGAAGCGATCTTGTGACAGTCTGCAATATTTTAGCCACAAGCAGATTCTTGTAATGCAGTGGTTTCCCAACCATCCTTGAAGCCCCTTGTTAAGTGAATCATTATAAATGTTTATATGCAAAAATATACAGCAAGGTAACTTTGGTAGGAGTCTTTGGTACTTTTACACTTGTCAGACATGATATTTTGTTGTAAGGTATCAGGTATAGTTCCAAACTGCCCTGATTACACTTGCTTATGCAGTAATGATCACAGAGGTTCAGTAATGGTAATAAATAGCATAATAAATTTAAAGGTGGACCAAAAAACGGGTTTTAATTTGGGGGACAACAAATTCTGATTATCCAAAAGAGTGTGTGTTTTTCACACACTCTTTCACTCTTTCACACACTGTGTAATATGCTCAAATATCATTTTAATAACCTCACAACCTCACCATGTGACCTCTGGCAACCCCCAGGTTGGAAACCATGGTTCTAATGAACACAATATCAGCAACCATCTTAAAGAATAAAACAGGAATTGTCACAAGTAAAGATAAGTTTAAAGAAGGAAGGACGACAGAGAGTTAGGTGTCAAATGCCGTATCATGTTTCCGCAGCGCAGTGATGAGCAGAATACTTAGAAAGACAACAGCTGACTCACAGTGACTGAGCAGCGACTCAACACAGGAAGGACAAAAACAAAGCTGTTGTAGTTTGAGCCTTTATCATTACACACACAGTGGTGTTTAAAGCCTCTGCTTTCATAGCCGACAACAGAATAGTGCTTTGTTTGTTTCTACTCGGAGAACCAAACTTCAGTATTGGTGTGCAACGCTACACCAAGTGTGGCGACAATAGCTTAGTGTTGAATAAAATGTATCAAATATTTTCAGAATTTTACCTCGCTGCTGTTGTTTGGTGAATATTGGGTGCTAGTTCGATGAGATAAGCAGCAGGTGGCGCAAAGCAACGCACCACATAAAACTAATGACATAAGGAGTAGCTTTAAGAGTAACATGGTCATGCATTGTTTATACCTCTCATCTGTTATTGTAGCAATATTTGCTTTTTGCACTGAAAGTCAAAATGTCGTCCTTTACTCACAGAATCTTTTTTCTATCAGACTTAGTATCTTTTATCAACTATTTCACCTTCCTCAATTTAAAAAAAAATTTTTTTTTTCTTTTACATGCAAAACAAAAAAGCACAATTTTATGGATTTTATTTTATTATTCATTAGCTCTTCCGTGATTGGTTTCTAAAGCTTTTTCTATCATATCTGTTGAAAGCCTCTTCATGTCCTGTAAGCCTTCAATAAATGGGACAAAAAAAAGAAAAAATGTCTGTGGCCCTTGCAATACTGCAATAAACATGACACAGCTACACAGAGAAAAATTAAGAAGCAGAGAGAGAGAGAAATTTCCAACCTGCAGCATCCTCCTCCTGATTGAGAATCACCCGGATGTTTTTCACTAGCAGCTTCCAGTCGTGGGCACGGGGTGGTTTTGGGGGCGAGACAAATTGGTTTTGGATTTCCTATTGAAGGAACAGCAGCAAATTAATCACTGGAACAGCTTGATCGATAGCAGCTCCTCTGTGAAATTGCAGTATTCCCAAATTAAAACATGTAGCTGAAAAATGAAATGAGGAAAAAGCATTTCAAGCATTTTGTTAAAATTGGTCAAGGTTCAAAAGAGTGAAGACAGATATGTGCGCTTTACTTCTGCATTAATCCAGAATGTTAATGAGCAATACGCTGTTTTGGTTGTGATTTAGTACACCTCAGCACACTCCCTACGCTCCACCAACAGTTAGAGACTTCTCTCCCCAGGACTAAAACCCGCACACTTGGAGACCAGGCCTTTATAAAATCCTTTAATTTGTGATTGTTTTTACTACGGTTTCTTGATTTCTTGATTGTTGTTTTTTTTAACTCCTTTTTGATTGCTTCTGTAGCACTTTGGGATTCTTTTTTAGAATATAAAGTGTGTTACAAATAAAATGTATTATTATTATTGTTATTATTATTATTATTATTATTGTTATTAAGTGAGACTAAATGAACACTTTCAGGACAACCCAAATGAAAGGCTGATAAAGAGACTGGCGCGGCAGGTATGACTCACAAATGCAGCAGCACATTAGAATTTGCCCTAATGTGTCCAGTGACAGTGACGTCATATTCCTTTTGCATATGCGTCATTGTTGTGGTTGTCTGCCAGAAGCAGTGAAAATTGACTCTAGCTGTGAGCACAGTACAATATCATTTGTAAAATCTTGGTTTCTCTTAATTTGATATGCATATTCTACCAAGTGAAGGATTTTAGTCACCAGGCATCTGGATCCAATATTTTCAAAGAAACAAGCTGAGCAAATGTTGACATTACTTCCATTTGTGTTGGTCCAACAGAGTTGGAGAAACCGGTTTTTAATGTGAAAAGGTTCTATTCATTGTTTAATCACAGGTTGTGTTTGTTTTGGAGAGGAGGTGAAACTTTTGAACTCTTAAGCATTAGATTATGCAGTGATTGATGGAAAGTAGGGAACATTGTTGTAGATTAAACTTCAATGCTGTTCCTGTTAATCACTCTTTTGTCCTTTTTCATGAAGTCCTTTAATCAACGGTGTTAACACTGCCACCTTTGACAAGGTGGGGGAGGAGGAGACGTTGCATAAAAGGAACAGGCAGTTGAGAAAAAAAGCTTTTGTAAACACACCCTTTACTTAAATAATTATTTGTGTTGAGTCATTCACTGTCTGCTTATCTTTCAAATAACGTATGTTCTCAGTATATCTCGGTTTCATTTACTGCCCTCACTCAGCCTTTTCCCCTTCAGATGCTCATTGACCTCCCAACGGACAGACATCACTCTGTCTACAGTGACTGAGATTATCAGGATTAAATTACATTACATGTCATTTAGCAGACGCTTTTATCCAAAGCGACTTACAATGGAATCAAGTACAATTAGCCAGGGGTGGAATCGAACTTGCGACCATGATGTCTTTGGTACACAAGGTAGGGTCTTAACCACTGAGCCACTCCACCCCACAAATGAAAACATGTCAGGAAAAATAAAAATTAATCTAGTTTATCTCATTATCGCACTGTTGATATGAACTCTTGTCACTGATTTGCTTTCATTTTAATGGATGCAGACATTTTTGATCTTGAAATAAATAATGAAATAAATAAATTAAATTACAAAAGGAGTTAGGGTACAATTACTACTTAAGGACAAGGCCAGCTCTGAATTTATCTACCATGAGCACCGTCACTGAGGTCAAAATTCACTATCCATAATTGGTATGTGTGCAAATAAAACAAATTCTTAAAAAAATTCTAAAAGTTTTAAGTTCTGCGACTGTGGTAGAACTTCTGCTGAAGAAAGATTTTCATGTGTGGACCTTGGAAAATAATGCATTCAATTTCATTTGATTATCTGTGTCGGTGATGTAACAGTTACATAATGGGTAACTGACATCAATCTAATCACACATTCCTAGGATTCAAATAGACAATTTGGCAATTCAGTTTCAGAGAAAGTCAGACTTAGGCGACATAAATAAACAATAAACAACATCGTTTTTGACATCTAACAAACAAAATTAAACACAATCAGATTAACTATTCAAGCGAAAAGAATTTGGTCAGAGTGACGATCTTTGCCTGATATTCTCCGAAACAGTAAAGGATCTTTTTATGCATAAAGTGTGTTACACATTATGCATGCTGTTGCTCCAAGAGCACTTACTACAAATTTTGAATGTGATGATTAAATCAGAAACATATGACAATCACATGATAACTGTGCAAAGTGCACAACAGAAAAAAAAAGAAAAGAAAAAAGAGGGATCCATGTGATTTGGATCTAAAGACTGTGAGGCAGGGGTTTTGTTTGGCACATGGTAGTCACCGAGATTGATTTGCTGAATTTATGAGTGTTTCTGAGGCGATTGGAGCTTTGCAGGTTTGACCATCTTTCAGCAGTAACCCTTCAGAAGAACCACCACTGCAGTTCAGACTGTTCCCTTGTGAGGATGTAAACATTTAAGTCTGGTTCCTGAACTGGACCTATGGACACACAATTCTAATCCTGACCCCCAAAAAACATGCCTTAACCCTTTAAAGTTTTATGGAGTGACAAAATTGTCCTCACAACACTAGAAAGACATGCACACAAACACACATCTGCATTTTTGTGCGGCGGCTCAGAAGACGTCATTCATCAGGCACGACTCCTCCACTCACCTTGATCTCCGAAGCCTGAGCAGGCCTGCAGCTCAGCAACACAGAGGGGCGTGTCGCACAGAGCAGCTGCCTGAGCTGCTCCTCTATGGCTGCTACACTGGATGTGTCCTGACAGACGGAGAGGATGATATATACAGATTTATTTAAATATATATATATATATATATATATACACACACATATATATATATACACACACACACACACACACACACACAATATCCACCTCACTTCACCAGCTGAGCGACACAGTCAGCGACAGTGACTGCTGTTCATATTAATCAAAACACTGACTCTTTCCCCCCCCGACTCAATATTTATGAGCTTTGAACATGACAACTAACAAATATTAATTCCTATGAAGACAGAATTTCATGAAACACACATTCAGTTTATTACGGTAATTTTCTTTTGGTTTTAGTGAAATGCATTTGAATGATAGGCCTTATCTTATAACTTATATGACCTTTTTCTTAAAACATGACTAATGTTGCCACAGAAGAAGACACGGAGCTATGACGTAACTGTTTTATATATACAGAGGTGTGGAAAAGTGTTTGCCCCCTTCCTGATTTCTTATTTTTTAGCATGTTTATCACACTTAAAGGTTTCAGATCATCAAATAAATTTAAATATTAGTCAAAGACTACACAAGCAAACAAAAGGTTTGGATAGTTTTTTCCCCATAATAAATAAAATCATCATTTAAAAACTGCATTTTGTGTTAACTTGGGTTGTCTTTGTCTAATATTTAAATTTGTTTGATGTGTGTGTAACAAACATGCAAAAAAATAAGAAATCCGGATATGTGTGTATATGTACATATATATATATATATATATATATGTACCCAGGTCTATGAAACCAATTCTCGTGTGTACAGGGCCCTTCCGGTTTGAATATCATTATTTGATGCGTCAGCAGACAGCAGTAGATTGGCCTTATTGTCTTCTGCCTGTAAAATTACCTCGGTCATTCTGGGCGTCACCTGCAGGTCCCCAGTCTCCAGGTGAGACACTCCCCAGCTCAGCTTGATCTTATCTTCAGCCTGTTGCATCTGAAGCTGAGAAAACACACACACAAAAAAAATCATGCAACCTCATCATGCCACAGTGATCTGTTATACAGCTCATTACTTTCACTTTAACAGCATACCTATCACGGTAAATATCATAATGTGTTTAAAAATAAAACTTGAAAATTCAGTTTCCTGTTGTAAAAAGGGGCCGTCTAATGGCTAGATAAA
This sequence comes from Solea senegalensis, assembly GCF_019176455.1. Lineage (NCBI taxonomy): Eukaryota > Metazoa > Chordata > Actinopteri > Pleuronectiformes > Soleidae > Solea > Solea senegalensis. The sequence goes on from NC_058033.1 coordinate 12,320,731, forward strand.
AGAGGCAATCATATTCCTAAAAAGATATCAACTACTAGACCATCTGGTGGTCAAATATTTGACTTTAGCTAGAACATATATCGGTTAACCTTTTTTAGTGTCTAAAATCTGTTTTGCCTTGTGTACCCGCTGGCAGCCATGTTTTCAGAACATGCTCAGGCAGTGTTGAATGCGTCAGTATCTCCTACAACTACACTATCACAATGTGACCTATCAATTTGACATGTTAATGATTGCAGGAATCTACATAAAGCACCTTTTATTTGTTTGTGTAGTTAATCATGTTTAGTATACAAACGCTGTATAGTAACTGTAAAAAAGATCACATAATGCTGCAACTGTTAACATCACACAATCAGCCAACAAACATATCAGGTCAGCAGGATGTACATGAACACCTAACTCATCTGAAATAATCATGAAAGAGTATAAACAGCCTGAGCCATCCTGCCCTGGCATGCCTGGATTCCAGCAGAAGACACAACAGCTGCTGATGTGATGCTGAACATAGGCTCGATAGCAATAACACTTAGGACTAATGAAAACCTGGATCAGGTAATAATTTAACTGGAAGACTATTGACTATTGAGGTTCTTCACTTAAAGGCTATGTCCTCGAAGAATGAAACTGGTTTCCACTCAATGACCACAGAGCTTTTTCCTTTTTCCTTTAAATTTGGAAACTGTGGTGCTAAGTAGGAAATGAAACAGTGATCAATAGGAATTAGCATTAGATAAAATAAAAAAGTGGTTGCCTCTATGGTTTGTGTGGATGCAACTGTCCTACACAGACTTGCAATTTCCTTTAGCTTTTCTATTAGCTTCCCTACCATTTATTTAGCATATTGGTATATAGCATTTTATGGCATATTGGTAATTCCACACCAAAATACCTTGTTGCAAACATCTCAGCATAATAATATTTAAAATAATTATGAAGGTGTCTTTATTTAATAAGCATCCAAATGTCTAAAAGGCAGTTATATGTTGTATAGTTATACAGATGTAAATGGGGCATTTGCATGTTAAAGATTGTGTCATCACAAGCAACAGACCAGTGTTGCAGTAATGTGTTCAGGGTTAAAGCACAGCATATACAGTAAGTGTACTTGGTCGTCTGTCACATTCACAACATAACGTGCTAAGAGAATTCTGGCTCTGACCAGTGTAGAAACCCAACAAGTGGTTCAGTAGATGGAAGGAGACATTTGAAAAAGGCTGTCTGACTTTTCCAGAATAAAACTGTAACAATGGGAAAGGGGGGAAAAAAAGGACATAAGGCTTCCATTATGTTCCTGCAACAACTGACCCACAATCAAAACAAAAACGCCCCAACTCTAATCCTGACTTACACGTTGTAGCCTCTCACTCTGCTTGTATTTATGGCACAATGAGCTCAAGAGTTGTGACAAGCACCTTATTAGTGTAATGAGTGTTTAACCTCCACAGAAGTAATCTGCATCCATATTAACACATCTGAAATAGTATAGCATGTAACAATTCAGATACACAGAACATGTACATGACAGTCTAACAGTGTCTAACAGACAGTTTAAAGTGAAAGCCAGTTCTCTCCACTGCAGTTATTTACTTAGTTTTAGAAAAGAATGCCACAAAGTGAAAGTGAAAGGAAGACCAGAAAGTTATGTTGTGCTATCAAAACTTGCATTGAATAGATTTGGCATCATGTTCAGTATGCAACCCCCACCCCCCCAAGAAATGCTTAGGTGTCTAAGGATTTTGATTCTATACAGTATTGATCACCAGGAAACATATTGGTGCATATTTAATTTTTCTTAATGTCTTCTGTGTTTAGGATTTTAACTAGTATACTGTAGAGTCTACTCTGTATGGGTTTCATACAGGTTTTTACAACCTAGTAGTACTGCGAGTTGTGGCAGGAATTGAAAGTAGGTAACTGAGCCGGACAGAGGCCTTTTATAAACGACAGTTACCGACCTTTACTGCAGTCCAGACTTAAATGCAGTTTTCCAAACTTTTTCAAACTTCTGTTTCTGGGATTCTTAAACACCAGAGTAGCGTGAACAGCAGGTGTAGCTGCAGAAAGATGTGTGTATATATGTGTATGAAAATGGACAAGTATGAATGTAGGCATGGTGAGCCTTACTGACAATGGGCCAAAAGATGTCAATTCATCTTTCTGTCCTTTGGCAAATCATTTGGAAGTTTTGCCAAAGACAGAAAGATCCCCCAACTATCTAATCTATGCTGCTGCCAACAAAGGGCCAACACATCATTTTTAATAAAATCTCCCATTAAACTAAACTGAAATGACTGCCAAAGGACACAATTCCTTCCTCTGACACTTCATAGCTAAAGAGCTATTTCACAAGAACATATGAGTCATGGTTTATTTCTCAATATTAACAATCTTAGCACATACTATAAGACCAACTATATAAAACATTTACCTGCAGCTCCAGTGGGGCTATAGAGATGGTGTATTTATATGGATTGGCTGTAGCCATGGCTGAAAATGTTGCTCTGAGGGCAAACTCAAGTTTCTCCCCGACCACGGTGAAGCAAGAGGCCTGCTGGGAAGACAAAGGAGGACATTAGTGTAATGTAAATCTACTAAGAATGTAAGAGTTAACACAGGAGCAACATTCACAACACACAGTTAGACCATGACTAATGAAAACAGGTCAAATAAGATGTGGAAAGAATTTGCAGTGTGCCGTGTGTCCACACATGTGTGATGGGAACTGTAAATGTGTGTAGATCCTTATGCCCTCACTGTTGTGTGTCTGCCGGTGTTTGGATTTGCTGCCTACAACCTATATGCCTTAAAGATTTACAATGAAATGGAAGAGACAATCTATACTAGTTTCCAAATGTATCAACAGAGTCTAATGAGACTCTGTATCAACTATAACAAATCAATAATAATATTCAGTTTCAGAGAAAGTCAGACTCAGGCGACATAAATACACATACATACATACATATGTCCTCATTTTTGATATTTAACAAACATAATAGCAAAGTCTTAATAGTGTTTTTTCTGTTCTGTGGTTTTGGGGTAGAGTGAATGGTGTTTTGTCCAGTTTGGTTTAAATCATTGAAAGGGGAAACTGAGACAAACATAGGTACGGGTGCATTCCTGTCTGTCTGCTCCTCCTTAGTGCTGAGCTTCACAGATATATAAGCTTCTTAAAGGGCGAACACACATACACACACTTGTGCAGCTATTCATCTTTGGACACTGCACTGACCTAAAGCAGTAACAAGGACATGTACATACACACAGAGAGACTGAGAGAGGGTGAAAATAAGCATCTGTTCATTAACCTCCCCACATTCATCAACAGAACACCTGGTATTTTGCTGTATATCATGACAATCACAAAGAAAAGTGCTGAGTTCACACTGGGAGCTTAACAAAGCCTCACCATGCCAACAACACAGTAAACAATTTGCCCCTATCTGACCTTTCAAAAAAAAAAGAGTCTGCTGGTGGCAGTTTGCTTTACACACATTCACAATCACACATCATCAATATGACTGATTAAAAAGCAACATGCAAGCAATCAATGTGCAGTGGTTTACTGTTTAATGTGCAGAAAATAAATGCCAAGTAGATTCATTTTATTTATCAGGGGTAAACATCAGTATGCAATCTGAAGGCCTGATGAATTGTGCTTGTCAAATGCAGGCTATATGCAGCTCTGGTTGCAGAGCAACTCCTTCTCAGATGAACTAGGGAAGGGGAGATTGATATAAGGGGCAGTCTATGTCAATGCACAAGATAAACAAGGAAATTAGAAATCTATAAAGTGCCTGCATCTATAATCTGTTTGGATGCTAAATCTGTCATGAAAGACAAATGGTTTATTATGAAAGAGGTTGTAGAAGAAGGAGAACACAACTTACATAAAACCAAAAACGGATCGATGACCAAAGGTGGCAACAAAACAGCCATCAACAAAGGGCAAAAACACATTTAGCCGATAAGCAGTAATCCTACAGCTGCATTCATAACAAATTGATTTTGTGAATAAGTCTACCTGGCTCCTGGAAGACTTCTGAACGCTTGACACTTGGCTGACCATGAGCTCTGATTCTTCAATTTCATCATCTTCAAATGTCAACAAGACAGCCCCCTGACGAGGAAAAAGACAAAGATTAAAACAACAGGAAACACCTTAGACAACAGTCAGTACAGAAGGCCTTAAGGTCCAGTCAATAAATGAACAATGATCATTATTATGAAAGAAAACTAAACACGGTGCAGGATTGTTTGGGGAAGATGCTAATGTTACTCTGCAGGTGTGTATTTAAACAAAAACAAATATATAGAGTAATGTTGATGTCAAAGCATACATTTGCCACTACTGAAGATCAGTTATAGGGCTCGACCTATAGGGGTTTTTCTGTGGTCGATGTTAACAATCAGGGCATCTGATGGCTGATACATTTTACTTTTCTTTTTTCCCCGTGATTTCCATCTGATAAAATGTATGAATTTAATATAACAAATGACAGAAAAACACAGATAAACGATACTTAAGATCTGTCTCCCTAGTCTGCACTGCAGTGCACTTGTATATTTCAAATATTAATTTGAAATAGACATGAAACAGGTATTCTGAAAACAAAATAACTGGCCGATTCATTTAAATAATACTGATTAAAAAATGGCAAATACTCACAAACCATATTTTAAAGAATGGACATGGACTTCAAGTTTCTACCCTGAAGCCAAATTGGAAGTAAAAGATATGATAAATACCCACCAGGGGGTGACTCAATTGATTGCAAAATAATCTCAGTTTGAATGGAAATCTATGAAATCTATGAAAAAGGGCATATTTCCCACTTGAGTTGTAATGCAAGTAAACATTTGTCTGAAAAGTGAAAGGTCTCATTCGAGAAGAAGACTCGAGTTTTGAGTCTTCTTCAATTGCACATGATCTCAACTTTGTCAATTATGCTGTTATTTAATAATAAAAATAAAGGACAAACTCCCTGCAAATATGAGTGTGACTGACAGCTGGTATGTCTAATAGGAGTCTAGTTGCAGGTGATGCCTGTGAACTTCTGTTTGTAAAATGTCAATATGGTAGTGGTGGCCATATTGAGAATCTTGAGACTTCAAAGCAGGACTTCAAATTCTTATGGGTGATATGATCACTACTGGCTGCCACTTGGTCTATCTCTATCAAACAGTATTGTCATGTACACCTATCAGGCACAGCAATTAATGAGTGACTAATTTTAATATGGCAGGTCAGTGTTTAGTGACCTTGTCAAGCCTTTCATTGTACAACGTTCAAAAATAAGTTTGAAATGTTATTACAAGTTGTTAAGAACAAACTCCTTCTCGAACAGCTCTGACATACACTGCTCTGTGGGTGTATGTCACCTGCAAATCAGTGTATGTCTCAAACATATGGTGACATTTGAAGGAACATCAGCGTTAAATTGGCTTGTATGGGTCTGCAGCTCATTTGAATGATCATAAAACCAGCTTGCACTCTTTATATAAGTCACCTGCTGCCACAGTGAGGAGTGGGTGATCCGCGGTCATGAGACTTACCCCACGCTTCCTCGATTCGTCGTTGAGAGCGCTGCACCAAGCTCCTCTCCAGCGACTTTTCCAGCTTTTCAGTGACAGCGCCCATTTCAGCAGAGCGGCGGCTTCCTCCTTCGCCGCATTGTCCTCGGCTGTCCTCTGCTTATTTCTTTCACGTTTTTGCTGGATGTATTGAATTAAATACACCAACAGAGTGACCAGGGATGCGATAAACAGTGTGACCATGCACAGCCACTGCGGATCCTCCAGACCAAAATGTGAACTGGCACTTTCCAAGTCGGACATTCTTTGCAAATGTAGACAGCTTAACACACCTCCTTTGAGAAATGTCCTGAAATCCTCATAGTATGTATTTGGTCTGGCAAAGTGTGAAGTCAGTGCAGGCAAATTCCCACAGCCGATAATAGCGTTGGTCTCACTCCCCTGGACAGATAGTGCGTGTTGTTATCCATGTTGCAGTTCTCCATTGCAGCCTCTAAACACCAAACAACATCGCAACCTGCATGTTGAGACCTATAGCCAGTTGTAGCTAAGGTAGTCTCCGGGTTCAGATAAACCAGCAGAGAAGCTCTCTGTTCTATACTCATTCAATATGCGGGTTAGCTTACTTAGCTAATCTTCGACAGACTTCGCTTAACTAGCTATTCTTCATTAGCTAATAAGCCGCTAAAAGTTTACCAAGACCCGGTCATTTCCAAACTCAGCGGCCGAGTCCCACCAGCCGACATCCAGATATCGAACAAGAGCAGCGCGGAAACATCCTGAATGTTGTGAAGTCAGTCAAAGCCGTTTGACTCGGTCTGACTGGAGCGAAGTTGCCAAGTGGAAACGGATATGTGGCACAAACTGTAACTCCCAGAATGCACCGCGAACAAATGCGAGCATTTGTTGTTGTCGGACCGTCACAAAAACCTCGACGTTTTTACCCAATGAGATCTATATACTGACTTCCTAACAATTCAAATCAAAACCGTTTTCATATTATTTATCCAACTAATTGCTGCTTCTGGTGCAAAGTGTACAGAACGAACACTTTTTTGCCTACGCGACTTTCCGTAGATTTGTCGTCATCGTCATGAGCAACTCATCCTGCTGTCTTGTTTGTAGCAAACAGTAAGCTAGCTGAGTATTGTTGCCATGTCACTGCGGACAGTGCTCACAAATTACATCTAGAGTCAGGGTTCCTTCTATGACAGCATATTTAGTACTTTAATGTTGGATAATACGACGCGTATAATAGGCCCCGCCTACACCCAGAGGTAAACAAATAACATCTGAGCTGCATTACGGTAGCCATCACCACCGTACCCGTGTCGTCGCAAGTAAATGGAAATAAATTCGCAATGAATTGTCGCTCGGTGGTTCTTGAGGTAACAGTGGAGGCGAGGCAGGTGGAGGAAGCCATGCTGTCTCTGCTACACACCATCTTACTGCACCGCAGCTCTGGGAAGTTTCACTACAAAAAAGAAGGCACCTACTCCATCGGTACAGTGGGAACAGTGGACATCGACTGTGACTTCATCGATTTCACCTTTGTCAGGATTTCCTCAGAAGAGCTAGACAGAGTGATCAGGAAGGCTGTGTCTGAATTCAAGGTAAACAGTCAATTGTGACATACTGTTGTTAGCTGTACTGCATGGGTAGGCCTGACAATGGAGTCGTTTATTATTATTTTTTAATAGCAGCAGGTGTGATTGGACTCCACGTCTCGTCCTTTATTGTTAAGCATATTGTCCTTTGCCCTATATGTGATGTCATCAAAATGGCAGCGATGACAAAAGTTAAAAGAATTCTGAACAAAAACAATAGGACCTCCTGCTCCAATGGTTACGAGTGATAACAATAAAAATATCTAGAGATGCACAATATTATCAGCACGATATATACGACAAATCTGTTTACGTTTATTTATTTTGCTCACTGAAGACAAATCATATCTACATCTGCTATATAAATATTATATATATAATGTTAATTTCACCACAGAAAAGATTAAATTACCTTTGCACTTGGTTATATATTGTTATTGGTATCATCCCAAGCAATAAAAGTGTGTTATGATATGGAATGATAATATAAACGTATCTTCTAATAAACAAAAACATAGAGAAATAACTTGATATTAAGTGGCAGGCTGTATGAAATTGATTGAGACCTCTGACTTAACCTTAACATTTCTCTTTCAATCGGTAAAATGTGTCTTTAAAAGGGATTTTCAAAGAGGATTATGTGCCCACCAAATAGATCTCCTTTCACTTTAGAGCCTCATGTTACAACTATACAACAATGGTGTCAGGAAGCAAATGGAGTGAAGCTAAAATATGAGCAGATTGCTCTCTTTCAATGTTTCTTAAAAAAGTCTACCTGTTTATTATATGCTGTGGTTACAGGATGCCCTGAGCAACTCTGGCAGCGATGGCGTGGGGCAAATCTCCCTGGAGTTCTATCAGAAGAAGAAGTCTCGCTGGCCGTTTTCTGACGAGTGTATTCCCTGGGAGGTGTGGAGCATCAAGGTCAATGTCGTCAACCTGGCCAATGAGCAGGAGAGACAGATTTGTAGGGAGAAAGTGGGGGAGAAGCTTGGCGATAAGGTGATCAACATTGTTGAGGTCATAAATCGCCACGAATACTTGCCAAAGATGCCCACCCAGTCTGAAGTGGACAATGTTTTTGACACCAGTCTTAAAGATGTCCAGCCATACCTTCACAAAATCACATACCAGATCACTGACTCTCTGGGCACCTCCGTAAGCACCACCATGAGGAGGCTGCTTAAAGACACCCTGGCTCTGTGAGGACACTGCAACAAAGAGAAACAAATATAGATAATTCTATCCTCAGATATATCTAAAGTTACACCTGATATCTTTTTGTTTATCAGCTCATCTACTCCGCATCAGTGTAATCACCATAGTGACATCTCTACCCTAACTATAAAACTTTTCAAAAGATTTTTTTTTTTGCAAATAATTTCTGTCCAAATTGTCTTCACCTCCCTCCGTTACCTTAAGAAATGCAACTTAAACACAGTAGTGAATCAACACCAGATGTTAGTTAACTTTATGTTGTTAATGTTAGATCTGTAAATTATTGTAAATCTTTGACAATAAATGTTTATTGTAACTGATGTTAATTAGTTAACAACAGTCATTGATCTTTCAGTCTAGACATTGCCTTTGTAAACCATGTATCTTAACGATTGAGATGAGAAAAATTGCTGGTAAAGATTAACTCACAAGATCAATCACAGGAAAGATGAAATCTGTATTTTTTTTGTGTGTCTGCAAAAGTTTTGGATTTGGAAACAGGTTTCCTCATCCATGTGTAAACTTCCTCTCTGCACACATTAACATGGAGAGTGTGACCTGACACATGGGTAGGACAGGATTTCCATTTTGCCTTTTTTTCCAAATTAAAGCAAGCACTTCCTAAGTTCACTCCCAGGTTTTCCAGCAAGTAATTGTCACTGTGGCCCTGAGTGTGAAAAACATCCCAGTGGCTCAGGTTCATCTGCTAACGGGAGGATGTGTGTATTTTCACATAATTAGCTCCACAATTGAATAAATAGACAAAGTTTGATTGACAGGTCACATAGATAAAGCTCACAACTGGGTGTTATTTATTTATCTTTGCTTTGCTATTTTGTAAAAAATACTGATTGACCAATACTGCTATGATGTTGGTATGTGCTGCACAAACTAACGAATAGTTCAGGGATAAGGTTTGGAGATTTGAGAAGATAATATACAATGTATTTTTATCCTTAATGAAGTATATGGAGGCATGTATAAATAAATACATTGTTCTTTACTTTTCCAAGCTTGTAAATACTGCACACATACTCCTTTATACTTGTTTCAAAGAGTAATTGGCAATTGTTTTGATGTTTTTTCAGATATGATTTTACATACATTACATTAGGTTTTTACATTAATCAGTGTCTCAGGGTTTATGGACAGAACATATTCAAAAATGTCACTGTGGCCTGTGAAGAATTTTTATTATTTTCTAATATTTTTGAGTAAAAGTTTACTGGAGAAGCCCTAGACTAAAATTTATACCTGATGACCGAGTTATTAAACAGCTCACAAACATGTTTACATGTTGTTCAGAGGAATAGTTTGTAAAACCTTTGTTGTGTGAAGTTGCATATTGCAGCTGATTATCCCTCACCTCACTCTTCCCTTTCAAGTTTTTTTGAGAACCCATGTAGCCTTCAGTTACTCCATAGTAGGCTACTGCAAAAACATGGCGGTCCAAAACGGTGGCCCCTGTAGAGCTGAACCGGTTCCTGATAGAAATATAAAAGGCTCATTCAGGGGTAATGAAAAACATTCATACATACAGGCAAATGATTGTACACTTACAAAAATAAAGAATAATTACTTTAGCATTAAATGTCTGTCAAATAAGAATAATTTTACACACCCTACCTTCAAACCAAAATAATTTGTATATATCACAGATGATGTATTCTCCATTGTTACTGTTTATTACAGAAATGAAGCACAAGAACTGTAGAAAAACCTAAACACAAAACAGCTGCATGTCTCCAAAAGCAACAATAATACAACCAATGTTGATACAAATAGTACAGTATTTGTTATTGCAGTGAGAGCACAGGAATACTAGAAAGATAAAACCTTTTTTATACTAACAAAATTGGTACAAAATCGAAGATACAAACACTTCCATATACACAATTCTAGTCATTTCTGTGAAACCTTGAAAAAGAGTTTCTCACAAGAAATTAAGAGCACTATCGATACAGGATTTCTCCAATGAATTTTACACCACTATGCAGCTTGTGTTGCTAATTTAGAGGAAAAAAAATCCCTCACAATTTTTCTTTTTTCTTTTTTTGTGGAGCAACCAACTTCACCCACGTAGTAGCAATCATAATAACTTATGACACATCTTCTAATCAGTCAAGCCAAAGCAGAAATATATATATATATACTTGTATACGAGAATACAACTGTGGAACAACTGGAATACAATCAAAACACAATCTTCAGATATAAACCTTTAGGAAGCAAGAACATTCTCTCATCATTCAAAGAATAGAACAAAAAGCTTCTCTCACGCCTCCATCTTCTTCACTGTACCACCCGAAATCTAAATGCCTGAGTCATAAGTTGTCTGAAACTCTTTTGTGCTTTTATGTAAAATAATAAGTATTTGAACATTTGCATAAGGCCACCAAAGCACTGTAAAGCTGGGTTATCACCACCTGTTTCATTGCACAAATCCGTCAGTGTATGAGTATTTACATAACACTGCTGCTGCTGCTGGGGGTGGTGGATCTTTATGAATCGGTAATTAAGTCCAATGTACACAAATGAATATTCTAACTTCCATGATCAAGTTGAAAACTGCATAACCATACTGCAGCATGCTTTTATGAACGCCTTCTTAACGTTTGTTTGCTTCAAAATTATTTGTAGAAGCTGACATCAGCTCAACACTAGAATGATGTGATTTATCAAACCCACCATGTCCAATTTTTACTAGTCAGTTGGTTTGAGCACCTTTTACAGATGGTTTCTTTCAGCAATCTTTAAAAACACAATTTTCATTTACCTGTAGAGGGAATACACAATGTTCTCAAATCTTACGATGGATAATTGCACTCGTCTCGTTTGCTTCTAAAAATGACTCACCAGACTCGCAACAAAGAAGATGCAGTAAACTGTTAAGTGCTGGATGAAGAGTGTAAGCAATCAATGACGGCTGCACACTGAGATGCAGTGCTGACAGCATGAGGTGTCTGAGGTGAGTCTGACATACAGCGTGTGCTAGATTATACTGAAGGTCAATCAGTCTGCGGCTCCAATAAAAGAGACCGCATTTCAAAGGAATGCTGTGTGAGTGTGAAGAAAGGAAAACAAACTGCTGGGCCTTGCTATTGTTTTTACGTCTGCCGGCCAAAACCTCAGTTATGAAAACCCAAGCAAACATTTTGGACTGAGTCACCCCATGTAACAGAGTCAAACTGTTAAAACAAAGTGCATATTCAATACATTGTTGAGGCCACTAATATCATCTTAAGGGATGTCACTCACATCAAAAGATAGATCTGACAGGAAAGCAATAAAGCACTAATATTGAATTCAACAGCAACCTCCAAATGTTTAAACAACTTTTTCCACGCTGGGAAAAAAAAAAGTGTACACAGTTGTACCATCTTCCGTCGAGGGGTGCAACTATGTACCCTGATTTCCCAAAACACCACGATAGATTAGTACAAGTAAACAACCAAAATAGGATTAAAATAGCTAAATGTTTAGAAAGTAAAATAAACCATTTATGATCATTTCATCTCACAAAGGGATCTAGCAATTGATTGCACATTCACGTTTACACCTCTATTGAACATGGCTACTTTAATATATGACACTGGAGGCAAGCGGATATTAACTATACATTCAAAGTCTTCCTTTTGTAGGCTGAGGTGTATTTATTCTATCAGGTAATGTCTCTCATGCACAGAAGCATATTGTGTTTACCTGAAAAAAAGAAAAGAAAGAAATAAAGAAAGCTCAGTTTTCTGAATTATCAAGATCATTTTTCTGCTCTGATTTTTGTCTGATTTGTCTTCCTACAATCAATAACTTGTGAGTGAAAAGTACTCAAAACACAAACAAGGCCTCACTCGTACCTTAATAACGCAGACAGTCTGTGAATGTCTTAAATACCTAATCTCCACTGTCTCAAACAAAAGAAAGTAAGACTTGATTAAACTAGACAAGCGGGACACATTTGCTTCCATTAAGCTGTCTTTCCCGTGGCTCCCATCCTGTTCTTGCTCGAGATCTCCTTCAATTGCTGTGTCCTGTTCAGTTTGTCCTAAATGAAAACAAGTTACGTCATGCAGAAACACAGCCATACTTTATTTTTTAGGAAAAACCACCTTCTTAATTCAGAAAAAGAGCTTTTTTCAGGTGAATGCACTTCGCTTACATTCTCAGGAGAAACAAACTGCTAAAACCTGTCTGATGATTACATGTGGCTGTGACTCTGCTCATGGCTCCACAGACTAAAGGCCGTCTTGAAGGTCCTGTGACAGAGTTTACACATGTACTGCCTCTTAAATGTCAGTGCAGACAATGATGGAGCATGGTAAAAGAGTGTGTCTGATTCCTGAGGGCCACCTGGATTCTCCATACTGTCCGACCTTGACAGAGGGCTGTGGCTGCTGGGTTGCTGTTCTGGTTCGAGCCTCTTGGTTTTGCCTGTTGATGAGCTGCAGGGCTCGGGGCTACTGGACTCCTCGGCCATCCCTGCGGCGACTGGGCCCGCCTGGGTGGATTTGAGCACGGTGGCCTGTGGTGAGCAATGCTCAGGGTTGTGAGGAGTCGTGGGAGGGGAGGGAGTCAGGGGTGAAGGGTGTCTTTCGATCTCTTTGGCTCCAGGCTCGTGAACATGGGACTGGAAGTGGCTCCAAAGGCGGAAGTTGGTCCTGAAGGCTTTGTTGCAGATGTGACAGATGAATGGTTTAATGTGGCATAGCAGCTCCTGGTGTCGTTCCAGGTCTTTACGTGAGCTGAAAAGATTCCCACATTTCTCGCATGGCCACACACCAGGTTCCTCACACCCAGTTTTGGCAGACTCTGTGTTTTCCCGCTCACTCACAGCCTCCTCTAAAGGCTCTTCCTTGACTACAAGCTTACCATAGTGACCCATGCTCAGGTCCTCAGGCACATAGGACGAGGAGTCTTCTGAATCATACATGTGTGGACCTGAGGAGTCACTGTAACTGATGTTCTCTCTTGAGATTCCAGTCACAAGAGGCTCATCACTGTAATGCTCCTCTTGGAGAATGTCAGACACCTCTTCATTGTTCTCTTGTTGCCGTAGTTGAATCTGCTCCTTAACAGTCATCATGTTGTGGTTATGGACCTCCACCTGGTGACGCCATATGCTGAAGGAGGATTTGAAGGTCCGCATACACTCCAGGCATGTCAGTTTCTTATACTTACAATGTGCCTCATGGTCCCTCTTGACAGATGGACTAGAGAATCTGAGGCCACAGTAAGGACACACAGTCGCATGACGACAGCCCCTCTCATGATCACCCTGCTCAAAGAGAGATGACAGCTTCATATTACATAGTCTACAAGAGTAAACACCAGTATCTGCATTCTTCTGTGGAATGATGTCCTCCTGCTCCTGGTAGAGGATGCCTTCACTTGATGTGTCCTGCTCAGCTTTTTCTGCAGGATGCGTCCTTAAATGCTGCCTGTACTGAGACTGGAACACAAATACTTTCCCACAGTAAGGACATATATAGCTGGGCCTTAATCTCTTCTTGGTGAGTACAGGAGATTGCAAGCTCTGCTTATTCCGCTTCAGCTTCCAAAGCAAAGCTTTCTTTATTTCTCTCTCCCTCACAATATCTATTAACTTCTTTTGAAATTTCTCATCTAGCACGGAGGAACTGGAGGATGAGGCAGGGTTTTGTACAACACCATGCTGAGTTTGGCAGTGTGTCCACACTTTGAAGTTGGTATGGAAGCGCTTGTGGCAGATGTCGCAGGCATACGGCTTTTCAGGATTGTGATACATATTTACATGACGATGTAGACCAGCGCTGGACCTGAAAACTTTCAAACAGTTCCAGCATTTGAAAATCTTGTTCTTAGACGGCTCCCCACTGTTCTCATTTGACTCACTGCTTGCACTCTGATGTACCGTTTCTGTCATGTTCTCATCAAATGAGAAGGTACGTTCTTTATATAATTTGTTTTTCTTGAATGGGTACCTTCTGTTGTCTGGTCTTTCCTTTCTTTTTCCCGAAGAATTGAAGTCTATCTTGGAAACTTGGTCATAATTTGTTTGCAAGTCTTTAAGATTGACAGGCAAAGCATCTCCCACTGTGATTCGGACAATGTCCATTGGGTCGGGGAGAGGACTGCTTGGCTCAGCTTTCACACTGACCACTCTTTCTACCTGAGTTTCTTCATCATACCTGCTGGGGTACGGTGGCCTGAGAACCAGAGATGCGTTTTTTGGATTGCCATTTTGAGCCGAAGGTTCTGGCCCAGACGCTTTTGATGCCATTTTAACCACCGACTGTTCTCGATTTTGCAGGTCCTTGAGCTCCAGTGTGGGAGAGAAGACGGGAACGGGGCTGTCCATAGATAATGATCTGCGGAGTAGGCTTTTTATGAGCGGCCCACTCCTGTCAATGGTCTGGCTTGGCTCACGGGCCTGACCCTCAAAGGGCACTTTGGTGTGATAGCGCTGCTCTTGCTCCTCTTCATCTTTAGTAACACGGTCAGTGCCGGATTGCATCCTGATGTGCTGCGTTTCAGCGTCACTGAATGACACTGAGGATGTCAGCTGAGGCCGAAGAGATGTGATGTGTGATGATTTCCCTTTTAGTATAGAGGTGTAGGGATAGGTGAACTTCCTGTCAGCAGCTTCACTTTGTTCAGATAATTTCCTGCTGATGGATTCAGAGTTTCTTACAGATTCCTGCGAGTTGTGATCTGCTGGTGGGTGAGCTGACACAGGGGTCGAGTGAGGAGATAACGATCTCTCTGGTGTTTTTCTCTGATAATTTGGGCGAGAGGGATGGGTCGTGTCATTCCGGACCCGACAAACAATGACACTCCTTGTCTGGACATCATTCTCATCCCCTTCTGAGAACGAAAGCCTTTTTCTCGACACACAATATGATGCATGTGGCCTTGCAGACACTATGTTGGTAAGGAAAGGGATTCCAAGGCTGTAGCCCAGTTCTTGAATGGCTGCCAGGCTGCCTTTGTCCACAAAGAGCGAGGAGGAGTAAATGTAATTCAGAACTATTTCAAAGGCGTCGGGTTCACAGAAGTCCAGGTTGACCACTTTCAGTGATTCTGCATCCACCCGTGTGAACAGGGACTGGAAATACTCACTGCTGGCAGCCAGAACACTCTTATGAGCCTGATACCTCTGGTCAGCCACAACCAGGACTACATCACACATCTGACCCCGCAGCCGCTGCTCATTGAGAAGCCCCAACACTGACAGGGCATGGGAGGGGTTACTGTAATGTACAAGGCTCTCCATAGCTGAAAGACAAGGGGAAATTAATTAGTCTTTTATTACAGGAACATAAATGCAAAGATCAGATTTGTCATGTTTTAATAGACACACTCAATAACAGGCACATTATCTCTCACACACAAATGTTTGAATGTGTCACAGATACCAATCTCTTTGAATGACCTATTAATCATTCAAGTAAGAGAGCATTTATTCAGACTCCTGTCCATTAGGAAGAACTAGTGACTTGTTAAAATAACATCAAACACATTTCATCATCTACAACAAAAGTCTTTATACAGTAAAAATGAGACAGTGAGTTTAGTTTCAAGTGTATCTCGCACACAGTGACTACTACAGTGTTGTATGCTTTAATGATTGGGGTCAATGGTTGGGGAGACACTAATCAACATTTATCCTTTCCTTTTTTACAGGGCTATAAGCACAAGCTACAGCAATGTAGAAAACGAAAAAACAATTTATCATCATGTGGTAGGTAATGTCATCATGACATCACTATGAAGTCAGAAAATGACATCATGGTGCATTACCCTAAGATCACATCACACAGGACTGAGCAAACACTTATTTATTTGAACCACAATCATTTTTCATCATATATTACATAGAAATAACCTCATGATGACTCATTATGAAATGGCATTATTACAACATTTATATGTAAACTGGGGTATAAACAGTGTGCATGTTTCTTAAAGGTGATGATGAAAACTATAGTTAGTCCAAATCCAGCTGTGAACATATGTTGATCTTTGTAATATTTCTCTATTATTGGATTATTAACACCAAAATCTATTGTAATAATTTATCATCAAGCTGATTCATTATACACTGCAAACTGCATCATAAGAGTTTTAGGATGCATCAATATTAGTATTACCCTATATATACTCAATTATATATAATGGTGGATCAAATGTATTGCTTTGGCAGGCCAAGGATGAACTATACAAATTATTAAAAAGTAACTCAGACATGTTGGAAACAATATACTATACTGTAGGTAACTCCTACGGTGTTTAAAAACAAAAAGGAGAACCTCTGCAATAGAAGCCTCTATTCGAAGCTTTAAGAATGCAAGAGCATGTTCACCAACTCAAAATGAAAAACAATGTATTTATTTTGAAAACTGTGACAGGAAGCGTGTTACTAATTGCTGTCTACAGTGTCACTTGTTATTAAAAGTTCATTCATTCATTAACTACCAGCACAGACTTGCAATGAACACTAACAGCAGACAGACAGAGCAGCAGCAGCGTCACTTCTCTATGAGGAAGTCTAGAGAGACTGTTTCAGCATTAGATCACCAGACTTGGCTCCATCTCCTACGACAGATAACTTCTCTGTCCGAAAATGTCGCTGTCACTTCAGAGAAACAGTCTCTATCTCTCTTTCGCTCCCCCCTCTCTCTCTCAGTGCGCGCGCGTGTGTGTGTGTGAGTGTGTGAGAGAGAGAGAGAGAGAGAGCGAGAGAGAATCAACAGCGAAACCATTTACCGTCAATACTCAAATGGAAGAAAAAAAAAGTTAAGCACGTTTCATTGGTCTCCAGAACGGCGGTATTAATCCCGGACTGAAAAGAGAGAGAGGCTGTTTCCGAGCGGGAGGAGTGGATTAGCTGTTACCCCCCGTGTGTAATTAATAATTTTCATTACGGTCTTGTTTTGTTCTTAATGTGCTCTGCTAAAACGGTTCAGGGTGGCCTGACGCGACGCAGTCGCTGGCGGTAAGTGAGGTTGTCGCTGCTCAGGTTTACCAGCAACACAATCCTCCTTTCGAGTTACGTCAGGGAGGAAAAGGAGAAAAAAACGCTTCTTCGTCTAACTGTATTTCCCGCCGCCTGCTGCCTCCGTGTAGCGTTAACTTACACTAACATGTCCACACTTACCGTGGCCGTCGTCGCTGCGCTCTTTCCTCCGCACAGCCGCCACTTTATTCACTGTTGTGTAGATTTCTGCGCACTGGTCGTGATTCCATCCATCTTGAATTTGACGTCATCCCACACTAGGGATGAGGTCATCGCAAAGAACGCTCGTCACGTGCGCCTCGTTGTGATTGGCTGTTCGAGAGGCAAGGGGCGGGGCAAACGGAAGAGTCGATACTGAGGCTCATTTAAAGGGATAGGTCATATTTTTTTAGGTCGTATTCCGTTTTTGGAAGTCATGTTTTTTTATGACTGTAAAATAAATAAACTAACTATAAAGTTACATACGATTTGAAATTAACTGAATGCTTGAGCATGATTCTGTAATTATTTGTTATTCTCACTAGTATAATCTAAACTTTACACATTACATCTACATTAGTCAAATGCACGTTTAAAATAAATATTTAGAGAGACTGGAATGTTTTCCTTAACTATTTTAGTTCCTAAAATAAAGAAATCATCTTTGGTAGGCATAAACTGCCAGGTGCAGATATAATAAGCATGTAACTACACGCCCACTTAACCCCAATGAAACTAATTAGGTCCATGACTGAATGCTAGTCACTATAGCATGGCAGTAGATTAGTTTGTATCATTACTCACATCCAGTGGGGATTTGTCGGCATGTTTATTGAGCCTACAGCCTATGAAAGCCACTGTTGTTACCAGTGCATCAGTCTCATGGACGTGTCAGGTGTGGTTGTGCCCAGATTAAAAAAACATGTTCCAATTGTATTATAGAATTCCAATTATACTCTGTATTCTATTCCGTTTTTGTGGTGTTGTATTTCATGTTTATTGACAGTCGTTGACTTGTACCTGTAGCTCTGCCCCTCCCTGTGTCCACATGCTCCAGTGCATCAGCATCAGTGCCAAGTCACCATGACAGGAAGGTTAATCAAGCACATTTTCACATCTCATTACCATAAAAGGTGCTACATATAACACTAATCACTGCATTCACTGAGTGTAAAAATATGCGTACAATCATTGAATGATCAATTATTGAATATGATCTGCGGTATTTCCTGCATGCAGTGTAAACTCACATTGGTTTTAAAAATCACGACAGACTCTTGATTCAGTCTTTTTATAGCCCAGAACTTCGACAGTCACAGCATGTTCCTGGTCCTCTGTATCATGCGGATGAAGACATGTGGGAAATTGGCAGGGAGGTTCTCACTCCCCCTTGCCTGACATTAATGACTGACATAGACTGTTAATGCCAGCAGCATAGCGAGCAGTGCCATGGTTACCTGTGTGGAAACCCGGTGGAAACCAAGTCATCGGGGACTTTGACTCCTCCCATCCCTCTTCTCTCTTTTCCTGCCGGCATCATAAACATGTTTACTGATCCCAATTATGCTGAAAGAAGGGCTAAAATGACAACTTAGTCATTCTGCAAGAATAAAGCCAAAGCTTTTCCCTTTGTAAAAACTATGTCCACCAAAGGCGTTTCTCTTTGTAAAAATAGACTTTTTAGCTTCTCAGCAAACCATAGCAACTCCACATATCAAATACTTAGACCCCTTAAATTGCAGCACACAACAACAATATAACACCTCATATTCATATTTATTTGATACGTACCCTCTGGCTGCCATGAATGTTTGGTCCATGAGGGACTGATGGTGCAGCGAGGGGAGGAGAAAGACAGTGCCACAGAGGATTTGGTCTTTGAATACACCCTGAACAGATAACAGTTGGTTAGCATCATCTCAAAGAGAAACATGCACACACAATGCAGCTATTACATCTAAAATAGAGATTCTGATTTGTGAAATATGAGTTGGATGCTCTCCATCTGGACAGCTGCGGCTCTGCTGGCTCTCTGTGGGGGACAAGGTAGGCCTTTACTGTATATGCAGATGAGACAGATGTTTTGTCATAACCAAATGGAGCGAAATATGGTGTTTATGAGGATACTTAAAGTTTTTAGGACGAACATATTGTGTTATTCTTAATAAGTGAGTCACAACCAAGGAGGAGTGCGAGTGATACAAGATGTCACGATGCAGTTATGCTGCCAGATAACCAAAGAAGCAAACGGTAACGTTTCCAAAAAATATATTTTATTCCAGGATATAGTCTGTGTGCATCTGGCTACCATCTATGTCTTCACAACGAGACAAAGTCGGTGAGTTTTCTGGTGATGCAAATGGTCTCCTACACCGAGGCAAAGCCTTGTGGCGGCTGGCTCCCCTGGAAGACATGTACAGTCACATTGTACAAGATGATCCCTAAGACTGAGAACAAGACCGTGGTGATGCAGGTTGCCAAGTGCTGCGATGGCTACGTACAAGTCGGTCGTTACTGTGCCCTGCGTGAGTGTGCTACACATCATTCATACATGTTTGCATGTGACGACGTTAGAAAGGCATAACTTGTTCTGTTTGCTCCCGGATTTCAGTATCGGTTTGTAAATATCTTGTGACATAACATCATCAGATTTTGCGCTGTGGACAGACAAGCAGTCAGCGTGACCTTTGAGTGTACAGTGCTGTGTGTGAGACACCAGATGGAAGCACAGAATTGCGCTGCCACATAAAAGTGCTGCTAATGTATGGTGTCTCCAACATGTTATTTTTCTTTGAATAAAGCTGTAAACAGGAGTGGGGAATTCACTGCCAAACCAGGAACCTGTCCAACTGCAGATGGACTTTATCCTGGATCTGAGGACTGTGAGTGGGACATGGACTGCCCAGGCTGGCAAAAATGCTGTCAGAAACTGCATCGCTCTCGCTGTACTCATCCTGAAAGTTAGTATACACGCATTCCTGATTGAGTGTTGTTCTTATTTAGGTAAAGTCATGTGCTAAATAACCTATTTACCCAAACCTTCAGCTCGACAGGTTGTTTGAGACAGTACATCAGATGAAATGTTGGTTGAGTGCAAAGCACTGAAACATCATAGGTAAAGGTTCAATATGCAACACTTGAGCATCACTGGTCATTGCGGTTGACCTTGCATAGCCCCATGTACTGTTTGTAGCTTAAATAGCAACATAATTACTTGTCCAACTCACACAGCCTGCAGTGGACACAAAAGCCAGATGAGGGTGTTCTGTTCCAAACCACATGGTGGTGAACCGAACTGCACTTTACCGCCTGATGATAATGAGGCTCATGTTAGACAAATGTTACAGCTAATGCCAGGAGGCTATCATGTCTATTCTCGGTGGTCACTAGTGAGAGCAGACATGTAAGGGCCAGGTCACTGTCAGTGCTGCATGTCTGCGGAGAGCAGTATGTGTATATACAGTACATGCCTGTGGTTCCCTTCATAGTAAAAGAGAATCCGCGTCACAGTCCACTCCAGTAGTGACAATCTTTTACATGGAGTTTGTCCTGTTTTGTATTTCCTTTTATGATTTCAGCACTTAGTTGTGCATGTGCAGTTACCAGCTGACGACCTCGCACAATCTAAAGCAGGGGTCTCAAATTTAAGTGACCTAGGGGCCAAGAAGTGTGAAAAAAAAAAGTCAAACCTTTTGGGGGAAAAACACAAATGTTCAGTAAGGTTGAGTGACATGAGAATAAAATAATGTCAAGATATTCCATCATGATACCACAATAACAATATTTGTCACGATATTTCACAGAATTTCAAAATAAAAGTGTTTGTCAAAAAAAACTATTTACGATACAAAATTAATCTCTTCATAAAAAGAAACATACATAAATACAGAATTGGGCTGAATTAAATTGATTGTAGGGCCTCAAGTTTCCATGGTTACTATCTTTTTATGTGTGTATAGTCTGTGAGAGAAGTGGAGGTGTGCTCGGTGTGCCCTCTATGTATGGTCAGCACACACTGCCACTCAAATAGGCGGAGGAAGAAATTTACATCCCATGGACCCGAGCCAGCCTGTGTGGACATGCGGCTGTGGAAAGTATGACCTGGTCCCGCATGCATCGAGTTATTTTTGAATCCAGGGGAAGAAGGGCGACTTCAGAATCAGTTTGGAGCCCTATTTAGCTCGTAGACCTCCCTGGTCTCATCTATCTCCTTGTCTAAAACTTTTTTGGAAGTATATCAGGAGAGTCACCCTCATTTGGATGATTTGAGCCACTTTCGGCCACTGTAGAGCTTGTGTTGTGTCTGTTGCAGTGTTCAGGTGGACACTCATAATTCTTCATATAGGACATCCTCCTGAACTGGAGTTTACAGGGCATCAGTGTGACGGGGGGAGTGTTCAAATGTCCTCATCCTGTGAACATGGTAAACAAGCAAATTGAACACAGCATATTTATATACAGGGTGTGGCTTTTCCTGCGGTTCTCAAATGCAACTGGTGGACTGGCTTCTAAAACAGCGGCCTATAACAACTCACAGAGGAGGAGGAGGAGGAGGAGTAGTGTCACATCACTTTCACTCTAAAGACATTAGTACTCTGCTTTATACAGTATTTACATAGTAAATGTAAAAGTGTAAATGTTTCCCCTATATGTCGTAAACAAGGCAGAATGTTGCATATTGCATCTTTACAAATCAGTGTACTGCTGTGATAAAGGGATTGTCCCAGCAGCCATCCAGCAAAACCAGTGCAAATGAATCCAAACTCGACTGTTAACTACTGTATGAGGTAGATTTTTTTTAATTTCTTACCTCGGATTTATATATTTTTTGTCTGTGTAGTTCATTTCTTGGAAGTTTTGGGATGCGCTCAATTCAAATGTGAAACTGTGAAAAATGGAGAATCTTAAATCCATTTCAATTCCTGCACAAGTTATGTTATTATGAACAAACAACTTAGGTGGACTCTCTTACCACAAGGTGCGAGTGAGAAAATGTGGCTTTTTTGTGACCTGGGTGAACTGAACTTTTTACTGTTTCTTTTGAAGGCTCAGCAAATGATTCTTACATTGGAGGATACCGTCTGAATGTAACAGTGACAGTGAAGGTAGATTACCAGGAGCTGATGTCGAAGGATAATGGACTTCTTAATCACACACGGCTACTGCAAGCCATGGTAAAAAAAATATACTGCTAATATACTATAATACCAAATATCACTGTCTCTAAAAGGACAAATAAGACAATGCCACGATTATTATCATTATCTTTATCAGGATCACACGCAGTTTTATTGCCAAGAATGTATACAATTATATACAAGTGAATGTTTTTCAGTGAAGATGAAGGCAGATTAATTTAAAACAATGCAATATAAAATTAAAGTTTTCATATTTAAATGTGTAAAATGATACAATATATACAGCATATGTACGTGCAGCAGTGTAGATATGCTGATATAAATGCTGACGAAGGTGACTTTTAGAAAACTATTGTCTATAACTATCATATATATTATTATGTATATGAATTCACACTGACGTCTCTGTGCTTCTATCACCAACAGGTGACTGGAGCACTGCAGACGGATGACATTTCAGTTTATTACCTCAGCTCGTGGCCCGTGCACCCGTACAGAACCGCAACCTCCCTGCTGATTGGCCGCAACTCCACTCTGTCACTGTCCGACGTCTCATCAAAGCTGCATCTCCTTCTTAAACACATACCAGAAGTGTCAACTGTAACTGTGGAAGGTGAGCGGGCACGACTGCCACTGTGAAGCTGTGCTTGTTGTCTTTCTTTCTTTCTCTCCTTCAGATAAATGACAGTCTTGTAGCGTTTCGAGAATGATTCATGTTTGCCGAGAACATGGTGTTCAGGAAAGAATGACTCAGTCACACCTCAGATTCTTTCTCCCACCACTTCTATATGAGTGGCAGTCATCTGTGGGATGTTTCCTGCAATAGCGGAAAATAACACCACACACAAACGCACAAACGCACACACACACACACATATATTAATCATGAATCAATCCTTGCTACAAAAGACACAGTAAGAAGTCCTCCACCGTGCAAAACACGCCTCAAACACACATCAAACTGCCCTCATGATCATTTCCTTTTCCCTGCAAAATGTCCTTTCCCCTTTTATGCCAAAATGATAATGTGCTGTCATAATTGTCAGTCTCCTATATGATAATTACTAAGCCTTGAAATTAGAAACAGAAAAGGATCAGGTGATTCAAGATTTTACCAGAAAGCCTTACGAGAAATCTTCTGAAGGGGAAATTTGGCTACACAAATTCTCACAAATTACTTTAAACAATACAAAGAAAAGGGGACATCGAAGAGTTAAATTCCATAAGCTACACACTAATGAGCATTACTGCAAAAAAAACACCAACATCTCCAGCACTCAATATGTACTTTTTTCTGTCTATATACTATTGTACATTTATTACAGTAGTTCATGCACAAAACAGTCAATAGGAAGAAAAACCTGGTATAAAATCTATCGCCCAGATGATATGAAAGGCAATTATCTCATCAGAGGAAACCGGAACAAATCCAAATGAGTCTGAGAAGCACATCATCCTGCGTGTGGGCACACACGCTTCTCTGACAACAATGAGGCAAAGACGTCATGACCAGCAGATGATTGAATGATGATCTCACCGCTGACAGGATGAGTGCAGGGGTCGACCGGAACATTGTGTCCCTAGATTCCATCAAAACTCATTTGACATTTAATCATTCAGCAGGACGACGGTTCACCAATATAGGATCTACGCATCCCAGATGGATTTCAACCTGCAACCTGAGAACAACTAGTAGAACTCCTGCACGCTGTCTCACCAAGGGCTGAAATATTTATTGGTTACGAGCATCAAGGTGAAACAGACAGAATGTAATTAATAAGTCAGTCAGTCATCATCTAACCGCTTTATCCTCCACCAGAGGGTCGCGGGGGGTGCTGTGCCAATCTCAGCTACATCGGGCGATAGGCGGGGTACACCCTGGACAGTTCGCCAGTCCATCGCAGGGCCACACACAACTAGAGACAAACAACCATTCACGCTCACACTCACTCCTATGGTCAATTTAGAGTGTCCAATTTACCTAATCCCCACATTGCATGTTTTTGTACTGTGGGAGGAAGAGAGAACCCACGCACACACGGGGAGAACATGCAAACTCCATGCAGAAAGGCCCTTGTTCCAACCGGGGCTCGAACCCGGGTCTTCTCGCTGCAAGGCGAGAGTGCTAACCACTACACCACCGTGTGGCCCGTAATTAATAAGTATTCCAGCTCATAGTAAGCCGGCTAAAATGTGGCAATACTTGATTCGAAAGTAAATTTGCATCAGAGGTTGCAAAACTGCATACAACTGCTTATACAACAAGAACTGAATGTACAGTGTACTGTTAATCCCAGTCCAACCTGTTCTCGTGTCTGTCTGTGTTTGCAGATGTAGACGAGTGTGTGGAGTCTGCTTTCCCCCAGTGCTCCCCTCAGGCTGACTGTAACAACACAGTGGGTTCCTACCAGTGTATCTGTCGCCAGGGATACAGCGATGTTGATCCTAGCAACCCCGGAGCCTATTGTACAAGTGAGACTTTGTGTGTGTCATGTGTAAGTCATGCTGTGAGGGCATGTTTAAAAGGTGAAGCCAAAGTTGGGTTTAGGTTTAAGTTATTGTAAGGGTCAGATAGGTTAGCGTTAGGGTTAAGTTTAGAGCCAATATTGAGGGAATAAATTCACACCAGTAGGCCTGTTTAAGGGCTTATTTCATGATTAAAACATGAAACAACATGATTGTTTTAGCTTCTTAAATGTGAATGTTTTCTGGTTTCTTTGCTCCATATAACAAAGAAAGCATTAAAAACTGTTTGGTTACAAAACAATGGTTACATGATTAATATATGAAAATAATCGACAGATTAATCGATTGTGAAAATAATCATTAGTTGCAGCTCTAGTAAACACTTTGTAGGGTTACCCTTTGGTTAATATTAACATTAGGGGCGTAGAGTGGTAAGGCATATAACTATTACATTTAAGCAAAAAGGATTCTGTCAATAACTCTGGATTTAATGAAGGCAGTTGTGCAACAAAGTAATAACTTAGGGGTTGGGGTTAGGAGTGGCTGACTGATAATTGCGAGTGGTGGGTGGAGTCTTGTGATTTTGAATAGTAATGTTGTGGTGTGCTCATCGGTCCTCACACACCTCATCTGGCATTTCCACCCTTTCTTCCAGTTGTGTGAAATGAGAACGTTTGAGTGACACTTCAGTCATGTGATTTCTTAGTGTTGGCCTCAACTTGTTTCCATTGCACTTGTTTGTGTTCACCTTTGATTGAAATGTCAAACTTTTCACTTCCTTCATCTGTTTCCTTTTGTTGTGGTTTTTTTTAATGCAAACAGAAATGTGCATGAAACACACTAATGGAAAACCCTTCTAAGAGTCCTCACTGTGAAAGTGAAAGTACAGTGGGTGTTGTAAATGGAACTGAGTTGAACGAATAAAATAAATGGCTTTAAAATCCACACTATGACGTACGGACTGGATAGATATTTTTTAAAGAACACAAATGTCACGTGTACGCTGGATAAAGACCACTGACTAAATCTCAGTTGGATTTCTGCCCTTTGCTCGCAGCAGGAGATGAGTTGTGGACCGACACAGAGACCCCGGTGACTGACGCTCCATCAGGGAACACAGACTATACCCCAGCCTCTGACGACTCCTCTGAGTTCAGCATGACTACAGTGCAGAATTACCCAAGCTCCGTCTCTTATGATTCATCTCATGCTCCACTGTGGACGAGCACTGCACCTTATACCAGCATGGAGTCACCTCTGCCGACAACCACATGCTGTGAGGTTTTTTTTTTAAATGATTTCTAATGGCTGTGTCAGATCCCAAAATCATGATTTATGAGCCAAGTTAACAGCCTTCTACTCATTTATGTATATATATAGATATATTAATATTATGCCGAAATGTGCTGTTGTCATGGTTTATTGTGTGAATTGGGTCACAATGCTTTGTCATCTTGAAAAAGTAGGTCCCCATCTACTAAGTGTGAGTGCTCTAGCTTGTATAGTCTAATGCTCCCTGTCCTGCTCAGACATGGGAGTGGTATAAATGTATATAACCACATTTCCTGATACGTGAACCACAAAGAAAGTTCACTGTTCCTGTCCCTGTCTCTCTTCTCTCCTACACCCACCACCGTCCTCCAGCTCCTCCCAACATCACCTCTTTGATGTCGTCTAACGTCACTGGAACCTCTTTCGATGTGTACTGGTCCGGCCAGTCTCAGACCAACCAGACCTACCTAGTCGTTCTAAGCAAGGGTTCGGTGGTGACCAATTCTTGGGAAACCGATGAGACCGTGAAGGCGTTGAGGGGACTGGAACCTGGAGTCCTCTACAATGTCACAGTCACGCCTCATGCCTGCGGGAGCCAAGGAATGGCCCTAGCTATTTTGGTCAAGACAGGTAACTGTTGATTGGAGATTGGGCTGTTTGTATTTAATGATTAAGCTTGGGTTTCTGCAAACAGCTCTGTGATAGGAGATCATAACTTAGAGTAAATAACTCACAGCAAGAAGGTCCACAGTTTGAATCCCAGTGTGGGGCCTTTCTGTACTGTCCAGTTTCCCTCCACAGTCCAAAGACGTGATTGGAGTTAAGTTAATTAAAGACTTTAAAACGAGGGTATCAAACTCATATGACCTTGGCTAGTCTGGTCAAGAGTCTAGAGAAAAGTAGTGGAGGGAAAAAACAATTATTCAGCAGGAGTTTGAGAATATGAGCTTAAAATTACAACACAATATTCCATCATGATATCGCACTAAAGATATTCATGGTGATATTTCACCGAGTAAAAGTCTTTCTTTCGATATGGAATGATGTATACTTTGTAATAAAAGCATATGTACGATCCCAAAAAATAAAAGAAATAGATTAAAATTTAAGAAAATAATGACGTGGACAAATTAAAACACTAAACAAGCTAGTATATATATATATATATATATATATATATATATATATATATATATATATATATATATATATACATATATATATCATTTTTTTGTTGATTGCAATACATTTTATAATGGGATAAATATTTGATGATATTGCCAGCAATTATATACAGTATTATATTGCCTCGCTGGCAACCTCAACCGCACGTGTCATGTCTAAAGGAAGAGGAGGTCATGGGCCATGTTTCCATTATAACATGATATTAAGTGGTGGGCCACATGTAATTGAACGGGGGGCTGCATGTGACCCGCGCACCGCCAGTTTGATACCTCTGCATAGTAAACTAAACATGAGGTATTACAGTAAAATAACAAGTGCCAACCTCTTTAAACACATCACAAACATACTCACACACACATAGTAAGTCCTGTCTTCCTTTCTCCTCTGGGGAATGAGCGTCTCTCTGGATGTTGCTTCCTGCACGCCTGCAGACAGCCAATCGTGAGCACTGCATGTTTACTGGCTCACTGACACTGATGAGATTAACTCCTGGTGTACTGAAATTTGATACAGAATGACAACACATTTTTGATATAGGCTGATACAGAGGAAGGACAATACCACAAGGGCAATGAAGTTCGATACCCAGCCTTTTCTGATAACCTGCCCATAGTGACTCAATCTGACTCCTACAACCCTTAATTCACAAGTGGATGGATGAATAGTCATGATGACGTCAGTTCTAAGCCCTAGTGGCTAATACATGTTAAAGAAAACTCCTTCTTTCACCAGTAGGGCCATGGATGGTTGACATTTAGTAGTGGAAGATATGTTTATTGTACCAAGTAAAGCTTTTCTTTCTAGATTGTCAGACTCTTGACGCCACAGCTCGACTCACCAATGTCGAGTTCACTCCTGAGCTGCAAAACACCAGCAGCGAGGCCTACATCAACCTCACTACAAGTATTGAAGAGGAGGTAGGTTTGTTACAAAGGGGTTGGTCCATTGATAGTATTATATAAGCTTTGAATAGAATTGAACTCACACGTATCACACACGTATCACAGTGGTTTCCTTCGTCGCCAATAGATCTACGAGTCTCTGTCGCCAGAGATGAAGGCCATGGTGGATTCAGGCCTGGTGAGAATCGAGATCACAAACTTCTCACGGGGCAGTGTGGTGGTCAACTTCAAGTTCGTCTTCAGCCCCAGTCAAAGCCACAACATCAGCAATGTGTCCATTGCTCTGCTAAACTCCCTGATGAACAGCTCCAAATACACTGTGGATGAAAACAACACAAGCATTAACGGTATGTTTGGTGTTTTTTTAAGCCCAGGTTATTTTTCTTTGAGTCTTGACTCTTCTCAGTATATGACAAAAAGTTCCGCAGTGACCTGGAAGTATCCAGCTAGCTGTATGATAACTTGACGTTTACTTTACTCAGACCCTGGGCTTGCTTTTTTCACTCTGTTTGAAACTGTAAAACTGTTCATACAGTAAACCTCATACATACAGTAAAACTTACCAACTTACTTCTGGTAGATTCTGATGAATGTACATCAGGCAGTCACGACTGCTCCCAGTGGGCTAATTGTACAAACACCTGGGGTTCTTACACGTGTGTCTGCAAGACTGGATATACAGACAACAACCCAGACCGGCCTGGACGAGTGTGTACATGTAAGTGTTGGATTGATTAAGTGTTAGATTAGATTAAGGATGTTTTTGCATTTTCTAACCAGGATATCTTGTCTTGTGCAGCCATTACAACCCCGGAGACAATAACACCATCAGTGACACCCACAATATCTTCTACAGTTAGTACACTTATCTCTCTAATGACACAATCAACCAGTGACCCAGTTTTAACCCCGACAACAACCACCACTAATCCCCCAACAACTACCACTGCAAACACTGACACGACTATCATTACTGCCCCAATAACCACCACTGCTGCTCCAGTAACAGCCACTACCATTACTATTCCCCAAGTTATCACCACCGCCACCCCAATACCCACTACTACTGACAGAACAATCACGACTAACCCTATAACCACCACGACTGCTTCATTAACTACCACTGCCGCCCCAGTAACAATCACCACCACCCCAATAACCACCACTACCATCAATGCTGCCCCAGTTACCATCACCACCACCCCAATAACCACCACAACCGTTACCGTTACCACCAATAACCACCACTACCATCAATACTGCCCCAGTTACGTCACCACCATCCCAATAACCACCACTGCCATCAATACTGCCCCAGTTACCATCACCACCACCCCAATAACCACCACAACCGTCAATACTGTGCCAGTTACCGTCACCACCACCCCAATAACCACCACTACCATCAATACTGCCCCAGTTACCATCACCACCACCACCACCACAACCGTCAATACTGCCCCAGTTACCGTCACCACCACCCCAATAACCACCACTACAATACTGTACCGTCACCACCACCCCAATAACCACCACTACCGTCACCACTACCCCAATACTGCCACCACTACCCCAATAACCACCACTACCGTCAATACTGCCCCAGTTACCGTCACCACCACCCCAATAACTGCCACTACTGTTCCAATAACCACTTCTACAGCCCCTGTAACTACCACCGCTACCCCCGTTAGCACCACTTCTGTGGCAGCAACCACCACAGCAGCCCCAGTAACCACAACCACAACCCCAATAACCACCACGACCACCACAACCACCACTCTGTCCCTAACAACCACCTCTGCCCCCCCAATACTGACCAGTACTGCAATGACATCCATTACTTCTTCTCCATCCACCAACATCACTACCATAACCAATGTCCGGAGAACCACCTCAATGTCGGGGGACATCTCAGTGCGCTGCAGGGTCGCTGATATCACTGTGACAGTTGCCAGAGATTTTCTTCAGGACCACAAAGTCAGGGAAAGTGACTTATATTTGGGCTTGCCGCAATGTGGTGTCAATGGCGGCAATGCCACCCATGCGCAGCTGACCGTGGCCTGGGACGAGTGTGACACCAGGCTTGTGCAAGTGAGATTTATTTTTGAATTTGTCCTTGCATGCTAGTCCTTTTTTCGCTAAAGCTGACGCTCCATAAAGTTCAAACTGCTTTCCAATGTTCGTTATTTTAGAATGAAACCTGCTATACAGCATATGTAACCCTGTTCAACACCATGGCAAACGACAGGGAGGAGGCACCCACAGTTCAGCTGGAGTTGCCCGTCATGTGCACCTACCCGAAAGGCATGGTCATCTCTGCTGACTTCGGCTCCACTGGGTATGACACGCTTCACATACTGTCATGACGACAAACACAGTATGACACACTGAAACAGAACTATTAGCTCTGCCAGGTCTGACTGTCTGATAAACTTAGAAACTCTATGAAATTTAATAAAAAAATTATTGTGAATATTTAGCTTTTTTTTTTTACAATAGTTCCAGGTGAATTTATAAATTTTGTTTTGCATCCACCTCCAGATATGACATGATCAAAGATGTCATCGTGGGCTTGGGGTCATTCCAAGTGAGGGTGCAGCTGATGAATGGTACGGCGCCTCTACCGAACAACTACAGCTTGTCCGCGGAGGAGCAGGTGGTGGTGGAGGTCAGCCTGAACACGTCCTCAGAGCAGATTAAAGTGGTCATCAACAAGTGCTGGGCCACTTCTACACCCAGTCCTGCAGATCCTCAGGGAGTCCCCTTCCTGGAGAACGGGTCTGTTTCTGTAATTTTATTTTGAATAATTGAGACAAGAGTTATAAATGTGTTCTCCGTGCATCATAAGATTTTTCAAAAGATTTTTCCATATAATCAACATGAAGCTCTCCTCGTGCTTTTCTGAATAAAATACCATGTAGCCAGCGCTCACATTTCCATGACAACACTGTAATTGCTGGGTTTGCTTGAAGACCTAAAAATAGACTCATGCACTAAAAAAGGTTGAGAACACGTGCTCTGATTCATGAGCTGTAATCAGCCTATGATGATAATAATAATAATAATAATAATAATAATAATAATAATAATAATAATAATGATGATATGTTTTAATCATGATAAGTCAAACATTACACTTGCATGAACAGTGGTCAAATATTCTCATCTTGAAAGCATAGCTCAACACTATGAAAATGTATATGGATTATAAATATAGATATTAGTCTATTGTCTTGGTCATATTCAGATAAACTGACCAGGTCAGATACATCATGCACATGTATCCAAGAGGGAAGAAGGCAAAGTCAAGGTACAGAAGAAAAATAAAACAAATGAGGAAAATCCCTGTTGACACACTGACAAATCTGACAGAGTGTGCAATCAAGGAAAACACAACAGGCATGAACAGAAAGTAGATTGAATTAGTTACACAATCATGGTACAAAATAAAATAGGAACACTGCAAAGTGCTGAACAACAAAAGTAACACAAAAGGAAGTACAAACCGTGGTTTAAAATGTTCAGAACAGATAAAAGCTAAATGTCCAGTGCAAAATTAAAAAAAAAACTACATTTAAAATCCAAATACTCTAAATATTCTGTTTACATCTTCTTTTCATGATTTTTGCTTACTTTATTCTTTCGAGAATAAACTTATATTAAAAAAATAAACATTATATATTAAATATTGAAAAAATAAACTTGCAACCTGCGACAAGATGTCAGGAATTTTACCACAGAGCTTGGATTCAAGATGCATGAGTCAGATAAGTGAAATCAAAATAGGAGGCTTTATTGCTCTGTCAAAAAGAATGGCGAAGGCAAGAGCAAAAACGCTATTCAGAAACACGAAAATAAAAGAATGCCCAAAGGCAAGAGAAAAGGGGAAAAACCAACCTATAAACTGGAAACGAAAACTGGATCAACTTGGATCAAAACTCTTAACATGAAAACAAAAAACTGTATCAACTTGATTCTACGCTCTTAACATGAACAAGGTATCGATGAACATGGAGACGAAAAAACGGACAAAGGGAAATGAGTGACTTAAGAAGGGGAAAGGGAAAAGGGACCAGGTGCTGACAATCAGGGAATGACACCAGGTGCAAACACTCAAGGTAATCAGACAAGACGAGGACATGGGAGACGAAGTGCAGACCCACAGGAAACCCTAAACCCTCACCAAAGTAAAACAGGAAATGACAAAAATGTGACTTCCAAAACAAACATGACTAGCAAATCTATCTGCCGACATGTAACACAAAATGAGAAACTTTTCAAATGAAATGAAATTAAGATACAAAACTTTATTCTCATAATATTACGACTATTATTCGCAAAATATTTTTCTTTTCTTTTTCTTTTTTGTTTGGCCCTAATACTAATTATTATGAAATTATTCATTCTTTCTTTCTTTCTTTCTTTCTTTCTTTCTTTCTTTCTTTCTTTCTTTCTTTCTTTATTTCTTTCTTCCCTGTTGCTTGCTTGTTTTCCCACAGTTGCCCTCTTAACTCATTCACCAAAGTGTTGAGCAATGGGAACTCCAGCACGTCCCGCGTGTCTGTGCAGATTTTCTCCATCGTCGACCTGAACGTGATCTATCTGCACTGTCAGGTCCACATCTGTGTGCAGATTGGATCAGACACTTGTGTGCCTGTGAGTGCAACCTATGCAAAACACCACATGTTCAGGATGTTTCAAATAATAATAATAATAATATGCAGGCCCTCCTTCCTCACAATTGCTCGTGATTTCTTGCAGGACTGTCAGCAAAGAACGGCTCGATCTTCAAAAACGGTCGGATCATCTGTTAGTACCACTGGACCTCTGTTCAAATTATTTCAACGTGAGTAATTATTTACAGTGTTGCCTTTTACAGGTTTGTTTTTATCATGGACAGATGATGATGCTGCATCATTCACCTGAAAACAGGCTCTGTCAAGCAGTACTATCAGAGACGATCAAACCGGAGAATTGTCATTTCTGAAACATTATTACAAACGTTAGGCCGAGCAAAGTCAGCTACAGACTTTTCACAGGAGGCAGATTTATTCCCAATAAGATCATTTGTCCTCTCATCATCCTCCTCTTCCTCACATATACTTCACACACTGGCATTGAAAATAGATTAAGACGGAGCGAGAGATAAGACGACCTCAGCTCCCTGATATACCCTGATATATACAGTAGAACAGTATTTGTGATTTTCCTGGGCTAGGGTATTTATTTCAGTCTGGAAAAACTGGCAATAGCAGACCACACTTGTTCGTGGTAAAAAAATAAACAACTGTTTATTCTCATGTTACACTAATAAGATCATTTAATTGTATATTTTTGTCAGCATACATGTTATATATGAATATAATGTCATTTTGATCTCCTTTTTACTAATTTTAGTGACTTAGTGAACCTCTAAACTAAATTTCTTGCAGAACCCTTTGAGCAAGAATATGAGACTGCTCATATCATTGGCTTCGCCTGTCTGGGAGTGGGTCTGTCCCTCTTCTTCATCATTGCTTTCGTCTGCCTCTTCTACTACCAGAGGAACCGCATTGGACACTACAACTTCAATGTCAAACCCAAGCAGGAGACCTTCACCTACCTTAACTTTAACACATAGTGCAGCAGCAGCATTTAAAAGAGAAGTCACACAATTGGAAAAATTACAGCAGTAAATACATTATAGTACAGTTGCCACGAGGTGTCACTGCTGAGCCATGCACACAGAAGTCCTAATCAAATCTTGCAAATCTTTGCACTTTATGAATTAACTAAAGATTAAATACAAATTATTTTTACATTTTATCACCCTGATGTACATATATGTCCAAGATTTTAAAAACTATAATTAAATTTTAAACCACAATGTCAAATAAGTACAGATATATGACTACAGATATATTTAGGAATATGTTCAAATGTGTATTTTTTTTTCCTATGATGAGTTTTGAATGTTTTCATCATGAATGTTTAGACATTTCAAAGAATATAATGGATAATGGAGGGTTTTCTGAACTACATTTAGAATATGAACGTGTATAAATGGTGATATTCATGCAATACAACCGCCACAAAGTTACAATACTGTTCATTTCCTTTTAGCTGCTATTTCAAACCATTTCACATCTTTACATAATTACTCTGTTTTCACTTTTGCACACTTTTGCTGTACTTGTGTTGCGACAATAAACATGCTATGTGTGAATGCAGCCACGTGGGGGCGCTGTTGGCACAATTCCTTGGGCTCTAAAAGTCAGTGGAAAATGGTTTCCTTCCATGTACAGAGACAATCTGTTTACTGTGTGAACAGGAGGAAAAAGATTTGTTTCACATGTTGTAGGTGGAGACGGAGGACAATCAGAATCTTCCTCTAATCACACGAGTGCTAAAAATCTCCTCTATGCCATTCACGTGCACACACACTTTTCCCATAATCCCACATTGTTGACGACAGGGTCATAAGCGCCTGATCAACGATGAAGGGACTGAATACTAAACAGCAGAGGCTTCTTTTTCTTCCTCTTTAAGGGGGACGTCCCTGGAGAATGGTAAAGGATGGCTTACAACCAGCTGGAGGGCTGTGAATTCCCCGCCTCCTAATTAACCCATTCTGGCCCACTGTCTGAGGCTTGGCAACCTGTCTCCATGGCAACAGCCCAGTGTAGGGATGGAGGGAATAATAGATAGAAGGAGGGAGGGGGTTACGGCGATCATAGTGGGCTAAGAGAGAGAGAGAGAGAGAGAAAGAGGGAGAGCGGGGGAACCAGTTCAGTTCAAAAGCGTGAACTTGGAGGCTTTTATTATTATTATATGACAAATAAATGAGCTTCAACTTCAATGCACACAGAGAAACATGTCTGTGGAGTGAGTCCTGAAATGATAAGTCTGCCTTTGGGGATCAGGAGGGTGCACTGGAGGAGAAATGAGCTTTTCCACTTTCCACTCCTCATAATAGCTCAGAATAGCTGTAACATGATCTGTGTGTCCTCCTCTTCCTCTCATCCATCTATTTCTTGAAAAACAGGAGAATCTTTGCGAGGACACTTTAGGGTTAGGGTTAGAAAACTGGGTTTAGGTCAGGGTTGGGTTAAAGGTCATGTAGGAGTGTCCTCACCAAGGATGCCATACAAGAATGCATGTGTGCGTCTCCAAAGGCTTTCACTCCCTCGCTAACTCGGGTCGTAACTCATTTATTTATTGTGTCGTTATAGAGCAGCTCATGTAATGGACCGTAATCTTCAGAGTAATGACACTGTCTGGAGACACAGACTTGCTTCCTGGTCACCTGTCACGTGACTCACACAAGTCTAACTCAGTGATGGAATAATACTTGTGGAAGTAAATTGCTTATGTAGGTCAGGGTTGACTGTCTCCCCATTTTAAATAATGAAAGAGAGAGTCTAGAGTAGGTTTCTATAGTGTTTAGACACATTTGTGTCCTGGAGGACAGCACAATAACAAGGATATACAAGTTGGCAAAAAAGTGTAACAGAAGTCCAGTTTTTGTTATTAATATGGACTAAAGATCACTAATATCTTCTGGTATCTTTTATTTACTGACATTTTTCATAATTTTGTGTTTAATGGTTTGGTAATACAGACATAAATGCCTCACATGGATAAGGGGAGTAGTAGTTTTAGATGTTTCTCTGCTCCAACACACCTGATTCAAATTGTATGCATTTCAGCTGCTTTTTCCATTACTATGTTAAAACATACAGCATATACAGGGGCTCTAAGAATGCGCAATATAGTGTCTTATATCCTTTTTTTCAGCACAACCTAGGCCATTTTATGAACCAGCTACATAAACACACCTGAGCAAAAAAAGTAGCAAAAATGTTTAAAATCGGATTGAATTTGTGAAATTTGGCAATATATCACAATTCAAAGTTCACTTGGCTCTTTTTGATGAATAAAAATAAAAGAAAAATGGTTAATTTTGTGACTTCTGCACAATTGTTGCTACTTTATATCACTACTTAATAATGCGACATCAAACCAATCATAACTTTGACTGAACAACACATACAAATATGAATATGTGACCTACAAACAGAAATCAAGAGAAGTTCATTTTGTCTACTAAAACAAATTGTACACGTCAATTTCTGCCACATGAAACACATTTCATACATACATCATTTAAACCTGTAAGAACTACATCATATATATATATTTTTCCTGCTTCAGTCCCTTTTGCCTTCTGGTTGCTTGATCTGATCCGATTTCCTGCCTGTGCTGCAACTGGGTCCTTAATACACCCGTTTGAGTGTGTGTCTGCTGATTCATGCAGTTATGCAGTCAGCCGACCATGTGGCAGCAGTCTAACGTGTGTGTGTGTGTGTGTTTTCCTGACTCACTTCAGGCCTCTAAATACCATCAATCGTGGTTTAAATGCCACAGTCTGTCTGAGTATTATTGATGGCCATGTTCATGCCCTTTTTGCCACAGTTTACTGTCTTCTTTCAGCAGGATCGTGGTCTATGTATACACATGTATATAATGAAGCTGTTCCTAGTATATAATAGTGAGCCAAAAACTCACAGTGTCAGCAGCGACACTGCCCAAACATGCCCGTCACACCATAACCCTGTTTTTGCACATTGAGAGACAAAGACCCAGAAAGGTTTTATTGTAAATATAGTGTTCACATGTCAAATTTAAGGTGCAAAATATTTTGTTCACATACAACTTTAGAGTAAAATTCTAAAATCCAATTCATTTTAAACTACGATGCACTCTTTTAAATATGCAGTAAATTGCAAATAACTGCCAGATATTGAAAGATCCAAGTGGGCAAGGGAAAAATGGGCAAAAGCACTTACTTACAGGACATTTTCTGCCAATTTTATGGCTAAAATAAGCAGAAATGTCTATGCGTACATTTATAGGCTCAGGTGTTAAAGGGTTAATCCAGTTAAATGGGAATTATTGTTCGCTAACATTTTTTTAGTTTTTAGCTTTTAGTTTTCATTTATTGTCACAGTTTAACTTTTAATTATATTTAGTGTGGTATTCTGAACGTTTTTTTCTTTCACAGCTGCTATCGCACTGTTCTCAGGACTTATCTCATCTCTTATTCCATTTCCCTCATGCTTATACGTAGTATTATCAACACTGTTCTTATATTCTTATATTAAAATTGATGGGCAGTATGAAATCTGTGAGTTTTAAATTATTTGTGAGTTTGCTCACAGTGGCTGACTGACTGATGGAGACTGACAGCCTTGAGTGTTTGTTACTCCCCCCTCCTCCTCCTCCTCCTCCTCCTCCTCCTGCTTGTTCAAGACAATAGTGCACAATTACACAGATCCTGCAAATGTTCATCACCAATGACTGTTGTGTCGAGACGTCACTGATGCAGCGAGCTGAAATTTGTCGTTTCAGGGTTAAGTGTTAGGGTTAGGCACTTAGTTGTGAAGGTTAAGGTTAGGATAATGTCTTTGAGTGTCCTCATTAAGATATGAAAACAAGTTTGTGTGTGTGCGAGCGAGCTTGTCAGCAGTCATTTATAGTACTTACAGTTTCCTAATGAGGAGTACAATTAATGGTGACACAGGCACTGCTTCTCTTCACCGAGGCCATAAACCAGCTGCTTTATTGAGCCGTTCTCCCTCGCTGTCGTCCTCTTTCTTCTTCATTTCCCGCCCTTCCACAGATCCTGTGTCTGGGAGACGTGAGCTAAGTGTGAGTGCCTGATACTGATGGCCAAGAATTATACTTCCAAAAATACTGCTCGTGCTTTCGCAGGAAAGTAGGTAATCCATCACACGTTTCCTTTTTCGTTGTAAGTCAAGGCATCTAATGGGAAGTGCAGTTTTTTTTGTTGTTTTTTTTAGAACAGCAGGAATACACATGGTTGAACAAGTTGAGCCGTTTGACATCAGACAATTGGTTTGTTTGATAATCTTCGTACTGTCTTTGATTATGCTTAGATTAAGAGTGTTCAAATCCACACCTGCACTTTCCAGCACCCACATAAGATCATTTGGTACTTTGTAATAAAGATGGACGACTCTTGGACTGCAACTCACAAATGATTCTTTTGAATTGAATTGAATAATTTGGCACTTATATAGTTCACAATTATGAATGTTAGACGACTACATGTTTTCCTAAATTACCCTACAGACATTATTCTCTAGAAAATGATCTGTATCCTTAACAAAACATATCGGGTTCTTTCCAGGCCTCATCCCAACTCACCTGAGCTTGTTGTGTTTTCTAAGTAACTGTGCCAACATGATTGATTGATTTTTATAGAAGATATGTCCGTACACGCCATTATTATTGAGAGATGCAGAGCAGCAAGTCACAGTGGAACATAAATCACAAATAATACCAAATACAGATAGACAAAGAACAATAAACCCACTCCAACTTAACTATGTAAACTTTAGTTCATTTCATTCTGTCAAAGTTCCTTCCACACATGTAAAAGCCTGCTCTGCTGCTTTAGTATCACACTACTATATAACTCTACAAAGACATTGACCTTCACAACAACCACATGACCTCTTTTAAGACAATTTAAAGCAGTGGAATCACAGACGATGCAGTGACGCCAGAGGTCTTTCCTTTTTCTTCTTCCTCAACAAAACCTGCATTATTCATAATATGCTGCTGCAGCTAATGTTGCCCGGAGCATCAAGCTGGTGTTTGTGTCTTTAAACTGAAACCTAAAAAGGGTGCGGTTTGTGTGTGTGGGTGTGTTTGTGTTTGAAGTTGCTGAATTTTACATGAATTAAAACCTCTTTTTAATCATTTCATATTGGCAAGGTTACTTACACATTTTACGGCAGGGTGTCGGAGTCAGAAGAGATATTTGTTATTGCTTTAAACCAGGGATCCACTGCCCTGCCCCACTTTCCCCGCTTCAACACAACTGATTCAAATAAATGGCTCGTTATCCGGGTTCTGCTAACGAGCCGGACGTCTGAACCAGGTGTGTTGGAGCAGGGAAACATCTACTGTAGGGCTGAGATGATTTTTCCACTCGGTTAAATGAAGAATACACTTAAGACAATTACAATGCTGCTGTGTTTGTTAATTTACATTCTATTACATACAAATTATAGTAATTTGACTAGTTTTTTTTTTACTCATAAAACTGACAGAAACACAGTGAAGAGCAGTGTAGGGATTTTATTTTTTTTGAAGGCAGTCACTTTTTATTTTTTTATTTATTCACAGTGTATTTATACACTGTCTGATGATCAAATAGCACATTTATCTCTGGAAATCCATTGTCAAGTGGCCCTTCAATCAATTACTAAATGCAATTGAATTGAATTGAATTGAATTTTCATAATCGATGACTATTTTTTTAAAATTAAAACAAGTTTTATGATTTTTCATATTCTTAAATGTGAATATTTTCTGGTTTCTTTGCTCCACATAACAAATAAATCATTAAAACTGAATCATTTTGGTTTGTGGACAAAACAACACATTTGAGAACATCAGGTATCCAGGTTTGGGAAACACTGATCAACATTTTTTGACATTTTATGGCCCAAACTAGTCTTCGATTCGACATTTTAATCGATGATGAAAATAATCATTAGTTGCAGCCCTAGAAACATCTAAAACATGCAAGACAGTGGGTCCCCAGGACCAGAGTTGAGAAACTCAGCTTTAAACAAACTTTAAGTGAAGACAGAAATCATTGAATTCCCTGCATAAGATAGGAAATACTTTATAATCAAAACCATCACCAGTTTTAGTTTCTCCTACCCTTTGATTTTCGGTGGTATCAAAGAAAATAATCAAATATTGATATATTTTCTTTGTTGAATCTTTTAGGGTAAAAAAAAATTACCTTTTCATCCCACAAAGTTTAACCTTCACAGAATACTGAAATCTGAGTCTCCTGTCTCAACAAGAATACTGAATTCCTCGTCACATCACATCATCAGTTCAGTTTGGGAATGACTGAGCAGAAATACAGCGAGGCAATCTGCAAGTTGTGCCCATTTATTTACACTAAAACAGTACATTTTGTTTTGTAATTTTATAGTTTTAGCACTTTTTGGTGTCGTGTTTCTAACAGGATTCATAATCCCCTTTTTTTAAAATAGATTGCATGAACCCATGGAATTATGTAGCACCTTTGCAATAATGCCATTTCGAGTCAAACAGCCAAGACATCACTCTGAGCCAAAAGCTGTTTCAAACATGCGTGTTTTTCAAATATATGTGGTCTGTAGTGTATGTGTGTGTTTGTGCAGGATTGATATGGTTTGCTTATTTAACTTAAATGCTAGATATATACAGTACAGAGCGACAGTGCATTAAAAAGCAGCTGCTTCCTTCATCCTCGGAGGCAGAACTACTCCGTCTGGTTACCATCTAGGGCAAAGCGTACGACTCCGCTGCTCCTGCGAGGTTCGGGCCTCTCCAGAGGTGGTGTTGGTGGTGGTTCTCCTCCAACAGCACCTTGGGAATGATGATGGCTGGGTCGGAGAACCTCGTCCTTAGCATCTCTAGGAGGGCAGGACATGGTTATGATATCAGAGGAGACACAGAGAGAGAGAGAGAGAGAGAGAGAGAGACACACAATGAGCCTGTTTT
Organism: Solea senegalensis; assembly: GCF_019176455.1. Taxonomy (NCBI): domain Eukaryota; kingdom Metazoa; phylum Chordata; class Actinopteri; order Pleuronectiformes; family Soleidae; genus Solea; species Solea senegalensis. Next base: position 12,361,607 of record NC_058033.1, read on the forward strand.
TCTCTCACGTGAACAACAGCAAGACGTCGGGGGTTGAGTTGAGCCGAACACCCAGTGACCGCTCATTAATTATGAGAATATCGGAGCATAAAGTCTCTAAAGATTGACAAAGACAGATTGGACAACTTAGATCAATCAAAGCCATTGGTTTTATCTTCACTTTTGACTTTTGGTCTCTGGGTGTTCTGTGGAGCAAAGACATAAGACGGTACAAGAATGGCTCAATCCCATTTCACCGATGCCCCCACTTCTTAGTCCTACCTGTCAGTTACGCAGATTCATATACAGACACAGTGTGTGACAATTATTGTTGAGTTCGAGGGGTAGGGTGAATTGTGAGGGCTAACAAATCCCTCTAACGGAGATTTTTCAGGGGCACAATTCATATAAAGTGTTATATTTCCCAGATTAAATGAGTCCAATGCAACTGTCATCATCATAAAGATAACATATGTTGTGTAGCTACACCAAAAACCACAGAACTTGTTTGCAGCCTCTTGTTATCACAATAACTTGATCCACCATGGCATTGAAGACATTTTCTGACATGTCTCCACTGAGGTATAAGCTCGTGAAGGGCTAGATTTAAAACCACTAACAACTGCCAGGTGGATAGAAGTAAAACTGAGAAATGGGACTGAGCCTCGAGAGTGAGTAACCACTGACATGCACTTACACTTTCCTTTGTCTCCTTCCAAAGCTGAGCTGCTTCCCTCCCATTGCATTGTAATACTCACCCCCATCTGACTCCGTCACACATCCATGCCAAATCTCAACAGATATTCTTTGAGGAAATCAGAGTGCAGGTCCAACAGAAAACAGTGGCGACATGCGTTTTAAAAAGATTCAAAAATAAATAAAGAAAAAAGAAAAAAAGAAAGATTCAAAACATAGTATGATATTTGGAACCATCGCATGTGATGTGGTGACCTCCACTCTCCTCTTGGTGAAAAATTAATCCCCATAATTCAAAATTCAAACTGTCATTCGGGCGGATTGCCCACGAGGAGAGAGAGAAGAAGGAGAGGGTGAAGCTCTGCTGTCATGACGTTGGAGATGAGTGGACTAACATCTGTGGCCTCCTTAAGAAAAATGCACCTTAAGGAACCTTGCATGTGTGATGTGCGAGCAGGCAGGCGGTCATTCACCCTTTACTCTAGTGTCCATATGGAAGAGAAACACAGAGCGGCTGTGACCTGAGGAGCGGGCCGCAAAATAATGTGGCTGATTCACCAGAAATCAACAAAAAACTAAACAAAACAAAACAAAACAAAAGTGGGCCACTGTCATAGAAAACACACGTCAATCACAACTCCATGGAGACACACGAATGAGTATGAGTGGCACTTGTGGACTCATGGTCTATTCTCTGTTTTCGTTCTCAGCCGGTTACCTGGGATCGGGTAGCGCACAGCCCCACAGGTGTTGCTTTAGAGTCTGCACCCAGCCAATGTCTCGGATTGGCTGGCAGAGTTGTATGTAGTGGTGCTGTTTTAGCACAACCCTTCAAATGAATCAGAATGTCACTCATTAGCACACAGAACACGGACAGAGAGCATCATCCAAGGGCGACATCCTCAAAACCAGATCTAACGTCACCAATCTTAAGTATGAGGATGAGGAAAGTGGTCTCAGCAAATATAGTCTAACTTTAAATTTAAATGTATCCATTAAAGGGGCTATATGTAACACTGTTGCAGCCAGTATATTCATAATTGAATTCATAATTGTGGGCTGAATGAAAGATGAAAATGTTACCGAATCTAAAAAGCCTTACTATCATTCTCAAAAATGTCTCAACCAGAAAAGAAGAAAAACAAGGGTCTGCAGAGGAATACACTTTTTTTTAAGATGGATGTTTCGGTTAAGTGTGTGGGTTTGTGTGTGAAGCCTGACAGTGTTTTAAACTGACTGTATGCACAGAGCATCACTTACATGATGAAGTTTGGCCCTGTTTTAGTTTAAAGCTGTAAGTGTCGCTCTGTGCATACACAGTCAAACTGGGATTGCAGTAAACATTTAAAAAAACCTAAAGGCTGCTTCAGTTGTACAGGTTTTACATATATCCCCTTTCACTAGAGCCCTAGGAAGCATATGACATCGTGTTCTGGAATAAGTTTCTGGACATCCTTTGACATGCTGCATGAAAAGTAGGATGAGATCGTGGAATATATTGAGACGAGGTGCAGCAATAATATATTCTGGAGTTCTCACATGAGGGTGCGACATGCAGGGCCTGGAGAGGATGCCAGAGCTCATGCCAGAATGTGGCGCAATCTTGGATAAGCATAGAAAGTTGTGAGCAAAAGTTCTCTTCCATGTGGATTTTGTATTTGTCCGTCTCACAAAGACAGAAACACTGACCTGCAACCGCTAATCTCTCACCGTTCATCTTAACAAAAGGAACAAAAAGGAAGCAAGAAGACTGCTTTTTTGTGCATTTATTTGTTATATTTCATTAAATATGAGCAAGCAGGTAGAAACACAAGCACGTCACAGTCAAATTTTCTATTATTATCATTATTGGTTTTTTTTTTTCCTTTTTTCTTTTTGCCCAAGAGACATCACTTTCTTTAACCATACTTTCTATCCTTATTTGGCTAAAATGACAAAGATAGCACCAGGTGTGTGGTGTGCTAAGCACTGTATACATGTACTGCCCTCCCCGCAAGCCCCTTCCACCCACCAACCCACCCCCTTGCCTGTGTTGAATGAAAGTGGAACCCCCCCCATTCCCAAAACCAAAGGCTGCAAAATGCTCATGAGTCTGGCCCTCATTCCTGATGTTCGGCTCGGACAGACGTGGTGGCGGCGATGATGGTTGCAGCTCAGACACCACAGAAAACACTCATCTGGTCAGGATGGAGGGTGTGTGAAAACAGAGGTGTGTGTGTGTGTGTGCCACACAGTGCTCTTTAAAATAGGTCCTTCTATATGTACATATGCTAAGGTTTAAAGAAAGCAGTTTGCTCTGAGCCTCACTCGCCAACGTGTGTCACCCTGCAGTTATAAATACACAGACTCCATCAAGAGAGATTATAATTGTTTCAAAAACAGATTAACACGCACAATACCGACTTAACTCATCCCCTTTACCTTTAACCTTTAAACCAGATTTTCCAAAAACCAGAAGCTGCTTTTACTTTACTCCAACCTCTCACAAAACCATCACTTTAAACAGCAAGTTATAAAAAATCGACCTCAACCTCATCGAACCAACATACCTCGTCATACCTTCTATTTTTAATTGAGGCAAAAACAAAACAAGAGAAGAGCAACATGGATTCAGACACAGAGAGTGACGGACTCTAACTGTAACATGATGTGAAAGCCGCTGGTAAGCAGCAACATGAGCTGTCTGCAGTCTAATCACATTGGTGGGCAGCGTGCGTCCTCAAAAAGAGTGTTACGATGCTGACAGTTCCACACTTTGAAAGTCATCGTCGCTCTGAATCTGAAAACTGTTGTTCCTCTCGTGTTAAATGTCACTACGATAGTGTTATCAAATACTCATCTGCTATGCAAACGCCTGCGGTTTAATGCATAATCAGTCTTGTGTGGTCCACATGGTTTGTTGGCAATAAACTGAGTGTTACGGTAGGAAAACAATCAAAGCCTCTGTCTCTATGAATGGACTTAAAAAATAAAAAATAATACGCAGCCAGCAACATAATTCAAAATCACATTGAACAAAGTGTTGCCCAAGATAAAGTGCAAGCTCCGTGAGCTCCAGACGAACAGAGGAGAGAAAGCGCTGATGACAGAGCAGCCGTGGAACCAGACACTCATGACTTCACAAGCAGCACATTTATCAAAGATTTCCATTTGCATTTTTGCGGCAGAATTTTGTAAATTCAGAAAGCAAAGTGACAATTTGATTTTATCTTTATTAAAAGAACAAAAAAAAAAACCGACATCAAATAATAATAAATATATATATATATGTAAATGAAATAAAAGAAAAAGAGGGAAAATCCTTGATAAACTCAACAAAGCAATCTGCTCAGCTGATCAAAGCCAAGCCTTCAGAATTGCTCGTTGGCGGGCCCATGTAACAGAAAGCCATCCACTGGCTAATCAGGCAGCCGGTAGCCATGGCAACCTGGAGATGGAGGCGAGCAGAGGTGGGGGTGGTGGTGGGTGGCGTCAAATGGCGGAGGAAGTGTGTGTGTGTGTGCTCCTACTCCTTACTATAGATCTAACATAGAGTGAGGCAGCGGGAGCAATGAATGACAACGTCAACATGTTATCCTAGCATCAGTGTTCAACTGTGACCCAGAGGTAGCGAGAAGAAGAATGAAAGAGTGATACAAAGAGAAGAAGAGACTGAAGAGGAGACAGAGGACAGAGATGAGGACAAAGAGGGGAAATCTTAACTAATTTTGCAGCCTCTGTGTCTGATTTCCCCCCCAAAAAAGAAGTATATAAGAAACAAAAGGAGAAGTAGTGCTAAATGATTTTTACTCTTTTGCCTCAGCCAGTTTGTTGTTCATCTCTTTACTTTTCTCCTTGTCCCCCACTGCTGGCCGGTTCTCAGGCTGGTTCTCTGAGGCCGTCTTCTTGGCGCCCCTCAGCCCGGCGCTCTGCTTATCTTTGGCTTTCTTCGCTGGCTTGCTCTGGCCTGCCGCTGTGGCTCCAGACTTTTTGGGTTTAGAGCGAAGGGCACTATATCTGTCAACCTAAGGATGTTGGATAGTGGAAATCAGATTGCTGGGAATTGCTTCTAGAACTGTGATGTGCTACGTTACAGCATGACAGTGATACACAGTAAATCAGCTCCTCTTTCCTCCCCCCTCCTAAATGTACATTACGACACGGTGCATCCTCACCTGTTTAATGGGGTCTATGTAAGGCTCGCTGTACAAACTGCGTATCCTCCGCCTCTCCTGGGCCTTGTTGTCGGCCGGACGCAGAGGGACTTGTCCCTTGTAGGTGGCGCTATAGCTGGTCTCCAGGCTGGTCTTCTCATCCGGGGGCAGGTACTGAGACTTGGCCCGGATCATTTTGGTCGGCTTCACATCTCTGTAAGCCTTAAATTCAGTTCTGTGGGGAAAGAAGGAAGACAGTCATCAGAGGAGTTATAATTCCTGCTGCGCTTTAATGACCCAGGACACTCACAATTTCTGTAAATGCTTACAATAACAAAAGACCTAGTTTGGAGATGCCAGGAATGGATCATGGACATTGTTGTCTTTTTTAATCATTTGATGACTGGAAGGGCTTCGGCTGCAGGACGGGCAGCAAACGGCAATTAGTATTCATAATCAATTAATGTTTCACAGAGGGTTTGACTTCATCAAAATGCAAAAGTCTATTACTTTGAATAGATTAGATTCGATTTTTTTGATCCTACACCAGGGGGAATTCACTTGTAACAGCAGCAAAAAAAGGAATAAAATATAAATAAAAATAAAATATGATAAATGTCAAAAAAAGACAAAATAATGTATATACAATAAGCAATAACAAAGATGTAGTACAGGGATATATAAGTATATGAGAAATGATTCAAAACATAACTATTAAAACCAATTTACAACAAAACAATGTGCAACTTTCATGATAGAACGTAAACATGAAGACTGGACAGCTTTGCCAACATTCTCCTCTCACCCACTTTCTCAGTGTAGTCCAGAGGGCGGACTCCAGGACTCTGTTGCAAAAGAGATTTTTAATCTCAATGACTTTAATTCCTGGTTAAATGAAGGTTAAATGATAAAAAGAGACTCTTTAAATCCAGTGAGTGTTGGAAACACTATATTACATTATATTATATATGGAATGAAACAGTATATTACACAACAAAATATGAAAACATTAGTTTGTTTTTATGTTTTTAATGTTACATGACATTGCCTAATGTTCTTTTATCTATTTCTTCCTGTATGTATGTATATATATATATATGTATATATATACATATATATAATAAATAATATATAATCTGCGATTCTGGTGATTCTACCTGCCTAAAGTGCCAAGGAAACACTTTCTGGACAAGTTGGAGTCTTCAAATGAAATGCTGCTCACTTCACTGTGACCGGAGCGGCGTCACGCGTGGCCAAACTGCTTTTTTCACGTTTTTAATTACGCTCCGTGCAGGAGAAGTAAGTGTGAAATGCAAGTGCTGAGAACAAAGCATGTCAGAGACAGGAGGGTGCGAGGCGAGCACCACAGTGAGCGTGACTGTGTGATGAAGGTCAGCGGTGTGTCCTTCACACGGAGCACATGCTCTCGCTGCGTCGTCCTCCTCCTTCTCACATTTCAGAACGTAAGGATACATGTAGCAGCAGAGAGAAGAGACACACAGCACCTCAGCAGCAGCTGCATGTGAATGTCTTTGCCTTTACTATCACACTGCAGCTCTCTCTCTCTCTGTCCTTCACACTGGATTTGCCTCTGCACTATTCTGTATTTCCTCTGCATTATTCATCCATTTGCAGGAAACTAGAATATATATATGTACATATATATAGCAGAATCACATGAAATCAAATCAAACTATCAATAAAGTCATTTAACTATTATTATAGTTTTACCAGAAATCTAGATATCTTAAGATATTTACAGTCACTTTCTAAATAGTGTTGAGCTTAAGTTATTTGGTTTTATTTTGAAGTTGAAGATTTGCTCATTTAGCGCACATTTGCACATCTAAGTTTTAAAAACCAAAGTCATTAAACTGGTTTTCTGGTGCAATTGAGATTCAGTGACACCACACTTGAATACACAAAGTGGTTTTGCACTGGTGTGGCGTAAATAACACAACTCTAATTAATGCAATTTATAACATTGGTATCAATGGGGGCACCCCAAATCAAATTCAGATTAGGGCCCCATAAAGACTTAGGCCAGCCCTGTACCGACTTATAATAAATAAATAAAATTGGTGATTGACAGGTGAGTGTCATTATAACATCGTAAATGCATTACATGGGGGAAAAGAAAATCTGAGATAAATAAATATCTCATATCTGACTCATATCTGAATTTATCAATAAATACAAAGAAGATAGATAACACAGTTCAGAGCCAAGCGAAGTAGGCAAGAGTGACTGGAACATCTCCAGTCTCTGAAAGAGCTCATTAGAAAACAGGACTTGTGTGGACAGAAGAGCAGACAAGACAAAAACTGCTGTACTGGAGACGCTATTAGAGCTTATAAGGCCAAGTCTAATGGAAAGACATCAATTCAATAACTGCAGCAATGGAAAACAGCCATGGAGACAATAATGTGGCAGGGACAAGCACAATGATTTTAAATCCTCTAACGTTATTACACTGAGGAGGACGCCCTGAGACTTCTGCTCAACGTTCCAGCTGAGCGTAAAAGCCGAGTTCTGACCACATGAGTTCTGGTGGAGGATTATCGTGGAACAGCATGTGGGAGGACAAATGACAGCGCTCTAATCACATTTCCCCGCCATGTTCACTGTCACTACTTCATGAGAGAGTGTAACATGGTCAGATAACACTCTCAAAATCTGCACTTTATTTGTTTACGGATATTTTCTCTGACAGTCTGACAAATGTTATGATAAATCTCTGATATCATCATGTTACCCTACACTTCCCACCACTGCCCATCTATATAATCTGCAAATCAAAACTGCAATTTTAAACCATGCCATTAGCGAATCACAAAGGTTGTAACCTAACGGTTCTGTGATTTTTTCGTTGCTGTTTTTTTGACAGATGAACCGCACACTTGATTTGGCAGAGATCTCAATGCTGGACGCCCGCCTGACGCAACCCACCCATTTATGTGGGTTTATGTGGCCTCCCCCGTGGCTGGGGTCAGTTTAGAGTGTCCACTTAACAACCAGCTACGTGGATTGGGTACCACTTGGCCATGGGCTGCCCCTTGTATGCTCTATGGAGATTAAAGAATGTAATAGATGTCGGAAACAGTTCACATCTTTACGGTAAGTTCTCGTCCTTGTGTTTGAGTGCAGAGTTAATGTTTTGATGTCATGTATATGATGTATGTTATCTGTTAATACTCCACCATGTTAAAATTGCATACTTTAATTGTCCCAAATAAAGTCCAGAAAAATGAGAAAGACCTTATTTGGTGGGAATTTCCAAAATGTGATGGGAATTAATGGGAATTAACAGGAATAAGCTGGACATTTTCAAAACTGAGGGTTGGGAATTTAAATATAGCAGGTAAATACAATATTGTAGCATAATATTGGCTAAAACAATGAGATTTGATACAAATACATTAAATAGCAATGCTATTCCTCAGTCACATAGTACACTACTTACTGCAGGGCTGTTGAGGCCACACCCCCTACATGCACATCACATGACATGGATGTATTATAAGAACTGTATAAAGTACCTCCCCCTCTGTCTTGCAGCTACTTTTTTTCCAGTGGCCACTTGTGGTAGTGCAACAAAAAATTACTCATGCGGCCCAAAAAGCAATTTTCCCATAGACCACAATAGTCAAAGAGACGTTTTTATGACCTTCTTAAAGGCCATAAAAAGCCCAGAAAATCTTATTTCCCAGAGTGACACAAACAAAAGTTCCCATGAAAAGTTTCTGGAAATTTACTGGGAATTTTCCACCCCTTTGCAAGAAGTTAATTCACTTATATTGTCCTGATTTGTTAAAAGGGAGTTTAGTGCTTTAGTGTTTGCTCATTGTGTGAACTGTTGGGTTACTCCTCTCTCTTGAACATTATAAATGTTTCTGCCTTACAGTGCCTTGAGATAATTTATGTTGTGATTTGGCGCAATACAAATAAAAGTGAATTGAATATAATTTTTAGTCTTTTAAAGGATTACAAGTCCCATTTCACCACAAGGCAAAAAGCTAACTCTTTATGATACAAAGGCTGGTGACAGAGATATGGTCATTGAATACAGGAATAGCTCCAGTGGGGCAGAGGAGCGTTGGAAACCACACAGAAAAGCTGTTACGTAACCACCAAAGTCCACTTTGAATGCTCAACTGAGCCAAGAAGCCACAGAGCTGAGACAGGTTACACAACAATGTCCAAGGCCAAGAGTGTAAAGGCCTCACATGAAACTACATGAGCATGTGTGCGTGTGTGCGTGTGTGTTTGACAGAGACAGAGACAAAGTGTGGTTGAGACAGTGTTCACAGAGTGATACAGCAGGCTCTGCTCTAAGATAGCTGCTATTCACAAACGTATGACTGTGCAACAATAAGGCCTATGTCTCTGAGGTCAGTGTGTACTTGGTACGTGTTTAAAAACGAGTGCTCACAAAAGCCTTGTGGACGTCACACAACCGTATCTACTGCATTTGGCTACTGTACATCACTGCTGAGAACACAGATCACATTCAAAATATTATCTCAGGCCATAGAGTTAGACATTTTACAGAGACAGCAGTTCACTGAGAGGATGTCAGGTACAAAAAGGTAAAAAAAACACGCAAACAAGTTAGTAAAAATTGAATATAATTATATTATATTATATTATAAGTTGAATTTCTCAAAGTCGGACTAATATACCCAGATAATGTGATTGGGAGTCGAGCTACTATGGCATGTTTACCTTGAGTCAAGTTGGCCTGAGTGGCACAGTTTCCACCACTGGCTAATACCAACAGAAGACAAGTGGCAAAAACATGGTGAAAGTCCAGCCAAGAGACAGCTTTTATGTTCAATCAATGTAAAGGATTGGATATTTTTAAGTACAAGGGTGATAGTCATCAAAAGGCCCATTTATACTCGCAATAAGACAGAAAAGAGACCTTACGATGAAAAAATAGTACGAAATACAATCTTTGCATTAGACAGAAATGTACAGGAGGAAAATAAACGGAAATACAAATCACACATTATTACTTATTACATTAGTCTTTCAATATTCAATGAAAAACCAAACTGACATCAAGGTCAAACCAAGGGTCTTCTTTCAACTAAATGGGACCATTTAATAAAGTGGAACGCTCCTCAGACAGCATACTGATGAAGGTATGACATCACAGCAGTCAAAAAATATTGTATAATAATAAAATATAAGTCTATTTTGTTGAATTACAGGGAGGTTCATTCTTGTATGCACTCACTGCTCAATCACTCAGACACAGTAAGAAGCCTATTTATAGCTAATGAGCTCTCTCTGTGTTTCCTGGTGTGTCGTTCATACCAGGAGTTCATTTCCTGTACCAATGAGGTTATGATTTCAGAGCTGGACCCAAACAACAATTATGCCATTATGTTAAATTATGGTTTCATGTGGACATGGGATTTACTTTCTTCATTTTTCAAGAAGAAAAAAACGGACATATGTGCAGGATTAATATCCATGAACAAGTGAAATTTGGGGTGGATCTGGATAATGATCTGAAGTTTTAACACCTCTTTTTTGTCACACAAGAGAAAGCAAATGGAGATGTGCATGTGCAGAGAAAGGCCCTCATCCACTACAGCCAAACACTGGCACTGACATGGGTGGAAACATGCCAGGGTACATCACTGCGGCTGAGCTTCATGCAAACATGACACAATCTGGACTAACAGAAAGAGTCCTGAGAAAACAGAACAAAATCCCTGTGTGCATTTAAAACTCGACTCACACACGGTTACTATAAAAGCAGCGTGACAGGTTACTGACAGGCCACGGAAAACCAAGTGAGAGTAGAGGGAAAAAAGAAAAACAGATCAAACTGTATTTTAATAACAATCACCTCCAACAGCAGAATGGAAGGTAGAACAGCTACAGTTTGGCCATTTACTGTAAAAGACTGTACTATGTCAGTTAAAATATCAATTTGAACATAAAAATTTAGATTAGATAAGACATTTTGTCCATTTTTAATGAATATGCTTTGGTCCTGGGTACTGCTAAAACTAATCCCAGTCCAATCTGTACTCCTTTTATTCCCAGGTTCCAGAAACGACCATTAATCAAGTCAATACTGTAATCTTTATGTTGGTTTTCATTGATTTGCAAAAGTGCTCTCGCACTTGAGGCAACAGCATTTTTCACCGTCCTTTAACAAAATAAAATAAGCTGACGGCGCACTCAAAACCTTACTTGCAAGGAAATGAAGCTGCTGGTATCTTTACTTGCGTGTACAGATTGTATAGATGTAACATCAGTAACATGGAACCTTGACTCTGTGTCACAGCTACAACAGCACTGGCCTAAAGATAAAAGGAAGGTCTGCTTCGCTCATGAGTTTTTCGATCTGCCCACGCTCAGGGCAGCGGCTTCACTTCCTCACAGTGTTTCTTGGTGTGTCAGTGGGCGTGGAGCCTGGCTTCTGGTCAATAATAATCAGCCGGTCCTCCGCTCTATCTCACAGCCTCTCTGGAGCTCAATGGAAAGAGCACATTGCAGGAGTACACCAGGGTTTATCTAGTGCTACTGTGGTCACGTCACGTCAACCAGCCTGGTCTTTTTTTTTTTTTAGCAAACCATTAGAAATGTTGCATTTGAACATTCTGCTCAGGGTCCCATAAAATCTTGGACCGGCACTGTCAAGATGCTTTCACATCACCATCACTCTCATTTCAGGCAAAATCACCACAAATCATTGAAGCACTATCATGCTCATATGTATGTTTGAAGACCTGCAAGTAAGAATCTGGTGCATGTAGGTGACACTGGGTGGCAATAACTGTTCCTAAGTTGTTTTATTTCAATAAAAACAACAATCAGTGAGAACCAGGTTTATCACATGGTGCAGGTTTTCACCTCGGGCTGCAATAACTAATCACACATTACATATTATTAATCAAGGACCAAATTTGTCATCGGCTAATTTAATGATCGCTTTATCGGACTGAGTGTTTTTTAGCTTCTTAAATATGAATATTTTCTGGTTTCTTAGCTCCATATAACAAAGAAATCATTAAAACTCATTCTCTTTTCGTCATTTTCAGGTTTGGGGAAACTCTGATCCGCATTTTTCCAAATTTTATGGACCAAACAATGAATCGATGAATCAAGAAATGCATCACAAGATGAATCGATTAATGCTTAATTTAAAACTGCAGGTTGAACTGGGTGTAATTCATTCATAACAATGATCATATCTGAGGATATTTCCATATGAAATAACTGTAATCATATATGACACAATCAGATCATATTGCTATATAAGACGGACAGTTTTAACAGACATCTGTTTTGATGCAACAACTGGATACTGGATATGAGCTGAGGTGTTCTGTTTGGCTGCAGTATGCAGAAACACACCTTTATTATAGGCATAGAATATGAAAGATGAAAGCGTTTCACTGTTCCTGCCTCCTGTTCTCAGAGGTGAAGGATCTGTGTTTCTGTCTTGAATGCTCGACAGAGAACAACACAGAACTCACTCTGAGTCTCCTGAGCATCTTTGGCTGAAAGAGGGAGGATTTTATGTCTCCAGGTGAGACGTACGAGAGGAAAAAAAGAAGAAAATACGTGATAAAAAAACAAAAAAAACTCACACCTCCTCAGTAACTCCCTCTCTCTCTCTCTCTTTCTCTTAGAGTGAACTCAGTGAACCTGCACTATCTGCCTTAGTGGAAGCGATGTGACTCCATTCACTGATGTTCTCATGCATATACTTGCAAATCCCCTGATGCGATTCCTTTTAATGTCACGCATTATGCACACATCAAATAGTGATTGACAAGACGAACAATGGCTTTTGTTTTTCCCAACTACAGTGAAAAAAAATAGACTAACAAAGAATCCAGCAGCCTCCGCCTCACACTTATTTTCATGCAGAAAATGACATTTAACGACATGATGCTGTGGTGAGACCGAGGCTGGACGACGGGGCTTGTGACTGGGAAGCTGCACCCAGTTCACGCAAGATGGGAAAAAAAAACTAGTGGCCTTTCATGTTTCTGTGGTGCACTGCCGAAAGGAAACGCTTTGTGATCAGAAAAGCTTAAATGGTACATGAAAACTGTTTCCTTGGAGGAGAAAAGAGGCTGGTGACAGAAAAGACACCTCATGTGGGTCCGCACAAAAACACAGTTCCTGCACGTTCTATACTTTAGAGAGAGAAGTAGTAGTTGCAGTTAAAAGATTTATAGAAAGTTTTAAAAGACATCTTTTAGTAGTTCATGCTGCCAGATTCATGGTCTTGATTATTAGGATCACATTAAATGCTAAAGAAACAGGAGTAAACATCATATATTTAAAGTACCACCAAATATATATGTATGTATACATATTTGCTCCATATGATGTATATATGTAGTTGTTTGTTTGTATGTTTGTCTTAAGTGTTGTTAGCTCCTGTGCTCTCCTATGCTCAGAACCTCCTCCCTGCGTGCATGCTGCCAGTGACGCTTCCCTTTTGCCGTCGTCTGCATCAGAACTCAGCCTTCGCCTCTCAGTTCCTGCATTATTCCATCTGTTAACCCACTCTTCAATAAACTTGCCTTAACATAAGCAGCTCTGTGTTTGGGCAGTTGATTAAAATCAATATCATAAAATTAGAATCCAATTCATCCACTGGACATTAAAGAAATGACCTCTGTCCGGACGATATCAGCAAGTTAAAAGAGATTCTGTAATCCTACAGAGAACCTGATGTGTCATGGACTAAGAATACGTGACATGCACTTCAGTAATTACTTGTGCTGTGGATCCTCTCATTTAGGGTGGATTCACATCTGTGCTGCAGCCTCATTCAGACAGGAGGAAGATTAAACTTATATATGACAAAGCAAAACCCTGAAGCCAAAGTTTAGAAAGTGGTATCATCATCATTGGCTAAATATTGTTATTAATAATGTGATACTGCTTACATCACTCAGATCTAACTGAGCTTATCAGACTGCAGTGATGGCCCTCATAGGAAAATTTCCAATGCAGTCTCCAGAGGGATAAGTGCACTCTGGCAGCCAGGACAGGGACTCTCCCAGGTGGATACAATTCAGACGATGGGTCCCTTGTCTTCCTGGTGCCCCAGATTGCTCCAGACTATTAAATGTGCATTGATGCATACATACAGTAGATGATGATGATGTGAAAGTGGGAGATAAAGCACATGTGTGCACTGCAGGTGTAAGTGTGTGTGTATGTGTACAGTATCTGTGCTATTAAACCACAGTTGACCTGATTTGTGTCTCCACTGGCAGAAGAAGACAGAGGTTGGTTGTCAAGGCTGCTTCCATGTAATGTGTGTGTGTGTGTGTGTCTGTGTGCACATAACAGCAGGAAGACTCACTCACTAATCTCATGTCAAAATGTCCAAACTAAGGTCAAAACCAATGTTTACTTCAGCAGTGTCAGAAAACCACTACAAGAATATTTCCATTTTAAAACAGAACTTCATAGAATCGATAATGTATGAGCATCAATACTGTGCAGCTAAAGATCTGAGAAAATCTGTGTCTCTTTCTCTCAGACCTTCAAAATAAAAGCCACTGAACAATATAGCTTAAAATAAAATACCTCAATTTCTCTATTTTATTTTTGTTGTTTTTGTCATTCATGTTGCATCCATAAAATGTCAGGAAATAGAAAACAAAATATTTTGTTCTGTCCACAAACCAAAGATTTACTCAGCTAACTGTCTCAGCAAATAAAGAAAATATTCACAATAAACCTGCTAAAAAAGAATGACCTTTTACCAAGATAAAAACAATCAAACTGATAAATCAATTATCTGGTGATTCATTCGGCTATAGTCTCCACCCTAAACTTGCATTCTGAGACAACACTGAGCCATGCTGTGAACATCCAGTCAATTCAAGAACTAAATCTAATGCTAATGTAATAACACCAATGCTGAAATATGACTCACTCTGATGCAACAAATACTGAAATACTAAACCCTCCACAAACATTTAAAGCCCAAGTTACAGCTGTAACGAGAAAAAAAAAAAGATTTATAGTTGTCATACATCACACCATGTCACACGCTCAGCAGCAGCAGCACAGAGCGTGAATGCAGCTGTATTAACAGTGATGTACAGCTTTATGAGGCAGGTGAACACGTGACTGGATGCTTATTCATCCATCCACCAGTACCCATCATCCTCGGCTGCATTACATAACAGGACAGGGACGATTGGCCTCACGGGCCTGAGTATGAACTTTTCCATATAATAGAGTTATTGTCTGTGTTGATTAGGCTGTAACGTCATTTCCACGTCCTGTTTGTGACGCTGAGCGGCTTATTTAAGAAAACCAGCTGCCACTTTGTGTCTTCCCCTCGCACTTGTGAGGTGAATTGAATAATCAAATAAGGAAAATGTCACATTTCAACGTGTGTCAGCGTGTGATGGATGGACGTCTCATCTGCTTAAGATTTTGTCCAAGGCCCGTCAATAAATGAGACTCTCCTGGGGGGAGGGGGAGGGGAGGAAGCAGAACTACAGTAAGAAAATAAAATGTGTCCCAAATGTGAACGTGCCACAGTAACAAGCTTCTTGTTGTTCATTAATAAATAATGGCTGGAAAATCTGGTGAATATGGTGCATCATTCTGTTGTGTTTCCATAAGTCAACTGCTCATTTAGAAATAAGGAAATGATGAATCCTTCTACCATTTAAATAAAGTGCTCCCATTGATTCTACAATGTACTTAAAAACCTCTGTCTAGATGAAGGTCCCAATATATTAGTGCTAAAAACCAAATTTAAAATGTTCAGTCCCAAATAAATCTAAGTGTAATCTGTCTTCATGTTTAGTAAGTGAAGGAAATGAAGTTTTGATCATCCATTCACTGGTTTGAGTGTTGTGTATCAATCATTAAAAGAGGTTTCCTGATTTATCAGCTTCTTAAATGTGAATATTTTCTGCTTTCTTTTGCTCCTTATCACAAATAAATCATTCAAACTGAATGATTTTGGATTGTGGCCAAAACAAGACATTTGAGAACATCATTATTTCCAGGTTTGGTAAACACTGATCAACATCTTCTGACATTTTATGGAGCAAACAAGGACTCAATTAATCAAGAAAATAATCAATAGATGAATCCATTATGAGATGAATCGTTAGTCGCAGCTCTTGTGAGATGTAAATTTGGATTTACCTGTAAAATTAACTTTTTTTTTGTCACTGAATGAAGGATGACAATTTCTCCGGGTTCTCCGGTTTCCTCCCACAGTCCAAAAACCATGCAATATGGCAATTGGGTAAAACCGGACACTCTAAATTGACTGTGAGAGTGGATGGTTGTTAGTCTCTATGTGGCCCTGTGATGGATTGGTGACCTCTTTGGTGACCAAGCCATTAAAGTTACTGCTCTATCTCCATCATCCATCTCCAACATTTGTTTGTGGGTGCAAACTAACTAACTAGTTTTAAAACAACAGCCCAAAAAGTACTGCACTGCAATGAAACTGCACTTTTGTAATCCCCTTTACAACACGTTGACCCCCGTGACCTCTCCACGCAGGCCTGAAGCCTCAGGTTTGGACTCACTTGTATGATGTTCCGGTTGTAATCTCCTCTTTGATCTGTCTGTTGACAGCGTCCACTGCTCTTCCTTTGACCTCTGCCTCCACCTTCTTCTCCCCCTGTTGTTGTTGTTGTTTACTGGACTTCTTCTTCCTGTCTTGTCCCTGCAGCAGGTCTTTCTCCTGCACCTTGTCAGCAATAGCGCTCTTCTCCACGCCGCTGTCCGCGTCTGCCGCGTGTTTTTTCGCATGCCTGGAGCGCTCCGGTGCCCGCTCGTCTCCGGAGGAGGTGGTCGTAGGTCTTTGTATCCACGGGTGGTCGTACCTCTTCGGGATGGGCCAGGGCTTGAAGTCCTTCTGGTACTGGGTCTCGCTGTTGAACGGCGTGTCCGGTTCGTGGTACTCGTTCTTGGGTTTGCAGCTCGGTTCCGGTCGCACTTTCCAGTGCTTGAAGTCCTCGCGCATCACCGAGCTGCACACGCGCTCCTCGGAGACGCACCTGCGCGGCGGCCGCGCGCCAGCGGCGGGGTTGTTGTTGTTGGCGGCGGCGCGGGTCTGAGCGCGAGGCGGCTGCGTTTCTATGGTGACCCGGGCCTGCGGCGGCTGCAGCTGGATGTGCTGCATCTCGGACACGTCCGTGTACTTGGTAAAGACCAAAGGCACCGCAATGTCAGCCTTGTCCAGCTGGTTCCAGAAGCGGGCCATGCAGCACGCCCTGCTGATACAGGGCCACGCCATGGTGCGGTCACTTCACGGAGCTCCACTCCAGCAAACCAAAGTGGGGGGAAATATCTCGTTCACCCTGAGAGAGAGGGGGGAAAAAAACAAGATGTCCGTGTGTCAGGTTGCACGGATGAGGCTCCACTAATGTTCACGTCAGATTAGGATGTCACTTAAATCCATGTGTGCTCCTGCCTGAAATACACCGCCACAGATTATAATTTAGATTCAATTCGGGTGGAAAAACAGCCGCACTGGTGTTAAGGTCTGCTTCCCTCTGCGTCCCGGACTCTTGCTACATCACTCTCCACTCCACGGCAGCACAGAGAGACAGAGCAGCCCCGCCCTCCCACGCAGCAACATCCACAGAGTCACTGCTGCTGCTGCCTGGAGTTAGCAGAGCGCAGAGATGATGGCAAACCACATCCGGTTTACTGTGCAAGGTAAAAGCCTCAGACATCCGCAAGAAAAACATTTTAAATTCAGAATTATTTGATTTATGTCATTAAAATAGAGTCAGAAACAACAGCAATGAAATAATAATCATTAAAACTAGTATCAACCACCATGTCTCAGGACGTGGTGCTTTTATTTTGAAACGAAACGCACATTGATTTCCGTTATAAGGTGGATAAACACCTCCAACTTAACATAAATGGTGTTTTTATTCCACAATAGTTCAGTTAGAGATGTGATGCATTATTTTCTGCTTTAGTCAGGTATTTGTCAACATGACTTCGACATGAATGAATGAATGATTGAATGATTGAATGAAACAGGACAAAGGTTTTGATTGAATAGAATATGAGAACACACATAATGTAAGATGAGATGTTTTTCATTAGTTGAAGAAGTTGCGATAGCATCATCAGTATGCAATATGTATGTAAATATTGTAAATGTGTTTATTCATTTAGACCAGAAACTACATTATATAGGCGTAACTTGCCTGTAATGTTATGCTTAGGATATGTAGGCGTGATATGATGGAAGGTTATGAAGTGATGTATGCATCACTGAGTATGTACAGAAGATGAAGCTCGTGCTTTCGCCACATCCACGCACACACGAGTAAAGAACTGCTAGGAAAGGCAGTTTCATTTATTTATTATAGACATATGACAGTAAAAAGTAAAAAGAGGATAAAGAGGACATTTTACAGTTAAATCTACGAGAGTCATTGATTACAAGTACCGTGTGTACGAAACATGTTTCCCTTCCCAGTGTGCTGGAGACTCTTTGTGTCCTTCAGTTTGCATCCAAACTCAAAAGACATTTTGAGTTTGTCCTCTGTGTGCTATTACAGTTATTATGACATGTTTGTCCAGAATTTATACCAGGAGCTGACCCAGCTCCCATTGGACGTTTAAGTGGGAAAGAAAAAGGTGTATTGCACCACATGGACTTGTAATATGTATTTGTTCTGAGAAACACAGAGTGCTGGCTACTGAGTAATGCATTAATAACTTAATAACTTAACTTAATAACAAAGTCTGTCCTCTTCTGAATAGACTGTGCCAGAGAACAGAAGAACGTATAATGGCAACACAGTTACACACACACACACACACCCTGTGGGCCTTTTTTTTTCGTATGAAGATGGGAAATTCATGTATATCAGCTACAATAATGCTTTAAAGAACCAGTGTGTCAGATAGTGGCATCTAGAGGTGAAGCTGCATTTTTACAACAAACTCAACACATATTGTAAATGTCACACTATTCAAGGCCCAGGCCCAGTGTCCGTCCACACAGACACTCACAGACTTTAAGGTGAGTGGGTTAATTCTCTTCCAATGTGAAACTGTCAGGTGTGTGAGAACACTTCATGGCCACTTCATGTAAGTTGATGGCGTAGAGGTAACATACAAATAGGCAATCTATGATGGAGTGACCAAATGTTGACATCATAAGAGAAATATTATTATTGTTATTACAATATAATTATAATATTCATATTATCATGTAATCAGAGGAATGTATGAATAGAGCTTATTCGTCAACTGTTATTTTACCTTTTACACAATTACGACATTTTTATCAACATTTTCATTTAAAAGTCAGTTTTCAGATCCACTGGAACCATGAATCACAGATATTACACATCCATGGTCTGTATGTGCGTGAGTTTGACAGTTGAAATCTACATAGTTATTGCAGATTATACATTTTAGTCACTGTGCAATATTTGCATTTTTCATTTAAAACATGTCTTATACTCAAATATATCTTGAAAAATGTGTTAAAGTCAAAGAAAGCATGTGATTCGTCTCCATGTGATAAGGTCAGGGTCTATTCTGAGCCACTGTACAAACTTTAACTTTAAGGAGACAACAATGTCATCATAATTACATTCTAAATTCTTCTCACCGGTATTTTAAGAGATGTGTGACTGTGTGTTTCCATTTTTGTTTGCCAGTGGCTTCAGATAAAAAAAAAGATCCTTAACAGAGTGTTGAGGTCATAGGAAGATGGATCCCTTAAAATCAAAGAAAACTGAGATGGAGTCTCACACACACACACACACACACCTTCTCATTGGTGGAGGTTATTGCAGGGCTACAGTCGTTTATCTTGAAACAATATCCAAACAATGTCAAAGTATTTCATACTATGTTGATAATGGCCCTCATGTGATAAGAAGAGAGCGTTATCTGCAGCTGTTATCGGCGTGTGATTACACAAGCATTACACCGAGTGTGCAGATTGTGCAGCCTTTACAACTTTAGACACCGACGCAGTCACAGTGAAGGAAGTTAAATAACAGTGACAGTAACATGAAAAAGACTTTGACACACACACACACACACATTTCACCATGTGTGTTCCTCATGTTGATTGCAGGGTCAAAAGATATGGACTGGCAGATCAATCCCTGTATTGAGTGTCTGAGATAAGACAAGTCAATCAGACGTGATGGTGGACGGGGACAGACTTTGGACCCGCGTCACTGCGTTTTCTTCTGCGTTTTCTTCGCCACTTGCTGCCGAGCCTCCGCTCGTCTCTCTCTATACCTGTGGTCAACATGGTCCACTTTGCCCCCCTGGACGTGCCCCTGCGCAGGAGACTGCAGACAGCCACGGTGCTGCAGTGGGTCTACTCTTTTCTTGGCCTGGGTGAGTTATGAATTCATTCATCTACGTACTTCTGGTATAATACACATCTTACAATACACTTAGTCATCACTTCTTCTTGCTTTTTACAGTGTAAGTGTAAACACGAGCGTTGCGACATGGCCCGAGTAAAGTGCAGTTTCCAGTTTGAACAGTTACTGTGTCATATGTTGAGATCCAGCCACTGATGTGAACAGCACAAGTGACATAACGATCATGGAACTGCAAACCGTTGATAAACCTTCACTGAACAGCTGTGGCTCAATAGTCAGAAGAGTGAGAGATCATCTTCTTACCAGGAGATCAGTGGTGTGATCCCCTGCATGCCAATGTGTCCTCGGCCAGGACACATTACCCAAATTGCTCCTGCTGATTGTGCCAGCAGGTATGAGTGGTGTATGATGTATGAATGCGTGCGACACGTATACAGTAGATGCACCATAAGAACGTGCATGTGTAAACAGCAAGATTCTCTCTCTGGTTTCTGTGACTTCAGAGGACATTACATTGACTTACATTCATTTCCTGGCCTGAACCTCAGCCTAACTTTAAAATATGTCTTCAACTTACAATGTAGTCATTTACGTTATGAGGGACTTGATTTTTGTCCCCAGAAAGGAAGACAGGTCCCCATAATGTGACTGTGTAAACAGATTTAGGACCCCACAACATAAGGAATACTACTTACACACTCAGATACATATAAAGGGGAGGAGACGTTCTTTAAGCCCTTCGGTCGCAGATGCCGTCTTGTGGTTATTGGGCTACAGTCAGCATCAGTGTCTGCCTGTGTCTTCAAGGACAGCCCGTCAGATCCTTAGTGCAGGTGAAATTAGTTTGGGTTTACCACTTGACTTTTTTGTCCCATAACCATCAGGATCTTACTGTGTTGTGTCCAACCTCTGCAGCGATGGCTCATTGCGTGAGGCCTTGCTTGTGCTGCTCAACAATCCTGCCACGTCTTTGTCATAGGAGTTCATGACAGAGTAAATGCCTAATGACATGGCAGCCAGATTTATGCACAGCTTTTTACCTTTTAAGGCTCTTCTTCTGTTCCTTCTTTTTAAGCTTTACTTCCACCAGCACAAAATGTGAATACTTCCCCTGGTTTTAAGATTAAATTAACTGTAGGTGTGAATGTGAGTGTGAATGGGGGTTTGTCTCTGTGTGTTGGTCCTGTCACAGACTGGTGACCTGTTCAAAGTGGAATCTGCCTCTTGACCAATATCAGACTCCAGCTGTCCCCCTTGACCTTCAGTAGATAAGCTGTAGAAAATGAATGAATGAATGGTTCCTCTACTCTGGTATTTGTTTGTTTGTTGTTTGGGAAACAGAGTGGTGACAGAGAGTCTGTATTTATCTAAGGCCCAAGCCTTTATGGAACCCTAAGGTGAATTTGATTTACATGTAGATTCCTTGAATGTTTTTTTTCTCATATCAAGAGCCTTGAGATAATGTAATGTCAGGGGTCTCAAACATCTCACCCGCGGGCCACATGCGGCCCTCCAGTCAATTTCCTGTGGCCCACCACTTAATATTCAAGTTATAATGAGTTATTTCTGTATTTCTTAAATCAACATCATGCATTTTATTTTGAATTATATACTATATATTACACCTTTGAAATTCTGTGAAATATCATCAAATACATTGTTATTGGAATATCAGAATATCCAAAAACGATTGACCATTTTCACTTGATTGTCCCCCTCCTCCTGACCAGACTCAATGCTCAGTGGCCCCCAGGTTATTTAAGTTTGAGACCCCTGATGTATGCTATGAATTGTTGCTATATAAATAAAACAAATTAAATGAATTAATAATTTATGAAATAGGTCCTTCAGCCACAAATGAACCATAGACTTTTAAGGTTAACCAGTGAGTCACTAACTTCACCGTCACCCATTTCATTCCACTAAAACAGAGCAGTCTTCCGTTTTGAACGTGCATACTTACAGATCAGGCCATGGGGTGATCATTCCGAGTATGGATGTAGTTGTGTTTGTAGACGACTGGAGATCCACAAGTTCAAAACTGTTGTAAACAGGTTCATCACAGTGACACATGTCAAAAATGTGCTGGCATCACAAAAGCTCACGATGACCATTTAAGCCTCTGACATCATCACCGTCAGACCTGGGAGGCTGCTGCTGTTGCAGAGCAGAGAATCACGATCTGCTGCATTAACAACACAATAGAAAGGTTTCTTAAAGTCTATAGTCTATAGTTTATAATCCGTCATGTATTCACTTTAAATGTGTGTCTCTTCATCAGCACCCACCTGCATCTTCCTCTTCTTCTACCTGCTGTTCACTCGCTTCTGGCTCATCAGTGTGTTGTACGCCATCTGGTGGTTTTTTGACTACGACACTCCGGCACATGGAGGCCGCAGGGTGCCTGCCTTGTGTGGACTCAAAGTTTGGGATTACATGCGGGATTATTTCCCCATCAAGGTGAGTGACAGCGTTTTGCCAGTGCGTGTATATGGACTAATTAATCAATTATTAATCATCAACTATTTTGATAATTGGTTTGAGTGTTATTTTAATAATTTAAACAAGTTTTCAGCCTCTTAAAAGTTCATCTTTTTGACGTTGTATGGACCAAACAAGTGCTAGATTAATCAAGAATATAATCGACAGATTAATCTATTATGAAAATAATTGTTAGTTGCAGCCCTATAAACAATACAATTATATTATGTGATAACAAAAATGGCATTAAGTGTATTAATCCACATCAGTGCAGCTTCGAGCAGCGTGTGTCTGATCTAATCTCAGATCTCCAGCTTCACAGACCGAGCTGTGGCTCTTATCTCTGTCCTTATGGATGACGCCCCTCTGTTCTCTATAATCATGCACTGCATATGTACATATACAGCTTAATTATAAACCCACTACTGTCTTTGGAATATAAATAGCAGAGGTTTGGTTTGTATGTTAATGTAAACACTGAACCACATTCACGTTCTTTATTTGATGTGAGAACAGTCTCTTGCTGTTCACCACAAACACTGATTTTAAAGAAAGTAAAAAGGGAAATTGTTCTTAAATCTGCATTAAAATACATCATGGCAAACATGTTATGCACTAGAAAAATAAAGGTCTGCCTTTGTTTTAAGAGGATATTACAGCTTACTTTTATTACCAGTAACAAAATTAAACAATAGTTTGTGTTAAATACAAAAGTAAAATCCTCTATCACTGGGTTCTGAGGTATAAATTCAGAGGGAAGACTCATTTTAAGCAAACATTCCTTGGAGGACAGGATTTTTGCTTGAGATAAGCACAAGTTTGTTCAGTTTCGTCCAGTTTTTTTCTTTGTTTTATGGCACATTACAAACTGGAAGTGGCTGTAGATGTATAGACTAGTTTAAAACTTCAAGAACGTCAATGGCAGATTGTCTTTCTTAAAACAAGAAGATTGAAATCAATTTAGGAATATTTGGTTTGATCCTAATTGGGCTGTTTTTGCACAGGATATTTATTTTATATGAATTTAACCAACAAGACATTTTAAACCCAGTTGTTGTTTTTTTAACCCAGTGAATCATACATGTCAGTCTATATGATTAACTTTTAATTATACGTATCAGTTGAAGGTCAGGCTGTGTTACCACAGGTTTACACTTAAATCAATGATCTGCTGTACAAACAGGTTACTGAATTTTTTCCCTCAAAGTTTATTTGGTTCATTGTGTTGGTTTTGGAATTTGTTTGCAAAGAGAGATAAGAGAGGAGTTACTCTTCAGCTATTTGCAGTTGATTTGACCCCAGATTTTACAGTTCACACTTCCCCCCTTGTAGCGTGCTGTGTCCCTCTTGTGGTCATACGTCGGTAGTTCAATTTTACCTGCAAGCATTATGGGGGGGGGGACAACAGCTATTTTTTTCTGAAACATGGAAGAAAACGTCTCTCCTGGTTTTATATTTGGTTAATGTTTGCTTGTATAACGTCCCTCAAATAAAAATGACTTTTTGTTCTGTTGTCTCCTCGTTTCCCCGTTTTACTGTGTAATTCTTCCTCGTGTGTGTACCTTGTTAAGTTTGACTTCCTGTGCCTCCTTCCTTGTTGTTGATTGTAAGCCCCGCCCTAATGTGATTCACCTGTGTCTGATTATCCCTGCTGCCTCACGACTGGGAGTAGTGTCTGCACTCTACACTTGTTCGTTTTGTTTCAGTCTTTTGTTCTTTATATACCTGCATTTGTGTCAGTTCTTCTTATTTTTTGTTACCTTTTGTGTGTGTGTCTCTTTTTTTCCCCTCTTCACTGTAGTTGTAATCCTCCGTCATACTAAAAAGATACATTTTGCACTATAATATCGAGGTTTTTTCTTTATTTTGAACTAAATACTGTAAGTACTTTTATTTTTGAAATTCTACAATCCAATTTGACTTTATGTGTAAAGCACAATTAAACAACCACAGTGCTAAAAGACAGAATAAATAAATAAAAGACACAAAAGCTCACACAAGGCAATAAAATAAATTGCAATTATTGCAATATCATATATATGTATATATGTATATATATATATATATATATGTATATATATATATATATACACACATATATATATATATACATATATATATATACATATAAATAAAGCTCATATCTCTGACCCTTACTGAACAGTTGCTTTTTCCCAAAGCGTTCTGAGACCTCCTGACCAGACTGGGACACCCAGTGACCTCCAGTGGATTTAAATTTATGCTCTAATGTCTAAATACAAGTTCAATCTTCTCCAAAATGGAAACTCCTCTCATGTATTTAGTTCAAAGTGAGTATTTTCCAGCATCATCTGACTGCATGCCCCATTAAGGCTCAAACAAAGAGTCAATGCAAAAAGGCTAAAGAGGCACAGTGTGTTTGAGGGAACCTGATTCGTTTCATTGGTCTCTTCCCACCATCACCAGCTGATGTGTGTTCACATGGTTTTTGAGTGAAGGACATATTTACATGATGATGATGATGTTAGTTCATATGAAAGTGAAGCTCTCATGGAACACACGTGTGACCGCATTTTTAATGAGGTGGATCAGGAGAGTGGTGATTGGCTGATGTTTGACTCTGGTTTCAGCAAATCACTGAATCACTTTCAGGGAAATATCAGAAAACGGCAAATACAGAGTGAGTCAGATCAGTGAGCACTGACGGTGTTGTTGTGTTTAGATGTGGGATTATTCAAAGATCACACATGAGACGTGTGAACATATACATGAGAATTATTAAGCACATAACAAAAAAAACACAAATTAAAATTTAAAAGAGTATATGTTTTGGGCATTTGTGCCATTTTCATCACACCTGTAAAGAAACCTTGAGAACTTCACACACTCCTGTTGTTAAGGCAGCAAGAAAACTTTGCTTTATAAGTTAAAGCGTAGCATATGATATTGGGAACGTATGATTTATACACATGAATGGGGACAGTAGTGAGATAGAAGCGGAAAAACCAAACTCCAGACTTCAGGATGGATCACATGTTGCCGTTTCGTGCGTCTGCAGACCGCAGGCAGACGGACACACTGCACATGTGGTATCATTTCCTGGTGATGAATTATAGTTAGATTTAGACGTGAAAATGACCTGCTTGATTAGGGCTAAGAAAAGGTCAATGGTTTTCTACCATTATTCATCCCTGTAAAAAATTGATTTTATCATGTTTGGTCTTGAACTAGTATCAAAATATAATCTTCTGCTTTCGTGTGCTTTATCAAGCTGCTGAGTGGGTTTTTGTGAGCAGTGAAAATCCACAGATGGAACTTTTTGTGGACACGTCTTTGTGTTTTCAGTCCAATCCACACCACAATTCTGATTATTGACTAAATCAACATAGTGTGAAGTCATTTGACAGTAGTTTGAACGTGAGAGACATTTGTTTATGTTTAAAATATCAAGTAGAATCAAGTAATGCATTATTCCTGAACCTACACACATTAACATTTTACAACTTAGTGGACTCCTGCACTCTGAAATGTATGTTTAAAATAATAAATGACGTCCTGCCAAAGAGAATACAGACAGAAGAAATGGAATTACAGATAACAGATATCAAGAAGAACTGTATATCTATATATAAGCTGCACAGAGGAATTTAAATGATGTACTTCACTTTTCAAACTTAATTTTTTTGGACTATTAATACATATATGAAGACAGAGGGATGTTTTGTATGGAGATAAATCTATTTTCTTGTTTTGATAATAAGAGTTATCAAAAGCCTTCACCTTTTCAGTCTATTTCTTGATGTCATTTATAATAATGTGTGTTTAAAATGTGTCAACACAAACGTATCTGTATTCACTTGTGGCCGAAATAAACAAATTAAATAAAAAAGTAACTAAATTAAAAAGAAAATCTCGACGTGGACGAACACAAACAAGAACTAACTTGCTCCTCAGACCTTTGGTCCAGCAAACTTTATTGATCCCAGTTGAAGTTGTTGGCAGGGACACCAGCAGCAGTATACATGGTGTTGTGTTGACCCCCTCATGATAACTCAGCGATTGGTCACTAATGGGCATGTCTTTTTGCTTATAAACAACTTCGGTCCTCAAGAGACGAGCGCACGCGCCAATGATTAACTTTGTGACCCGATGTCACGGGAACACAACAACAACACACAGCAGCCATGGGAACATCTGATGTTAGTGGATAATCACTAAAAACACAACAACTTTTTTTGTATTATTTTACTTTTCCCGCATTTGATAAGCATCGAGAGAACCTCGTCTTTATCAGAAATAAGAAAGAGACACAAATGTGCTGTTTTAAAGCTGCAGATTCACCCGTGACAAGATTAAAAAACAGGAGCCTAAAAGTGACGCGACCTTGAAATACTGACCTCTGTTGATTTTCACTAGAGGGCATAATGCTCTCTGTAAACTGACTGAGACCAGACTCTTTACTCCTGACACAGCAGTGAACTATAGTGCCTCTTACTATCTCTCTGCTCTGAACGGCAGAGGCTTACAAACAGATACTGTATCTCAGCTGCCATTTACAGTCGCTGTTCAAGGAACATGATTTCTGACAAACATCACCTTTTATCTTATCTTTTATTGCTTACATTGTTTGTAACGTACATTGTTTGTAACGTACATTGTTTGCTTGCTTTTGTTTCTCTCATGTTAGCTTTTGCCTTTGCATTTCTCTCATTTCTACAAGGTTTTCTCCTTTTCTGCAAAGAAAAAACATTGTTTACGTTTCGTGCCGTTTCCTGGACATGGCCTTAGTGCGTGACTTTTAAATAAGTTCTGAAAGTGCATCAGCTCCGCACAACTCTCTCTGTCTTTCTCCGTAAGTGAGATGGCAAGACGACTGCCAACAGATGTTTCTCCTCTTAAAATCCTGATGATTCATTTTTCGCACATACCATGACCTGGATGACTGAGAACCTTCACAGACATTCACATCAGATTAGTCTTTGAGTTCTCAAGCTTGTAATCGTGAAACAAATTTGATTGTGAGCTAGTTAAACTCTTTTCCCTAAAGTAAAACGGATTAATATGTATACACACACCTGAAAAGTGACCAGTATTGTTAAGTCTTTTTCTTAATAATCTTAATTTGAAAAGTAATTTTAACTCATTTTCTTTAGAGGGCCATACTAACATACATAAAGGAAGCAAAGAACCTCCAATTACTCCTTAATTCTAATTGAATCCATCCTCAACACAGCATTCATATCTGAGATAAAACCAGAATAAAAGCTGTGTAAGTTTCAGATAAGCAGTGATAGACACTTAACTTTAGTTATTTGTAATCTAAATGATCTCAAACAGGGGTCATTTTGTTGTCCTTTAAGGACGCCAGTGGCTGGATCGATGGGCTGGATGTCGGCCATGTGATCTCTACTGAGAAACGAGTGTGCTTAGTTACTTTTTTCCTGACAGTGGGGCAGCTGTCCATGTTTTTTGACAGTGCTCTGAGGCCACAGATGGGGGGAGAGCAAGGGAGGAGTGAGGTCAAAGACAATATTGAAAGTGGCATGTTGTGCACGTGTTTGAGTCAGCTGGGCCGACACACGATCGGCTCTTTCAGGAGGATGTGTAATAAAGTGTTAAAAACTGATCATATTTAGATGGAGAAATGAATCTTTCCCTTTTTACCCTCAGCTGGTGAAGACAGTTGACTTGGATCCAAGGCAGAACTACGTCTTAGGCTTCCATCCTCATGGTATCCTGGTGGCGGGAGCGTTTACCAACTTCTGCACTTACGCCACAGGGTTCAATCAGCTGTTTCCTGGCCTCACCAGCTACCTGCTCATGTTGCCCCTTTGGTTCAGAGCCCCGTTCTTCAGAGACTACATCATGTGTGCAGGTTTGGACACTTACAGGGACCAGATGCAGCTTTTAGCCACTACAGTATAGACTGTATATCAAAATAGATGTAGTCTTCCATTTTGAAATGTGAAAACTAGAACATAGGAGTAGCCGTTTGCCACCAGGGCCTGAATCTGCTGGTTACAAAATCATCTAGTGAATGGGGAAATGAGTCTATTCTCACTTTATTTATAGCATCAGTAAACATTTTCCTGGGGAATTAAATGGTCTGTATTTATATTACACTTTTCTAGTCCTTATGACCACTTTTCAAACCTGCTTTACACTTTGCCATTCACCCATTCACTCACGCTTTCATACAACATACACGGGAATCAAACCCAGAACTTGTGCCATGGGAATAATACACAACTCCTTATATGGACATCCTGGGGAGTGTGTGTTTATAAGTCACAAATTCAGGCTTTAAAAAATTTGTTTTTTTTGTCTTATGTGTTGTTGAGTCAAAGTTATGATTCATTTTATATCACATTTTTAGTAGTGATGTAAAATCAATAGATAGTTGTGTAGGAGTCACAAAATATACCGTTTTTATTTTCGTTTATAAAAACGAACCGAGTGAACTTTGAACTGAGACATATTTCCAAATTTCACAAATGAACCCTTTAACACCGAGCGTATCGCAGGCGTTACTTTGCATTACTGCAAAGTTTGTGCCATCGGAAAACAAATTCAATGTTTTTTTGAAAGCTGAAACAAAATTAGCACGGCCCATATGAGCGTACGCTGGAGTGATAGTTCCTCCAGTAGATGCCTGGTGATGTCCGGGAATGTCTGCTTGTCTAAAACGGACATGGCGCTGGTCAAATTTGAATCTCAAGGCTTCAATCAAATTTTTTATACACAGTCTGTGGCCGCCACATGCAGTGCTAATGTATTGAGCTGATTGAGAAGATTTGTCCATCATCAGACTTGCTTTGATTGTTGCATACCACTTCAGTCACCCCTTGATTTTCTGCTCAAACACCTCAGGTCTGATTCCGTCAGACAAAGAAAGCGCCAGCTATCCACTCCGCCAAAGGGGAGGAGGGAACGCTGTCGTCATAGCCGTTGGTGGAGCACCGGAGGCTCTTGATGCACATCCTGGGAGTTATAAGGTGATGCTGGCCAGCAAGAAAGGCTTCATCAAGATGGCCATGGAAAATGGGTAAGAGCTAAAAAACAAAAAAAAGCCTGGATGAAACGAGGAACGTTTTCTGTTCATAAATAAATCTCTGAGGAATTCTGTCAGTCTGTAAATTTCACGTTTCCCGAGGCTTGGGCTTCGTGGCCTCTTGAAAACAGGGACTCATTCAAGTTCTTCACATGGAATTTCCTGGGAAAGCACAAAGTACATTTATAAGAAAATGTAGAACACCAGCATCATTGGATCGTTTGGAAACGGTTGGGAGCTAATCAGTTATCAATGACATGACGTTGCAGGGCTCATCTGGTGCCAGTGTTCTCCTTTGGGGAGAATGAAGTGTTTGATCAGGTGGAAAACCCACGAGGAACCTGGCTCCGGTGGATACAGGAGCGGCTACAAAGACTCATGGGCGTCTCCCTGCCGCTCTTCCACGCACGTGGCATTTTCCAGTACTCCTTTGGTCTCATGCCCTACAGGAGACCCATCAATACAGTCGGTGAGTCGGGTCAAAAATTCAATGTAAACACAATTTTAGGTTGCTGCTAATTTTATTTTTAGCTTCTATGGGATCTATTTCCACGATTGTTTTGTGTATTGTGAACAATTCTTCAGATAAATCCGACCTCCAACAGGATTATATTGCGATCATAACGTCCATTCTGACTCCATTCTGTGTTTTCCATTTCATTCACAGTGGGAAGGCCGATCAGGGTGGAGAGGAACAAAAAGCCAACGTCCGAGGAGCTCGACATGATGCACCAGCTCTATATGGAAGAACTCAGTAATCTGTTTGAGGAGCACAAATGCAACTATGGAGTGGACAAGGACACTCACCTGGTCTTTGTCTAAACTGGACTGAGGATGGAGGCGACATATTTATTTCTGAAGCTCCTCTGCTGGAAATGTTCAGAAAATGGTCCATTTTGATTTAACGTCAGTGTTTGATCGTAAAATTGTCGGAATGATTCCACTCATTTCACTCAGGCTGCTGTTGTGTGTGTGTGTGTGTGTGTGTGTGGACAAAAGGGACAAAAGGGACAAACGAATGACACAAGTCAAATTTTCCTCACTTCTCCCAGTTATTGCATCTCTCTTGGGGTCTTCTTTTTTCCCTTTTGCAAGATCCAAATACAGTTATAGGCTGAATTTGTGTAACATCATGAAAATAAAATACTACATATTGTGTATGTGTATGTGTGTAAATATATATATACAGTATAGAGATATATATACACACACACATATGACTTAGATTCCATACAGTAGTACTGCAAAAAGGCAATCAAAGGGATATTTAGGAGATACATTTGAGAATACTAATTCTCATTTAACTCTGTAACCTTTGTAGGAAAGTGAATAAATCCCAATCCCACTGATGTTTATTTTACGGTGTATTGAGTCCAAGCCTTTAAAATATGGAAATGACATTAAATCTTTTCATTTATATATGACAAATGTGTGTCTGCTGCACATGAATGGAGTTTGACGATGTGGATCAAGCTCATTAATTGTTTTACTGGTTTTATATCCCTCCGTCTGGTTTTGGATCTGGTTCCCAAATTATAAGACTGTCTGTGAACTTTGGCAGACACTATTGGCAGAATTATTATTTTTTGCAATAAAAGATGGCAAGCTCTGATATTTCACCATGAAATGAATTGGACAATGCCCTGATCCTTTCAACATATTCTGGATAAGACTGTCGGCGAGTGCGTGATCAGGGAAATGCTGACTAATGGAAACACGAGTGATGCAAAGGTGACAAAGTAGGACACATATTCCATGAAAGCATTAAAACCATGATGGTGGGTTCACAATTATCTTTTAATCGATCATAAACGTGATGCACCAGGCTTTGTATTTCACTTTCTGAGTGTAACAATTCACATGTCATCCTGAGATCTGCTGTTAGGAAGCAGATTTCTCTGAGTTGGACATTTGTGAGGTCACTTTCGCAAAATTATTATCTTCTTTTTGAAGAAAGGGGTCCAAAAGTACAAAAGAACCAAAGATCTACGCAAAGTTGTAGACAGCATGAACATTATTAATTAATTAATTATTAAAACAGCCTCTCTTGGTGTGTCATCCCTGTCTATCTTCAAGTAGCAATTGAAGGCCCAGCTCTTCCAAGAGCATCTTCTGTCCTAGCACTAACCTTTCCCCCCATCCCTGCACGATCTCCTTCTGCACTCACACTAATTATAAATCTACAAATCTAATTATAAATAAAATGATATAAAATAAAAAAACCTAAACTAAACTAAACTTATCAGCATCAGTGATAAACAGCAGCCGCGTGTCAGTGGGTTCATCCAAAGACAGATATGATTCTTGGACATGGTGCTAGTTCAATATTTTGTGATAAACTGTGGTGGAGAAATATTCAATTTGATAAACTGGCAGCAGTCGAGAGAACGTCACGCAATCAAAACTGCAAGTGCTTAAGTCTTTTGAAATAAGCTGGAAATAAGATGTAAAACACCATATCATTTATAATTCATCTCACTTTTAAAACATATTTGGTTTCACGGCTCTAACGTGCTTTTATTCCATTTAAGTCTGGCTTTGGATTCATTCATTATCTTTTACGATTTGAGGGTCACAGGAGGCCAAGTTCAGCTGATGTTGGGCAAACGGAGGGATGTACTTTTTACACTCTCCAGTGAACTGAGCACTGAGCTGCATGTCTTTGGACTGTGGACACGAGAAGAAACTCCACAGACCTTGTAATTACAGTAAATGTCCGGACTGGTGGATTTAATTTGATCTGGTTCCCAAATGATAAGACTGTCTGTGAACTTTGGCAGACACGTTTATAAACGCTGGCAAGAGGCTCTGATATTTCTAAATGAAATGACTGGCAGACGGGACAATGCCCTGGTCCTTTCAACATAGTTGGGACGTGTGTGTGTGTGTGTGTGTGTGTGCGTGTGCATGTAGAAAAACGCTGACTACACCAAAAACTACTGATGCAAAAGAGACTGAAAGGGAAAATATTAAATGTAAGCATTGTAGGCACTAAAAGCTGAGGGGGTCATGTCAGCATCTAGAACCAGATGAAACCAGGAAACCAAAGAAAAGTATAGAAAACTATGTGATGGTAGCTCAGTGGTAGAGTGAGTCGTCTTTCATCTTGAAGGTTGCGAGGTCGATTCCCAGCTCAGATTACTGTTCATCTGAATAGGAAGTGAGAAGTGCTGTATAAATACAAACAGTTTGCAATGGTATAATATACATGGTTTGGTGTTTGATGTCAGATGTGTCTGCAGGGGTGCGAGGGTGAGGTCAGGGAAAAACAACATTATTGACGTATTTTTGAAGAAAGTGGTCAAAGTACAGTGTTCGCTGGATCCTCCAGGTCATATCTTATCTCTTTTTCTTAATAGAAAACAAACTGTAAACGGAGATCCGGTTTGTCCAGGTTGTTACAAACATCATAGCTGCCTGAAGATCACCAATAATTCATCAATATAGGACTATACTATTGACTTACCTGGTTAAATAAAGGTCAAGTAAATAAATAAAATGGTACTAGCTTTGTGGTTTTCATTCAATATTTTGAATATTTGGTGATGAAATAGGCTGGATATTTAAATATTCAATTTAATAAGCTGACAAGAAAGAATACGGAGACTTATTAGGGTTAAAAAAAATCAAAGTCTGGAATATTAAACACAGAATTTTGACTTTAATCTCAGAATCCTGATTTTTTCTTTAATCTCAGAATTCAGAATTCTTGCTGGGTTTTTTTCTTTCATTAAATGTTTTGAAAGAAAGAAAGAAAGAAAGAAAGAAAGAACGGAAAATGGTGCAAAGAAAGCCTGTGTGCAAAGGACAGGACAAATCCCATAATGAAGGAGCTAATGAAGGCCGGAGGGACAGCTGAGCAGGTGGAGAGGGGGAGGAGGAGGAAGAGGGAGCAGAGTGGAGAAGGTCACGTGACTGCACTGACAGGTAGGAGTGACAGAGTCTCCTCCTCTAAAAAACAACACATAGATGCTTGGTGTTTGTTTGTTTTTACCTTTGACCTTCGGGACTTCCCTCATAAACAGACCGAGCCTGAGCAGCGGACTCACCGCGCGGCTCTTGCTTCTCCAGCTGCGACAGGACAGCTCAGCTCTGCGGCCCCGGAGCAGCTCCAGGCTCCAGGCTCCAGGCTCCAAGCTCCTCCCCGCTCCCCTTAAATGCTCGCTCCGCAGCTCAGGCGGCTGCAGACGACGACTGGCAGGACTGCGGAGCTGTAGGGAAGACTTGTGTCTTCATCCTCCTCCTCCTCCTCCTCCTCTTCCTCATCCAGGACAACATTACAGCTTTCTTTTTCTACCATCATCATCAACATCATCCAAGAAGCTGCTATGAAGACTATTCTTGCTGCGTATTCTGGAGTCCTGAAGGGTAAGACACGAACTCAGAGGAGTTATATGAAAACAAACAAACAAACAAACAAACAGTTAGGTCTCCTGTATTGTATTATTCTCTTATAAGTTATTTTTTGTTAAATGCAGTTAAAACATGAACTATTTCAAAAAACAACATTAGAGATTAAAAATGTATTCAGAATAACTTTTTTCTTGAAGATTGCCTCTAATATTTTATTTATATTAGAGGTAAGTATGTTATCTGTTGCTATGAGTCACAATTATGCACCAAGTTATATTCACTGTTTTAACTTGAAATGTTTAACACGATGGCAGAATAATAAATGTAAATCAGAATATTACTGTTCTGGTAAATGAGTGGAATGAAAGGCAAAAGCTTTGTTTTTTTAGTGATTTAGTTGATAAAAACAATATGAAAGTAAATTGTAGGTTAGCTCCTGTTTCTTTGCTGCTCCTCTGTTTGCTGTTCGGAGTTAAAAACTCTGAGGGAGATTTCAGCGGCTGCTCTGTGACCTGTTTGCATCTGCGGCAAAGGAACTTTTGAAATGATGGGTTCACATTTCCATCGTTGCTGAAAAATGAATCGTGTTCGAAATCAAAACTGCACTTTGAAATGTTGCAATTTTGAAATAACTCATAGTTTAGCTGATTATGCTGCTGATTGTTCTATCTTCTCTGTAAATGTAACTCACAGCGTGCATATTGGGATAGAGTAGTTCATGTTTTCATGATTATTATTATTGAATTGAAGCTTTGAAGCTAAAAATTGAATTGCAAATATTGGCAATATCTGTCAGAAATGTGTGTGTGTGTGTTTACAGAACCTGAGAGTTTCTGTTTGGTGACATTTCAGTCGGAGCATACATTCACTGAGCGTTAGCAGAGGAAGTGATGGATCTGATCACTTTGTGCAAACTGGCCTTGCAGATTTGTGGTTTAGGCAAATTGGACACTCTAACTGTAGAGTGTAGGTGTGTGAGTGGATTGCTGTTTGTCTCTATATGTGATGGACTGGTAACCCTCATGTGGAGGATAAAGCGGCAGAAAATGGATAGATGGACGGACATTGTAGCAACTAATCGTGTTCTTATTAACTTAAAAATTAGAATCTGAAAGGGAAAAAAAATAGAGTAACCTAAGAAAGTACTGTTCTAAAGAAATGAAAACTCAAATGCAATTTCAGAGAAATTATTACATACATCTGGTCTATCTGTGCACATCCACGTTGTCAGTCTTCAAGAGTCATAGCTTCATGGATCCCAGGGATTACTGTACCGCGACATGAGATGCTGGGTTATTTTCAGTGAGCACAGATGGGATTAGATGAGCGTGTTTTTCTGGAGAGAGGATCTTCTTCTTACTTGGTGGTGGTGTGAGCTTGAGTAGCTTCAGTCTCTCTTCATGTCTCATGCATGCAGGGTCGTCTCTTTCACGGGCTGGTGACAGAAAGCAGCTGGTGAGTAGCTGGAGCTCTTGTGTCTGTATTGACGTCGAAGTGCAGAGTTGATCGATGCAGGGCAGCACGGACACTTTTGTTTTTGTTTGGTGCTCATCTTCACAACCCAACCAGCAAATACTGTTGCACTTTAACTTTAACTTTAAAACATGCGTAAACTCAACTTGGAGATACATTATTGTGTCAACACAGAATAGTAATAGTAATGATAATTTGCTCTTTCAACTGTTTTCAAGTAGATTCTCCTTGAATATTTCTGCTCATCTGTTCTGTACTATATGTTTTTCAGAAGTAATTTGTTCAAAAGTTCAGTATTTCACATTGTGTTGTCTCCTTCTATTCCTTTTTTTTCTTTACCTTGACACATACAGACATAAGAGAGAAGTTAAATGAATGCTGACCACTTTAGTCTAGACCATGAATAGTTTTAAATATTTTTTCTCTGGCAGAAATTTAAGATGAAATAATAATGTTTTAGTAAATGTACAATGATTGTAAGTATAGTTGTTATTCGTTAACCCAGAATGAGCCTTATACATTGCTTTTGATGCTAACTGAAGGCTTCATAGGTGCAACACACGACTTCACCAAAAACTCTTAATATCCAAATATTGTCATGACACGTGGTGTTAAAAGACAGAAAAGTATTTAACGTGACTTTTCAGGGGGTGCTGTAACGGCATTGTATCCCTAAATCAATACCACTTTGGTGTTTATCATCTACATAAGCCTCTGTATCTGTGTGCTCAGTAATCCACTGACGAGCTTTGATCAAACGAACCCTCTGCTAACGTCTAATGTCTCGCCGCGCACGTGTTCTCTGCAGGCACCGGCTCCAGTATCCTCTCTGCCGTGCAGGACCTGCCACTTGCCGTCTGGCCCTGCAGATCCAAGATGGAAAAGCACCTGCAGGTCCTCTCCGTGCTGCAGTGGGTCATCTGCTTCTTAGCCATGGGTGAGTGAGTGTGTGTGTGTATGCGCCCCTATGCATTTCACATAAGCTGTAAGAAGGCAAAGAGACCTAATGGATTTAGTCTTTCCAGCCTTATTAGTCTCATATGAAGTAGGTCACTTGTTTATAGACTTAATTAAGAATGAATCTTGTGGCCTTGAACACTTTTTCCCTCCTCTCTCCACTCAGGTGTTGCCTGCACTTTCCTGCTGATCTACATGTTCTGCACTGACTGCTGGCTCATCGCGGCCATTTACACAGCCTGGCTCATCTTTGACTGGAACACGCCAAAACAAGGCAATGCATTTAAAGATTAACTAAATGTCCAATCCCTTTTGTAAGGGGACAAATTATTGCATATAAAAACATATAGTGTGGACATGACAGAACAAGGATGAATGCATGGACTTGTACAGTGAATATAAATAAAAATACTCAGGCTCATCTCGGTTTAACGCACCAGTTTGAGAATTGTGTAACATATTTTGAAACGTTAGCACCAACAGGGACCACATTATGTGTGGAGCGTTTCAGATTTTCAGGGCTCAGTGTCAAGGAAGTAGGCCACTTCAAAACCACAACTCACGGTGGTTTTGAGTAGTTCTGAGTGTGCTAAAGATTAAATGAACTTCATGTCATGCTGTTAAATTGAGAAGGCTGTTGGTTTTCAGGTCAATAGCAGCTTTTTTATTAATCTGTCATATGATTTACTGAATATAACAATGGATGGAATCTCACTTTTCACTGTTAGACAAAAGTCCAGAAGAGTTAAGTTTATGAAAATCCTGCCACTGGAGAGTCAAGCACGGTCCCAGTAGCAAAGAAAAACAAAATAACATGCACAATCATTATGACTTTTTAAATTTCAGTTACAGCTCCAGTAATAATGCTCGAAGACTTACAAATGTAGTGATTTTCAATCTGCGATGTTGTCCTCAGGTGGAAGGAGGTCCTCCTGGGTGAGGAGCTGGACAGTGTGGTCATATTTCCGAGACTACTTCCCAATAAGGGTAGGTTACTGTGCTTGGTTGCCATGACAATTAATGCGAACCATGTATCCGAGATGCAGAGTCATAACAACCCGCTTGACCCTTGCGCGCAATCCTTCAGCTCGCTCATCAATATTCCAACTGTGCACCGGTTTGACAAAGTAGATAACTCTATCAGTGGGTGATCAGGTATCAGCTGTCTGCTCCACTCCGCTCCTTGTCCCGTGCTGATTATGACGAGGGTTTGTCTCTGGCAGTTGGGACTTTCAGACTTTGTCTTCTCCTGATAGGCTGAGGAGCACTGCTCAGCTTGTTTTGTCCTCAGGTTCTTCTTAGAGATGTTAAGAGGACAAAGAGGAGTGTTTTTTTGCAAAGCACGCACACAAACAGTTTTTTTTATATCTTAGTGAGGACGCACCATTGATGTAATGCATTCCCGAGCCTCTAAAACCAAATCTTAACCCTTAAAAAGCTCTTTAAAGTTGTGGGGCCCTGACAAAATGTCCCCACAAAGATAGGTTTGTATGTTTTTTGGACCACACAGTACACACACACACACACACACAGCATGCACAGGCAGGCACAGAAGCTATGCATGATGAAACTGTTACTGCAAAAGCTAAATGCTAAAAACTAAACCCTATTAACCCTTGACCTAACGCTACCCTAACCCAATTGAAACTCTAAACCCTAAAACCAAGTCTTAACCCTTTAAAAGTCACTTTTTGGTCCTCACAAATATACCTATACAAGAACACACACACACAGCACGCAGAGGCAGGTACCACTGCTGTGCGCGGCCAAAACCAAAAGTCAAGGTTAGCTTTCGCGTGTGTGAAACGAGGCCATGTGTCCTGAGATGTTCTGCGTGCTTCACTCCGTTGAAAGGGAGTTTTCATTGAATCAGTGCTTCTGTTCAGAGGCCGGCGAGAGCTGTAAACACTGCCCAGTGTTCTCTGGTACCAAAATAACACCTTTGATGACACCGCGCGAGACCTGGCGATAAAGGGATGGTATTTTATTTATTTATTTAGTTGTTTATTTTTTAATGGCATTTCACAGACGAATCACTTCCTGTGCGCAGCCCGGGAATGTCATCGAGCGACACAAGATCCAAACGCTGCTATACTGAGAAATACAGAGAGAGAGAGGGTGTGTGCAGAGCATTGTGTGAACTCCTTTGACCATCAGTGGTTTGAATCTAACGGACATTTGTTAATATTTAACAAGTTATATAGTTAAAATAAAGTTAAAGTTAAATTAAAAAACAAACAAAACACTGGATCCTTATGGCATTATTAACAAATATTCCTGTTATGGCTCTCAAACCTGTCTTAGCAGTCCCTTCATGTAAAAACAAAATTCGGCCTCAGACTTCTGATGAAAAACACTTCCTGTGTGATGTCATCGTCTTAATGATTTTCGTTTCACCTCTAAAGAAGAAAAAAAAAGGAATCACTGACTGTGTGATAGGAGAAGTGAGTGATGAGTTTACAGTAAGTACTGCACTCCATGCAGAGACCTCCTGTCTGCTCCTGAACTTTGCTCCTCGCATTGATCTTCCCTCTGTTTACCGTGGAGCTGTTTGTCTTTGTGAGCTGATGAGATGGTTCTTTTGTGACTTGATAGTCACTAGTTATTTATTTATTAATAAAAAAAAGTGTGTCTCGCTGTTGCACATCCTGATTGATGTGTGTGGATTATGATGTATTTGTTGTAGCAGTGTCAAAGCGAGGAGAATAAACAGCTGTTAGTTTGATAAGTGAGGAAAAGTTAAGTTAAAACGTAAACGTTTTAGCATCGGGCTGCGCGCTTAATACTTTGCAACACTGTCTTTGTCAGCTTCTTATGTGATTTCATCACAGCTGATAGTCAGATACATCTTTTTCTATTTCTGTGAGACTCTGTTAGTGGCAGAGGAGCTCAAACCATGAGGGTTTATTGTTGATTTTTAGGTGTGTTTTGGATCATTTTGTTGTATAAGTCATAAGTTTTTGTGATGTTTTTGCTCCCAGATTGTGCCGTGCACTGGTGAAATGTTGCCAGTGCGCATCGCTGTTGAAGACGTGTCGTTTCCTTAACTCTCTTCCTTAACTCACTTTACGTTTGCTTGTTTTGACCTGAAAGTTGTGTCATCATCATTCCAGGAGACTTGTTTTCTGAGACTTTTTTTTCACGATGTTAACTTGTGATGCTTCCATGAAGGGCACATTTGTACATGTGTGGTTGCACAGTTGAACCGAGCTCCATCACTGCTCCCTGAAGGTCTTTGGCAGTAAAATGGTGGTGTTGATTTGCCTGAGCAGCTCCCTCATAACCGTTCCTCTTACAACTGAGGAAATGTTATCTGTCTTTATTTATTCTCATCCCATGGGACATTTTAACTGCATTATTCTGTATTTATTTATTTAATTGAGGAGTTACCATTTCCATGTTTTTAGGGAAATAATCTGTGTCCTTATCCTGCTACTGCTGCGACCAGGAACCAGTCGAGACACAAAAGTTGTCTTTAGCCTTGCTCTAGTTTTCGGGAGTGCAGCTGGTTCGACGAGCCTGTGGCTGCGGATTATTGGGACAGTTGCAATTGGCATCGCTTGGCCTTTCTTCAGAATGACTGTGAACATGCCATAGACCTCGGCAAGCCAGTGAAGCACTGAGACCTCGGCAAACTTGTGCTAGCTGGTGGCAAGAGTACAAAATTAGAACGCTCATCTAGTATTTCAAATATTGGGAAATGCCTTTCTTAGAGATCGGAGATCATCTCCACTCACTGAACTCTACACAGAAGCTGTGAAGAAACTGTTAATTAACCACTGTATCTACAGAGGCTTTAATTGCCTGCAGCGCAACAATTATCGACTTATCGCAAACCTCTGACTTTTTTTTTATGAGTTGGAAGCAAAGCAGTCAAAGTCTTAAGCAGCTTTCAAATCAGCTGTGTGCAGGAGATCTGTGTGTGTGTGTGTGTCACTGCTGCAGGAATATGTGCGCAAGTCTGCTTGAACACGAGAAACAAAGGCTCTCTTCTGTAATCGAAAGCATTAGCCTTCATCTCTTTACTATCTCCCAAGTAGACAAGATGTTCCCACTGTTCCCACTCCTTCATATCTGCCAGGTGGTGTCCTGTGCTACTATGAATGTGATCTGCTTTGCTGATGTGGTTATGGTAACCGTTGTGTCTGAGCAGCTTTGTGTAGATAGTGTGATGGATTTAAATCTGCACTGCAGATCGGTGTGGAGCAAAGGCTGAACTAATACTGATGAGTCAAGCCTGTGTGACCGGGTGCACATCACGCTGCATGATGGCTCATTACATTATGACCTGTGGCATGTACTTCAGAAGACAGAGGTGTCACATTGAAATGATAATATCTTATTTATACAAAAGCACGTGCCGTGTCTCAAAATCCAGATTAAATACTAATGAAAGAATACAAGTAATACATTGATTTGATTTTATACAGATAAATATTAACACCATTTTAGAGCTTAAACAATGAGTCAACTAGTTTTGAATTATATTGATTATCATTTTCTTTCAAAAATGATCCACATAAAATGCTGCTTTTCTCCCTTTTGAAGCATATTTTTGAATGGGTGCAGCTCTCTGCACTGGGCCTCCAAAATTCAAGCGATTTATTCTTGTATAGTTACATCCTATGTCTTTTATTTTTTGATGCAAAAAAATGAGTTGAGTAACTGAGTTATCGCTGTCGTTGTACGGGTCAAGAAACACCAAATGCATAAATGTCCACTAAATAAAAATAAAAACTCTTTGCTGTTTAATTCGAACACTCGTCTTCCCTGCCTTGTAGCCACATTCCTCACTGAAATGCCTTAAAGCTTTTGTCTCTCTCACAAAGTTCACTTGTCATCTTTGTCCCGTTGTCCTTCAGCTAATTAAAACCCACAACTTGCTGCCCAGCCGGAACTACATATTTGGCTACCACCCTCATGGCGTCCTGTGTTTCGGTGCCTTCTGCAATTTTGGGACAGAGGCCACCGGCTTCTCCAAGAAGTTCCCGGGCATCAAGCCTTCCCTGGCAACACTGGCAGGAAACTTCCGCCTGCCCGTGCTTCGAGACTACCTGATGTCTGGAGGTGAGATGTTCTGAGAGGCAGCAAGATCTTGTTTGAACTCTGGAAGTGTATGTTAACAGTGTATCTGACCTTTGTACTATTGTACAGCTGATAGAGCCACTGTTTACCTGGATGTGCTGATTTCACTGATTAAGAGCGTTAGCTACAGATATTGTACGTCCACTGCGAGGTTACTGTAGGTTACTGGCCATGTTGTTTTAAAAGGTTTAATATGCAGCAACCACAATTATATTAAGTGATAAACTGACACATTTAGAGAAATGCACCAATAACTCTGATACAACAACACAAATAATTATGATATGTAGTCTATGTATCAAATGTGGCTTATCTGTTGTGTGATTAGGTTGCTATGCGGTTGCATAATCAAAAAAACAACTTTCTCTGAGTTGTATTTAATCTAAAATAGCCCTTTTAATGATAATTGATATTTTGTTTGTAAGTGTAGTTGTATGAGGTATTGTGACACATAGTGGAAACATGGCTGCACACAAGGGAAACTGAGTTCAATTAATCAGAAAAAATGCATACGTAATTCAATGTACACCTGATATCTTAATATGTTGTAAGCCGCTTACTCTCCTGCAGCAAAAGACCATAGAGAAAATCAGTGTTTTTCAGATTGTGGGTGCACAGGACCTGCTGATTTGCTGCTGTCCCATTTAGTAAATTTGATTTCACAACAAAAGATGGCTATGGAATTTTATCCCAATGGTTGAGGCAGATGTGGATCTGTCTGCTGAGAAATAAAATAGCTGATTTTCTCTTTGGACTTTGGTGCAGAGAATGAGAGGTTTTAATTCAGCAAACCTGATCTATTCCCTCTTGACCATAATTAACGTATTTATTTATTTATTTATTGCAATCCTAACTGGGAATATCTTCCATCCATAGGTATCTGTCCAGTGAACAGGAACTCTATTGACTACCTGCTGTCGCATAACGGGACAGGAAATGCCGTGGTCATCGTTATCGGAGGAGCGGCAGAGTCTCTGCACTGTGCGCCCGGCATGAACGCTGTCACTCTGAAGAACCGTAAAGGCTTTGTGAAGCTGGCCCTGTCTAAAGGGTGAGCCGCTCACATTCTTTATCAAATCTGTTTTGAGCATATAAATGTCAATCTTAGGGCACGTAGTGAGTCATTGGAATGATTAAAAGCATTATTAAACTCTAAAAGGTTAATATTACCTCACAGTGAACAGGGTTGTCCCCTCATAAAGCCTTGAGCTCGTCTTGGCATGCGGTACTGCTTTGTAAGGGTCAGAGTCTGTGAACTGGTACTGACCAGTGCACAGAAGTGCATTGTTCAATTTTAAAGGGGAAGGGACCTCTGGGTTTGTCTTGCAAACCCAGACAAGGCCAATTCCTTCTCAGTTATTGCTCAGGATTATCACTGGGTACACCTTATCCAAAGAAGATTAGAGCTGGTTAGAAAAGAAATGTGGTTATGCACATACGCATAAACCCACACAAAAATTAGTAAAGCCTGCTTGCGTGACCAGCAACCTCAGTTGATTCATGATTAGGACATTGCATTCGTAACAACACCAACTAAACAGTGACATAAACAAATCTGATTAGGAAAAATAACAAGAGGAAGTTGTCCAAGTTTTGTCAGATATGCTTTCAGTAGGGCAGTGCTT
The DNA here is from genome assembly GCF_019176455.1 of Solea senegalensis. NCBI lineage: Eukaryota > Metazoa > Chordata > Actinopteri > Pleuronectiformes > Soleidae > Solea > Solea senegalensis. Next base: position 12,404,781 of record NC_058033.1, read on the forward strand.
CTCAAATAGTGGGGCAGGCCCCCAGCGGCAGGGGTGTGAATTTGATTCAGGAATGATACCTTTTATTATGGAACAATTTGGTACACTATGATTTTGTTCGATTGGATGCAATTAGATTTGGTGCAATACAATTCTTGTTCTTCACTCATTTTAATTATTTTTTTTCATTTCATTAGATAAATATTTTATAAAAGATCAGAATCTTTACACATTTAAACGTTTGTAAAACAGTGTTTATCTTTGCAAAGCTACACTGAAAACAACATTTGAGTAAAAGTAAAAATACAATTGGAATACGCTTTGCACTGAGGTTCTATAATACATTGTGAGGTTATATAATATCAACATAAAATGGCAGTACAGAGACATCTGTTGCCCCAATTTGTATTGTCTTTAGTGTTTCAGTCAAATCATTCAGACTTGAGTAATAAGGTAACACAAAGTTTGTGTGCTGCCATTTTTAAGAAGCTAGCTGCTATTATTAAGAAGCTAGCTGCTAAGAAGCTAGCTGCTAGTTGCTTAAAAGCTAGTTGCTAAGGAGCTAGCTGCCATTGCTTACAATGAGCTCCCGCAAAAGTTGCTCGTTCGTAAGGAAAATTAGTCTTGAGAGTGTCCATGATGTGAGGAAGGAACAGCATAACATCTTTATCAAATGGGTCATAAAGGTACAAAAAATTGAACACTGACTGATTCATAGCGTACTTATATTGACACAGTAGCCTATGCATCAATATAATGTATGTTTTATTTTTACAATCGTCTACCAATTTGTGTTGGTTTTTATTACACCCGTAGCTTTTAGTCAAAAAAGGTCATGCCACTTGTCTATTTTAAAGGTTATATTTACTGGTCATTGTACTTTCAGTCTTGATAACTTCCTATTATGAAGTGTAAGTGACATTTTATTGTGTCTCCCTCAGGTCTGACCTGGTTCCTGTGTATTCCTTTGGAGAAAATGATGCCTACAAGCAGGTGATCTTTAAGGAGGGAACCCGCTGGCGAGCTTTGCAAAAGAGATTACAAAAGCTCATAGGCTTTGCTCCGTGTGTTTTCCATGGATGTGGCCTCTTCTTTGGAAATTCCTGGGGCATCGTGCCTTTTTGTAACCCCATCACCACCATAGGTAGGTTTGTCCACCAGTGATTGGTTTGGGTTGTTGGTCAGATTTCATCGGAAAACTTCAGTTTGTAACTTCTAAATATTAACACAGTGCTGATCACGCTTAGCAGCTCCACAGGTCTCTCTCTGTGTTTCTTAGTATAGCAGTGTTTAGATCCTGTGTTGTTCAGTGACTTTGTTTTGTGTTGAGACAGACGGACACAACAGCAATATTTTGCTAGTAAACCCAGACAGCTGCAAACATGTTAAACATTTTCAGAAGTGACGTCAAACAATAGACACAGCCAATAACGGTCAGATACACTGTTAACATACATTTCTAACAATAGTTCTTTCCCTATATGTCTTTTTAGTTGGTGAGCCGATCACAGTGCCAAAAATTGAGGATCCAACTGATGACATGGTGGATATTTACCATGCAATGTACATCAAGTCTCTCCAGTGCCTTTTTGACAAGTATAAGACCCGCTTTGGTCTGAAAGAGAGTGATGTCCTGTACATCCAGTGAAAGGATAGAGAGTTGGGAGCCGTGCTGAGGCTCCGAACTGTGAACCCCTCTGCTCCCTTCCCATCCTCCCCATATGATCTTGTTGGACAGGTTGGATCATCAGTGGACTGTAGACTCTACACAAGAGCATGTCTGCGAAAGAAAACTTTGCCTTTTGTGTTTTCTCTCTCTGTCTTTCCCAAAAATGCACGTCAACATACAGACAAATGCAAAGTCTCCTCTGTGGAAATGGCAGGATTGAACCAAAGTCGTCTCTCCCTGCTGATGTCACTTGGACAAAGTTACCCAAAGTGCACCTTTGTCGTTTCTGTTGTCATTTTCTCTGGGAAGGCATCATGTGTGGACCGTCCTATCGGTGCAGAGGGAGGGGACGTCCACCAGATGGAGCTAGAAGCTGCATGCAGGACTTAAAAGAAGCGCAAAGATCTTTATTATCTCATGCAATTGTATCATTTCACGATCCTGCAATATGCAAAACGCACAAACAATGCAAATGAAGGATACCACTATTTTTGGGATAATAAGCCCAAACTTTAATTGAGCCAAAGACCTAATATGTGTTCCCCACACATGCAAGTGCCCGTGATTGCACAGTGCCATAAAGTATTAATTGTATTCTCTAGAGAGTGAAAAGCCTATTTGAGTGCTTGTCCCTCAATGAATTTTTGTAATGCACTTTTTTGTATTGCTGATTACCTTGTGAAGTTTTGGCCTCAAGAAAAGCAAAGAAAAGCCTTTGATTAGAAACATTTCTCCAGGATTTATTATACTCTGCTTGATTTTTCCCTTCTTGTCCCACTGGTGTCCACGTCTGGATGTTGTCTGTGCAGTCTGTTGCAGCGCTGAGCTGCTGATGAAGAAGGTGAAATAGTTTTGTGGGTGAAAGTGATTCCAGTGCTTTGTAAACATTCCATGGATGGTGACTAAAAGGTTTTGGATTACATTGGAATAATGCCTTATACCTGGAAATAAGTTTTATTTGCAGGTGTCACTTGTACTTATGGTAAACAAGTGTATATGAATATAGAATGTGTCGCAGGAATCATCAAAAGGAATTGGTCATGTTGATGGACATGGAGCTGGGCCAGATAGGGTTGTCTTTTGAAAAACAATTTTGTTGTGAGTTGAATAAGAACAGTGTAATCTCTGTGCAGTGAATTTGCCAGCAATAAACACAGTGAATAATGTCTGTCTGATTAAAGGCCAGCCATCATTTGTCTGCCATTATTTAAATTAAACTTTTATATGTTTTCAGAAGGACATGTCTTGTCTATGTCTTATATTACACTCATATTCCATCTGTTTCAAAACAATTGTTCCACTTTTGACTGTGACAATGAGAGAGACACAAGTTCAGGCCTCTACAACAGTCAGTACTGTATGTTTTGACTGCAAAGTTAAAGCTCTGGTGTGTATATTTGTTGAAATCCTCTTCACAGCCCAATAGCAATTGTCTTTTAACCTCCCAATACTGTCAATATAAACACGACCAATCTGCATGTCTGTGCTATCACAACGCAAGTCCAGAGACTTCACAACAAGCTGGAGAAGCATATGCCACTGAAGCAGAAACGACTGCCAGAAGTTACAGAGCAAGTCACAGAGAAATGGCCCAAAAAGTGCAGCCAAATTCCCCAATTTCATGACAGACAACTTCCAACGTTTGGGAGGGCAGAGCTTCAATGAAAAGGCTGATAGGATGTGATGCAATGTGATGTCCCAGTGAAAGCCTTACACTCACTAAATGTGCTTTTTGTCAGGCAACCTGGCTAATCTGGCAAATAATAATAATAATTATATGATTTAGGGGCCCTATTAGACATATCACTATTTGACTAAGGGCCCCGTCGAGACATCACATGATTGAGGGGCCCAATTAAGATATATCACATAACCTAACCAGTGTTATATGGCTTCAGGGACCCATTTAAAGATCTAGATGATAACACATTAGCTTGGACTTTAGGGCCCCCAGAGCACATGGGCACCTGGGCCTGGAAAACCAAACCAGTAATCCATCCTTGGCAAGAACAATAGACTTCTACTGCTTGCTTTTTCAGACTTACTGGCTCAAGCTTTAACATATAACAAATGTTTCTGTAAAGAAGTTAAAAGTCTCTCCTACCTCACTCTCTGACAGTATCACACTCCATGTTTTTATGACAACATCATTCTATTAAATATAACTATTCTATATAATTTGCCACTTTCTCTTTTCATTTTCTGCAGTATCTGGTATCTGTCAAACTGATCTAAACTAAATATACATAGTATTTGGGTTTTGAAGACAGTCTGGCTGCATAGCATGAGTTTACACAGGCTCACTGGTAGGTCAGTGAGCTTTGACATTAACAACACTAATACTGGCTGTTATAAGTGCCCACATTATTCACTTAGAAGAATGTGATAACATAATATTACACGTAAATATATTGCATTCACAACTTTACAAAAAAGTAGATGTATATTATTGTAAAAGTACTCAACATGAAGAATGGCCCATTTAGTGCTGTATCATTGTATTTGTATAGATATTGTACAAACATATCTATATACGTAGAGTGATATTTTGCAATAGTGACATTGTAGAAGTTAAAAACAAAAAAAAAACATTGTCAAGCATTAGCATCAATTATTAGTTGCTTTCCTCCACAGATAGATAGATAGATAGATAGATAGATAGATAGTCACTTTAACATCAACAGATATTAGAATACAGGAGAAATATTGAATAATATATGTCAACAAGATAGACACAGTTATACAAAGAAGGAATAAAATATAAAATATTACAATAGAGTGTAAAAATGTAAGGGTATAAACTCCTATTTTGCAAGCCAGAATAGGTCAACAGACAGGGTCTGTTTTAAATACACAAAGACAGAAAAAACGCATAAAGCAACCAGTTATTTCTTTTCGAGTCCTGGGTCATGTGGAACCAGATTTCCTATATGCGGCTGATGCTGCCCCCTTATGGCTGCTTTATAGTACTTCAAGTACTAGGATATTTCCACTCAGTATTGAGACTACATTTTACATTTACAACACCACATTTGTCTGATATTTTGTGTTTTACATCTAGTATCATAGTGCAGAATAGATTTTTCCCAGCAGCCTCCTAAAAAGGTATTTTTCTTTGGCCTGTTGCTCAAAGATGAATAATTTAGCGTTACTGGGGGCTAAAGTATTTCATGCAATTAAGAAATGAAATCAGATGTGGCCCAATCAGTACTAGACACTGAAACCACTCAAGTTTTTATTTAAAAAATTAATTCATGCCCTTGTGTTTGTGTCTCTGAGGTCACAGTTTGACTGATGCAGTAACTACAAATGAGTTTGAAAACTTTTTTTTTCCAGTTTTTTGTCTTTTCTATAACAGGAAGTGGATCATGTTTTGAAATAGAACTCTCCTTCCTTATGGCATGGAAAGCATGAAATGCCAGTAATGCTTGATGTAGACGACTGAGAAAAGTTAATTCACTCTGTGTTTTGTTGAAGTTATATTATGAATTTATTTCTCATGTATCTCTATGTGTATTACATTACATGTCATTTAGCAGACGCATTTATCCAAAGCGACTTACAATGGAATTGAGTACAGTCAGCGAGGGTCACTCCACCCCCCTATGTCTTCATCAAGGTCTGACAAACATCCTTTGAGTTTGAATTAAACACACCAGACATGAGGTATTCTGCTACACAGCCCATAGAGGGCGCTAAATAACACGCATAAATACACCCCCATGTCAAAAAGGTGAACATTTACCTTGACCCTTGTGTGATGGATTTTGAGTCTAAAATGAATAAAAAAAGGCAATGTAAAAATTAAAGTTGATTATAGTTTATAAGAAACAGCCAGGATTCTGAGAGAAATAATATTGGCTATAGCAATTTAATGAGGTTACATTAAAAAAATATTCTCATCTTTACTTTACTTTGTGATGCCTCGTTGCATGTCACGCTGTGCTGTGAAACTTCCTAATTTTTTTGCAGCTTTGACAGATTTCAACTCGGACGCCCGCCCCCTCCTGGAAGATCAACAGACAAAAACACCAATAGGAACGCGGCATTCTCGGAGCGGGGCCCGCCTTATTGTGACGGATGGTGGTTTAAGCCAATCAGAAGCCGCACTTGTGGCCCCTCCCACCCGGAGACGGATTTCCGAGCCAAGCGTAACAAATAGGCTGTACTTTGTTTACGTCCCGTTGGTTAGCTGACAGCTGTTGTAGCGACTTTCCCCGCATAAACAGCCGCGTCTGTGCGTGTCTGCCGGTTGTTCTGAGTTCCGGAAACTTTCAGAGTAGCGTCCTGGATGTTGAGAATGGGATGTTTTGTTGACTGAAGGGGACCCGTTAGATGCCGACAGGAGGATGAACTCCATTACCGGTCGGGTTCTCTCCATCCCCGCCGCCTCTGTCACCACCAACTCTGGAGCTTCATCCTCTCGAGCCTTACATGTAGACCTCACCTCCCAGCAGGTACACGCACAGTCCCAGCTGCATTCAAGTGAAGCCGGTTTAAGATGGAGCAGCCGCCTCACTGTGTGAAGCACTAGTTTACAACGTCAGGTTTTAAAGTACTGCCCGGAGGAGCACGGCAGGCCTGTCAGGCTAGCTAGTTAGCCCACAGCTGCTAACCTACAGTAGCTAGCTGGAAATGAATGTAGCTAACTGAAGTGACAACACAGACATAGTGAAATTGGTCAGGCTGATACTGTGCATGTGTGAGCCCGTGTTTTCTCACATGTTGTGTTGTTTAAAATCCGTTTGTTCCTCTCCACCTTTAGCAAAGTATGACGCTAATGTGCTGCTGCTAGTGGTAACTTGGCGCTGTGTCCGTATCTGACAGCTCACTTCATTGGAAACTGTAGTGTCATTGCAGTGCTGGTGGTGTATTATGTAGTGGTGTGACAAAAAGTGTACATAATGTACAGATTTATGCTCAGTTAAACTGTGGCGATCTATGGAAACGCATTGAACCGATTTGCTCTGCATTCATTCATTCATTAACGCATTTTAAAAGTTCACTTCCGTGTTTGCAGCTGTGATCTACTTCACTGTTTTCACTGAACTAATGGAATATTCTACTGCTAAACAAGATAAAAACTCTCACGTAGACCTAGGACAAGATGAACAGTTCTTCTCTCTATTATTCTGATTGTGATTCATGATATTATTGTGGTAATACAATTATGCAGGAATTATGTAAATACAAGGGTATACTTATACTTTAAAACAAATCATTTTGTTCTCCATCCATCCATTGTCTACTGCTTCACATGAGGGTCGCTCGGCTCAATAAGCAGTCAACATTATTTTCATTTAAAAAATAGAAAAGAGGGCCTACCATATGCAGTGTGCAATATGCAATAGTTTGACATGCTTTATTAGTATGGTCACATGAAGTACTAACTGAGAGAAAAATAATCTTCCAACATTCCACCAATTGTATTTTCTCACATACAGTAGTAATGTTGGACATTTAAACATTCCCAGTAGAGTTCGTTGAGAACTCCTAGTAAGATGGACGCTTGCACCAGAGATGAGGGTCTCTAATTGTCCCCAAATCATTGAAAGCTTACCTTATAGAAAAAACTGTGGATCGCTTAACACTGAACAGAAACTAAACTCACTGAAATTGTGAATCTTAAATACTGAATTAAATTGAATACTTTACAAAATAGTTAATAGTTTCTGTATTTTACATCTTTTTCTTCCTCCTTTTCTTCTCTGGGGTTCAATGACAGCTTGCATCTGTGATGTTGCATTACCGCTATCCTAGTAGTTAAGGAGCTCTGACTATGACAGACATAGAGGGCAGATTAAAGCCAGACAAGGTAGACAGAACGCACATCAAAGTGCACCTAATATCTCTTTACTTTTTGGTCAGTTTTCTTTTCTATCATCTCCCACATCTTTAACAGCAAGTACACAATTTATAGCTTACTTATTTTGTCCCTTTTTCCCCCCACACAGAGTGTTTTTTGTAGCTGTAAGACATGCATTTTTTTGACAGCGCCACCTCAAGCACACCGATATCAGCCTTTCTTTCTCATACACTCCCATGTTCATTTTGTTTGCTAAGTGACGGGCAAACCTGAACAGAGAGAGTTTCAAACTGTATTTTTAAAGAAGGTATACAAAAATACTTGTGTGGAATGTCCAGAGACTTGTGGCATCATTTTTGATTTTTTTTTTAAATGCATATTGTTAGAGAGGTACGTTCATTGTTTTTTATCTTTCTTTTCAGAGCATGTTGGCAGTGAAGTAACATTAATTGGTTACTGTCTAAGTAACCAATTAATCAGTATTTGGCATATTGATTATTGTATTGCATGAGTGAGAAATTTATATTTTTACCCACCCCTAGTTGTTATCGCTCACTCAAATCACTTGTTTTGAATTATGCCGAAAGGGTTGCCCCTTTAAGAACAGTTTTGAGGGCATCTCCTTTGATGTAAAAAGCATCTGTTTTTCCCTATCTGAATTTACATTTATTTAGCTTATAATAGTTTCTAAAGAAATTACCACTTATTACATACCATTCCGGGAATATAATTTTGGTCAGTTAATAACACTGAACCTGTCTTTGAGCTTTGTCTGCACTAACATGAAGTGTATATGAAGGGCTCTGTTGTGTATGTGTGTGGAGTTATTCATATTGAACATGTACGCTGACATTTCAAAGGGGGGTAGGGTCAAATATCCCTTATTGGAACAATCCGGTTTTTGTTTCAGTGGAACTTAATCTTAAAGGGAATCCCATGACTTGGATTTAGTCTTGCCTCCTGATCAGCAGAGGCGGGCTGTAGTAATGTATTTTGCCTGAAGTGGGAACTTGCCAGATGATGGTTCTGTGTGACTCCAGACACACAAACTGCTTCCCAATTTTGTAGACACCAGGCACCACTTGTAATTTCATTGTACCTGTACACGGTGGTGTAGTGGTTAGCACTCTCGCCTTGCAGCGAGAAGACCCAGGTTCGAGCCCCGGTTGGAACAAGGGCCTTTCTGCATGGAGTTTGCATGTTCTCCCCATGTGTGCGTTGGTTCTCTCTGGGTTCTCCGGCTTCCTCCCACAGTCCAAAAACATGCAATGTGGGGATTAGGTGAATTGGACACTCTAAATTGACCATAGGAGTGAGTGTGAGAGTGAATGGTTGTTTGTCTCTAGTTGTGTGTGGCCCTGCGATGGACTGGCGAACTGTCCAGGGTGTACCCCGCCTATCGCCCGATGTAGCTGAGATTGGCACAGCACCCTGCGTGACCCTCTGGTGAAGGATAAAGCGGTTAGATGATGACTGACTGACTGACTGTACATGATACATTTCTATTCCATGTTCTGCATAGAGGAGTCTGCTTTCATGAGCTGTTGATACACTGATGTTGCTTTTCTTATGGGAGAGGTCAGTGCTCGTAAATGCAGAGAAGGATATGACAAAAGCCCAATAGAAGAAGAAGAAGCTTAATCATTTTCAAGCTGAAAATGTTGATACATAAATCATGTGACTACCATGACTGAACATGACTGCCAGTGGCATGCACAGACATTTGCTACTGCGCACCAATAGAGCAGGCACCACTTGTATGCTTATGGTAGGCCTGTCCAAAGTTCAACATGGGTGTCAAAATTGGGACACTGTCATGTAGGGGCAGTAGGGATCTTCATAACGGCACCTTTATTGATAAGAAATTAGTTTGCAAGGGTATCTTATTGGGCACTGCATCTTTTTTTTAATCTTATGACTCAAGAGGGCACTTCACTTTGAAGTTTTTGTCCATTACAGCAACAATGCATCTTTTGTTTCTTCAGAGTGGCATGCTCTCTGATGTCATGATCATAACAAACACAAACATAATCTCTGTTAATTATATTTAAGGCACTAAAATGTTTGTCCATATCCTCACTCTCACTCTCTCTTTTCTGAACAGAGACGATTGCGTCATCTCCGGAGCATCGCAGCCAGAAACATTGTCAACAAGAATGGTTCCCCACTGCTGGACACATACTTCACCCTCCACCTCTGTATAGGAGACAGCATATCACGAGGTTAGTGTGGATCACTCCACCATGTGGCAGCTGACTGTATGTAACATTGCCATGTCCATGAACATGGAGCCACGGAGTGACCAGGTCTCATCTATGAATCAGAAAAATTCCCCCGCAAACGCTTCACATTAGTAATAAAAAAGAAGAAACCAGTTCAACAGCGATGTACAGTAGTTCTCAAATCTTGATTGAAAAGACTGAAAGCAATTGTGTTGTGTGATATCTCAAAGTGTGTTCTGCACAATGTAAAAAACCTAAAACCTTTTGATATACACTGATCATCCACAAAACTGAAATCTAACTGGATTAATGTTGTAGCAGATTGGTTCATTTCAAGCCATAAAGATACAGATGATCACTGAACCTAGAGAATAACTTTAAAATCACATTATTGGTTTATTCAGTCACATTCAACAGGTTGCAGATATTCAATGATTAACCACAATTTTAAAACTAGTTTGTGTTTTTAATGTTGTTTATTGCTACTTTATTGCTACAGTTACTGTGTATCAAAATTACAGAACTAATGATTGCCAGTTCCCAGGTCTTAAAAATCGGTTTGGTTTGATATCATGTTTTTGTGTCTTATACTGATGGCACAACCTTGAATTTCTAAAGATGCTGATGTCAGTCCGATACAGTCTCTTAAAAACAATTTAGCTGTTAGTAAGACATTTGTGCTGATGTATTTACCACAAAGCCACAACCAAACATTTGGTCCTTGAATTTGAGGGAAGTCCTTGAAAATCCTTGAATTTAAAGTCAACAAAGGTGTATAACACTGGTGACCTGCACTCACCAATATGCTCATGTTAGTATTTGTATCTGCTGTCCAGTGTAAATCCAGTCATATTTTAGCCCAGTCGTTTGAGCATAACTGCCTTTTCCTTCTTTTTAATCGGCATTCTTTCATTTCTTTTCAGGATTTTACAAGAGTGAAGTCATACGAGACTCATTGGTGAGTATAATTTCTTTAACCTTCACTAGATGACATACTCAAGGAAGACAAGCTTCTTGTATTTTACTGCCAAAAGGCTGACATGTCCGCCTGCTTGCTGTCTGCCAGCTCCACATCCAGCTACCTCTGGACTCGTTCTTTCTTTTGTTTAATGTGTAGTTACGTCATGATTTTTGGCTGTTCCTACTTTTATTTGCATGTTCGCTGTGGTTATACATTAAGCTGTAGCAGCCAGTGATAGCAGGGCCATTGCTGCCAGACTTGCTGTCTATACTTGAGCTGACCTCAGCTGCTTTCCAGGTATGCTGTTGAGTGCAAACAGACTGTATAATGCGCTGCAGGAGTCAGGGCCTCTGTCATCTCTCAAGCAAACTTCCTCTTGCTCCATTGACATCCTTGCTGACATCCCATTCTTTCGTTTTCTGTCTCCTTCCTGTCATGTTTTGTACAGAGAAACACTCTTCCTGTTTTCATTTTAGCTGCAATGAGCTCTGCTTCCGCCTTTGACTCTTACTACTTCTGCAGCCTCCCCCCTTCCCCTGTGGCTTTTTCTTCTGCTTTTGACATTCCTCTCCAAACTGCCCTTGACAGTGACCTGAAGAGCAAGAAATGCTACATAATTGAATGATGATAATGGCTGATGTGCTTTGTAGATACAGCAGTGAGTGCTGCCACTCCGGCAGTTCAAGAGCAGCAGAGAACAAACAGTAGAAGGAAATAAAAATAAGAGGTCATTTCCAACAGGATGACTTGATTTCCCTTGAATGGATAGCGGACATTGAATCTGTCCGAGGCAATATTTTCATGAAGAAAATAGATGGCTGATTTTCAGAATATGTGATCACCACGTAATGAAGTTAAGTGCTTAATGTCCGAGCAGCTGTTCTGTCGGGTGTTAACGTAGTCTTAAGTCTTAATATTAATCCCCATATGTCATTTCCAGAATCCCACTTGGCGCAGCCTGGACTTTGGCATGCTGCCGGACCTTCTGGACACGTCGGTGTCATGTTTCGTGGTGAGGATCTGGGGAGGACAGGAGGAGCAGTATCAGCTCCTCATAGAATGGAAGGTCAATCTGGACGGCCTCCGATACACAGGACAGCAGGTCAGCAACAGGACAATGTGCAATTTGGCCAGGAGGATTTCCATGTGTGCACAGGCCAGAGAGTTTTCTGTCGCTTTTCTTTGTTTTTTTGCTATGATGGATTTAGAGGTTGACGTCAAAACATCAAGGTCACTGATACCTAAAAAGTCCCTTGACAATACAATATATATGTTAAATACAATGTGTCAACAACACTGTATTCATGACACGCATACTACACATTTATATGCTGAGCAGACAAACAGAATAAGTGCATTTGGTGTTTCAGAGAAAATAAAACACTGCCCTATTATTCTTTTGTACTGTATAAGTTTTGTCCACTAACCAAAACATGGCACATGAAGCAAAGAAACCAGAAAAATTGCAAATTTAAGAAGCTGCAAGTACAGAATACTTGTTTAATTCTTTAAACAAGTATTCTGATCAAGTATTCTGATCAATTGATTATCAAAATAGTTGACGATTCATTTAGTAATCGATGAATAATTGATTAAACAACACTCAGTATTTTGCAACATTTGGACTGTTTCCTTTTTTTCTACTGCATTTCAAAAGAATAGAATTGATGGTGAATAATAAGGGATTCTGTGGCGGTGCTACGCACTTATTCATTTTCAATGAGGGGTTTTAGCTGCTCGGTAATTCATCTTAATTAATCATGTGGTCTAACGTTTTTTTTTATCATCAACAGTTGTGCACATTGAAACTCTGCTGTAAGACCGCAGCCAAAGCACATTAAAAGCTACAGTGAGCGAGGTCGGCGTTCTTGCCATTCTTTGACAGTGAGAGTGTTTTTAGGGCCAATAATAGATATTGCAGTCTGTTCTTCACATCCAGATGCTCGCTGCCCTTTGTTCTCGTTGACTCAGTCCACACAGTAAGCCTCTGCTGCTTTGCTCTGTCCACAGATTCGATCCAGGAATCCAAATGAGATCATATTTGGATTGAACGATGGCTACTATGCAGCTGACTTTGATCACAAGGTACAGCTTTTAGTCCATTTTCTAGAGCCCCGCGCATCACAACAGAATACACAGGCCTAATCCCATTAGCTTTATTCGGACGCCGTTTGGCTCCTGCACTGAAACTCTGACATGCTGCGTTTGCTGTTGCAGGATCTGTCAGAGCGTAAGAAAAACAGTCTGCTTCAGGTCGACCAGAGTTCAGTCAGGAACTCTTACAGCGTTTTCTCTTTGCTCAGGTAAGATCCACGCCTCGCTGCACTCATTTCACCAGGCCTCCGTTTGCCCCTTCTATGTACAGTGGATTTCAACTACTTACAAAGAATATTTAGAGGCAATGCAGTTAATTTCAAACCACATGTGATCTTTCTTACATCTTTTATTCACCTTTTGTGTCATTACTGATATATTTCAACTTTGGTTTTAGCATCTGTTGTCCAGCAGATGGGGCCACAGGAAAGCTAAAAATTTTACATGAAGAAACTCTGTTGGCCTCCAGCTTTATTTACAACTGCAGAGCCAACAGTCTGTACTGCAAGTCTTGGACACAACAGCAAGAAAATACAATAGTTGTACACAGCATTTTAATATAGTCCCTCAACGACATGCTAATCACTGTGATTTTCATTCACAGTAATGAACTTAAATTGTTTTAAGTTTATTTGCAATTCAAATTTGCACCACAAGGAGGAGACAAATATTTGCTGACTCCATTGTCGGTTAAAAGGGTCACACTGGTACAATAATTAAGAACTTGAGACTACTGACGACGGGTGCTGGCATCTGTTGACAAACATACCGTTGTTCCTCCCGTCTATATATAAATGTGGTAGAGTGTAAGCACTGCTTTGAGAATCACCAGGGCTTCCCTCGAGGGAAACCCTCTGTTAACCAAAGCCTGCTCACGTAACGACATAATTATACACAGGTTTGTCTAAATAAATGTACATTTGGAAGGTTCGAGTTAGACGCTTCCAAAATAAGGTAAGGATCCTTTAATTAAAAGTTTTCCTTTCATAAGAATTTAATAGCGGGATATAAATGTAAAGCAGGGCCTGTACAGTGTCAAGGAGACGGGGTTATGCCAAAGCTTACAGTACTCCCTCATTAGAAGGTGGTCATGTTTATATGAGAGGAGACTACTATTGCTTCCCCGGCAGCTTGTGGATGAAAAAAAAGCCCAGTAAGAATCACAAGTTTTATGACCCTTACTCTTACTTCTCCTGACTACTTCAGCCTTCTTCTTCCACGTCCTCTTCTTCCATCCACACCCAGTGGGACTCACTCACGCTGATCCCCCTCTTCCCTCACGCTGCGGTGCCTGCAGCTCCTCACCCTGTCAGAGGGTTGTTTTTTTTTTCTTGGCTTAGTGAACTCATATGCTCATGGTTTATGATAATGTGCTGTAGAACGATTCATCAGATATTGTACACTCCGACAGGGATTATCCTCCCACCCCTTACGGCACATAACCATATATACCACTCTGTTACTGGGCTGTAGATCTGTGCTTTTTTTCTTTTTTTTTCTCCAAAGTGCATTAACATTCCTCGACTGCTCTAACTGTTGTTACTGTCTCACCAAGGGCTTTCCATCAATTAATCTTGTTGATTGGTTTTTGAATGAATTACATAGTTGTTTGCTTCTTAAAATGTCAGAAAATAGTGGAAAATATAGATTGTTTCTTTTCCATACCTCAAAATGATGACGTTCTCAACCAAATATATTCTGTTTATTGTCACAGAAGAGCAATAATACTTTTTTTTAAAAATCAAAATAGGTGGCTTTAAACTTCTCTCTATGTCTTATAACGAGCAGTGTCCCGTTAGGAACACTAGAGCTGCAACTAATGATTATTTTCATAATCGATTAATCTGTCCATTATTTTCTCGATTAATCGTTTGGTCCATAAAATATCAGAAAACCTTAAAAAATGTTGAGCGGTGTTCAAACTTGGAAATGATGATCTTGATCAAATGTCCTGTTTTGTCCACAAACCAAAATATTCACTTTTAATGATTTCTTTGTTATCCTGTGCAAAGAAATGAAGAAAATAATCGGAAAATCTAGTTTTAATCACGATGAAAAGCTTCTAAACGATTAATCGATTATACAAATAGTTGTCGATTAATTTAGTAATTGATTAATTGTTTCAGCTCTGAGGAACACAAAGTGTTAAATATTCTTTCCCCAAAGGTTCTTGGCCCAGTGCAGAGCTGCTTCTCTCAGCACAGTGCTCCTTCGCTTAAAAGGACGAGGGCTGCTTCCCTAAAAAATGTCCTGATGTTGATTAATGGCAGTAATTTGTCAGCAGATTCACAGTCTGCGTCGCCGCCCGACTCCAGCTGACAGCACCCCTCGCTCGCGTGAGTAACACGGTAATGTGGGTTAGCAAAACGCAGTCCGTCCCAGAAGAAGAGATGAAGAGGCAGCGTACACACATCATCAATCAGCACACTCTTGTTTCCCTCAGAGAGACTGAGGTAGAGATTGAGCCACATCTTTAGAACAGAGCTTGGAACCCTGTCTGGGTAGATGAAGATGATTCAGCAGGTTTCCCCTGTTGTAACACAGATTCAGATGCTCCTCAGAATCCTACATATGCTTCTCTGGGGGTGGGTTTTTTCGTGTGTGAACAGTAAAGTGAAGCAAGACCTGATAGGACTGGTGGTAGAATCGACTTCCCGTCATCATATGATAAGAGCTGCATGTTGGACTAGTTGAACATTAGCTAAAAAGAAAAGGCTGAGTGGACTCCCGAGTTTCAAATGGTTAGAGGCCATCGTTTATGGCTCTAATGTGTTTTTGAATATCCTGCTCAAGTGGAGGATAAGTGGACGTTCTTCAGTGGCCCCTTCAGCTGTTACTCACAGCCTTCAGAATAAAGGGAGTTATGCAAATACTTCTACAACAAAACTATTGTGTTTGCCGAGCGTCGGTTGTAACAGTGGCTCGTACGCGACACATGTTAATCATCATTCTTGGGGCACAACTTTCACAGTTCAGCGCTGCGACATTGGAGATTAAACCTGTCTCAGTCTCCCGGAGCCTTAAAGGAAAACTTTCTTTTCCCTGTATGATCAGAGCCATGTGTTTCCTGATTTGCTTGTCTTTGCTCCTACTTGGACTACACATGTATGTACAGTATGTGTCAACAGAAGCAGTGCCGCTGAATCTCTGTGGGGGGTCTCTCATACCCCTAGCAGGCCATTAAGGTGGTAACGCAGCCGGGCGCTTCCACAAATCTGTGCCACAGGACGTTGCGAGTTAAACCTTAGACTGGAGTCTAACGAGTGACCCCTGGGACTCGAGTAACCTCCAGTAACAAATCTATAGGTGCAAACTGACTGATCTTGTCTTCATTTCACACCTCTGTAGAGGATTACTACAGAGTTTGAAGTAACCCCCCACAGTTATATGAAATTTAAATGGTGGTCTGGGGTTGTTTTTTCAATTTAGGCAGTGGGTCTTCATCAACCTACTAGTATGTGGCCTCTCCTAAAATGGTGTTTTACTTTTTAACACATATTTTTTCAATCTAAGGTTACTTCCCCTCGAGGTTGAGACCAAAGGCATATCTTTTCTTCCAGCTTGTCTGTCTTTCATAACTATTTCTTATTCTCTGTCTCCAGCAGTACAGCCTCTATGGTTTTTTGGTTCTTACCTAACACTGCTGTCTTGCGTTATCTCAGCTTTCTGTTCTGATGTGGGGTTCAGTGTGCCCCCCCTCACCCCCCCACCCCCACCACAACCACACACACTACACTTTCAGGCCTTATGCCTCTCGTTGAGTTTTTTTGCATTCTCAAATTAAACACAGTCGACATTGACAAACAAAAATGTAGCATTTGATGTTTACAGGAAAGCTGTTTTGTAGCCCTGCCATTATTGAGGACAAGGACATGGGACAAGGAGCTTACACTGGAAGAGCCAAACGTCTATAATTGTCTACAGTGAATGTGTTTGACCTTTTCTTCGTCTTTTGGAAAACAGAAATATCTTTTTTCACGATCTTTTTGGCTTTCCGGCATTGTTGTTGTAGCTGTCGTGTAAACATGGCTTACAGCAACTTAGCATGGCCCCACAAATAAACCTCTGCCTTTAAGGGGTGCCTATTCAGGCTTGCCAAAGACATTTCACTCCTGTAATCTTATCTTCCGTTCTTTGCACACTACCAGTCAGAGGATTTTGTACACTCCTGTCAATTCTTCCACCTGTTATATTTTAGTGTGATGTCTTGGTGTTTCTGAAATTAAAGCACATGGCAAATAAACAGTTGGGGATTTTAAAAAACAAGGAATCACGGAAACTTCTTGTTGGGATAAAATTGAAGTGAACGTCTTGACTCGTCACGTTCTTTCTACAATGGAAATGGAACATTGTTTACAGGGTTTGCCCTGACGCTGTTGCACAAGTTCCCACTAATGTGTTACACTTGTGGGTTGACCTTCTGTCCACTTCGTCCTAAATCAGCTCCAGCGCGTGCAAGTCTGGAGTGGAGACTGTGCTGCTTTTCATCATGTGAAGTTTCCATCTAGTGCATTACGTCCCATGTTCTGGTGCATTGTGTTGCTAATTTATAGACTAAAGCCCTCACTAACCATTGTTATTTAGCATTTTCGTCACAGTTCTGGTAGAAATAAAATATACAGTATTGTATACACACTACTGTATACATACTGCATGCTGTATATTATACAGTGTCAGGGTTTTTTCCAAATGTCATGACGTTGTGGATGTTTAAGTAATCAAAAAATCTTTATGCATATTGTTTGCATCAACTCTCCCCCATTTACTTATTTCAGTTCCTTTTAGAAAAGTTGGTGTGCGAAAAACCTACCAGTCAGTAAAAACTGGAGAAATGCTAATGCTTTTCACTGCCATCATAGAACACGGAGACAGCGGCGAGGTGAAAGTCATGTGGCGGAACCTGTTGACATTCTTTGGGAATGAGTCCGACGACATAAATTATTATATTGTTTGTGGTAATTTCCCACTATAGTGTTGCCTGTTTTGTCCTTTGCAGAGGTGTGATACGGAGGATGGCATTATCCTCAATTTGTTGCCGCACAATATAAAAAGTGCTTGTTTTGAATCGGTGAATTGGTCTCCCTCTTCACCCTGCGCTGGTTGAAAAATGGTTGCTGGAAATGAATGCAGTCCAGTCATTAGTCACTGGGCTTGTTTCCCCTGACCCAGGTTTGTTTGACAAGCGTAGAGGGCACACTTTGCGTGATGTGATGAGAGGCTGGAGGATGGGCCAGGTCAACATGATGGTAAATGCGTTCAGAAAATGACTTTTTAGCATGCCTACTGAATTTAAACCGTAGCATTATTTTCTTTTTTGTGATTTGATCATTGACATCTGATATAGGGGGCTCCACTCTCATTTAGCTAAATCCTGCATTGTGAAACAAAAGCGCCGCAGTGATGTGGACCATGAATTGGGCCTTTTCCTGGAAATAAGGAGGACAGAAAGGTCTCACATGGCTCACTTGAGATGTTGAGTAATGCCGGCATCTAAATGTGGTTGACTCGTTGTTTACCTCTTATTTTGTCTGAGAAAAAAACAGTGTATTCTTGGGTGTCTTGGTCACTTTCTGTTGATTATCTCTGTTAGCCAGCTGACACATCTGCAATTGCTGATTTCCTCCTCAGTACTGATTACAAAAGTGCAGATGCTGGAACACAACACAACATGTAAACCCGGGCAAATATTTATTTTAAGATAATCAGTAAAGGTAAATGAACAGAAAGCAGGAGATCTGCGGTGGAGAGGCTCCTCAGTTTCGTGATGAACTGCTATTTTCCCTCCATTTTTGTTTATGCCATTTTTAAATATGAAAAATATCCACCAATGTCAGATTAACTATACCTAACAGCCCCCATTTAAGATTTTTTTACTAGATGCTTTCAGTTTATGGAAAATATCTGTACATTTCAAAAGCACAAGTTTCATCTCACACCCTTTCAGGATCTAGTGCCACAGTCAAAGGAGAAAATGTTATTGTTTTCCTGATGTTTATCTTTATCATGGGTGAGTGCACAGTCTCAGTCATAACTTCCTGTAAATCCCTCAAGGCATAGTTGTCAAGTACCTCTCATTTCTTGGTAAATAAAAGTTGTCATGGCTCATGAGGAAGGCACTCCCTGGACAGTTGCTCAGTGATTCTATTCTTGTCCTAATGAGGGTGCTGTGTGGCTGCCCCTCTGCCCCCTGCTGGACAGTGGTTTGTTATGGAGGATGACGGGAAGGCGTTAGGCCAAGACTCGGGGAATGATAAGGGGGCAGACATGCGTGAAAAGGAGAGAAGAGATAACTCTTCTCACCTGGGGGAAAAGGCCATATCAGATTCTCCTTTGGCAATCACCTAAACAGAGGAAGCTGTCAAAACAGATTTGCCTGGATTTTCCAGAAAATTATCTCCGACTGCTATCGCTGTCACCTCAGAATGATCAGAATGATCAAAATGAGGGAAGAAAACACATTAAATGATTTTACTTTGACTTCTCCCCTTAAGATTTTGTCATATCATCATAGGAACAATTTCTTTTCCTGGGTTAGTTGCCAGAAAGAGGCAGTAATACCCAGAAATGACTCTGATGGGTTATTCAACTGAAAGAGTCCCCCAGGATTTGCAGAATATCTCAAATAAGAGACCACTCTTACACTAAAGCTAAAGGAAAACCGAACTTATCCACTTCTTATGTGTACTTTAATCGCCATCTCATATTCCTACTGGTGTCTTGTGAACTCACCATGAAGTAGTATAGTTGTTGAGTAGCAGACAAGTGAGACAACACTTAAAGAAACAAAGCAATGACCATGATCTGCCATTTCTGTAAATAATATAAAAATCCTTTTTTTTTGGAATCTTAATGACACAAACTTACTGAAGGGGACTGCAGTAAACCAGCAGCTCCCATGTTCCTGTCGGCCATAAACACTGTTTTCTTCCAATGCAAATCATATCATAGACTGAAGCAGGTGTAGATTTTATTAGTTGGGCCCCTTTTTAATTGGCCAACATCCATATTGCCTTCTGTCACCGTTGGCTGCATTGTTATCATAGAGAACAAGTGTCGAGGTCCCTGTGTTCTTAGGTACGTGCTCAGTACAGTTAAGCAATTCTGTATCTATGAGGAAATAAAGTAATAGTGTGCAATCCAGCTCTTGTGACATATGGAAGGCATAGAGACATTCAGTGAGAAGTTGATGATCTAACGGCAGTCTGACAGTTTGACTGTTGATTGCTAGTTTCCTCTTTTGTCTGTCCTCTGTAACTTGTTCTCACCATGTGGGACTGTTGTTTTCTTGGTGAGGCGTTTGTGTCCCTTGGGTTGTGTTGAGGCGGAGTTTGTCACTATGTGATGGAAACCTTGGGAGCATGATGGAAGAAGATTTGGGAGGCCCAGATGTCTTAAGCAGCAAACACTTCCCAAGGCTAAAGGAATTCCTCCTTAAATAATACATATATTAAGTTTAGATACAAGGTACAAAACCAAACCATACTTCACCTAACTTAAGTTATATATACAGGATATACCAGTGAGGAAAAATCTGATTCTAAAGCTTCAGATGACAGGCAGACACAACATCCCTGCTTGTTTGTGGTAGGCAGACAATGGCGCCCCATGGGAAAGGAGAACTGTTTGGACTCGTAATGAAGTTGGGCTATTCCTCAACATGACTTGGGAAGACGACGTCAATGACACAGTAAAAACGTTCACTGGGAGTCCTGTCAGACTCGTCAGTCTGACAGTCAGACACCAACATTCTCAGTCTTTTTCATCTTGTGTTCTACACTGGCGGTTGGGGCCGTTTGTTGTCTTCCGGGAAGGGGATCGTGTGACACGAGCGTGGCGAATCAGTGTGGCAATTTTTAAACGGAAACAGAATAGTGTGGATGTGGCAGAAGACACTGTATGTTTCGCATGTCTATCACCTCCAACTTCTAAGGGCCTGTCCACGTGAAAATGAGTCGAGGGGAATCGGCTAAAGTTTTTTTTTTTCATCAAATCAGTGTTTTATCCGCATTGGTGTCCGTCCTGGTGTAGGAAAATCACAAAATGCCTCCCTTGTGTTTTTTTGTAGACAGTCAAAATACTTTGTTGTAAACCTTCGTTGTGATTGTCGTCATCCTCCTCTTTTGTCGCTCTGGTTTGGTCCCTTCTGTCTCTGTTTCTGTTATTGTATAGATTGTAATGTTTACTTGTTTTAATGAAACTTTATTTAAAAAAATAAGTAATTTTTTTGGTGTAGCAGCGTTACAGCACAGTTCTGGCATATGCACTACAGCATATATGCAGTCCTTTGGGGCGTTTCGTGTGGATGAAGACGTTTCCTGAAACGATGCAGTGTTTACGGAGAAAAAAAAAGTTTATGTTTCCCTGTAGATGGGAAAGCTCAGTCTCAGGATCTGTTTCACAGTCTTGGTTGCTATGGCAGTTGCTGATTGGAATAGCTTAACTTAATTTTTTACACTAAGTGACCAGAGAGCGACCTACTTGAGGCAGGCCAACACAGTAAAGGATTTTCAAATCTTAACATGGACAATTACTGTAAAACAATAGTTTTTCATGAGAACACTCACATGAGACAATCAAAGTCAAGGTGCAGGCCCACACAGTCGGCGTTTGAAACCGTTTTCAGTGAGGATTTCAGGGACTTTGGATCTCACAGAAACCCCCGGGTTAGGGGGGTGAAGTGTTACTTCAGAATAAAAGCAAACATGATGGCCGACTGTATCGTCCACCAGTTCGGCAGATTACACGGTTATCTTTCTCTCATTGGCTGCTGCAGCAGAGAGGCTTTCCCCATTCAAGCCTCATCGCTGGATCTAAGCCTCGTGGATAAATATCAAACGTATTTGATATGATGTGAATTTGGATGGTTCCAGTTCACAGATTAAGTCTCTGTGTGAACCCCTTGTATTACAGGATGATTTAGACAGAAAATCTCAGGATTGCAATGATATACTGTAGTAGGCCGGGGTGAATTGGGCCATAAATCAGGCCAGTTATCCTGTTGCCTTGTGTATAAGGAAGGAAAGAAGACCAGAGGAAGTAAAACTGTGGACCAGTAAAAGCATATGCACATGAATTGTCCTTGTGAATAATGGTCTAAATTGTGTTTGTTATGTATTGGTTACTGATGATCTTGTTACCAATTTCTAAATATAAGGTGACATAACATTTGGAAACATGCCTCTATCTGTTTGTGTTTGGCCTCAATAGATAAGTCGAAGTGTTGCTTTGCTTTTTTTTGGCTGCTTTTAAACTCTTGTGATGAAATCATTAACAGAAATGAAAAAACTGTTGTTGTGATGGTTGTGGTTTTTTTTAATATTTGTGGTGTTTCTTTATTGGGGCCCGTCTTGTCCAATCAAATATACATGCTTATAAGTAGGAATGTTTCCAGTGTTGTTTTGTCCGTTTTTGTTCAGTGCCAGAACTAGTCGTTAACTTTTACAGTTTTTGGCCGGAACAATAGATGCTCAACCCCAGTAAATTAGAAAAAGAAATGGGGAGGGATAACAAACACGCTGCACAATGACTCCTCATTATGAGGACAGTCATAATTCTTCTGATGCCTTCAAAGGAGTCACTATAGACATCCAAGCTAACTGAAAGGAGTTGCTGGTGAAGTCATTACACTGACACTTAATTTTTATTCAGGCCGCAAATTTAGTGGCCCGTTGGAAACACATGGGGTTTGTTCTCGTGGTCCAGTGTGTGGCAACAAACAATGCTCCGGATAATGACTTTATGCTCTCTCTCTCTAACCCCCCCCCCCCGGCAGGCTTCACACAGCACAGAGAGCCATCAAGCAGAACCAGGTGACGGTGCAGAGGATTGGGAAGGAGATAGAGGAGAAGCTGCGGACGACGGCGGCCTGTACAGAACGGGTTAGCACAGTCTCCCATCACTCATCACTGATTTCCCTTTTGAGTCTTCCAGGTTTTTTTTATGAATTTATCATAGAAAACTCCCAAAAAATACACAAGAGATCAAGTCAAGTCAGTCATTAAAAACTTTTATGCTCAAATCCCCAGATATAATTGTAAAGCAAAGTAATGTGGGATGATATTACACTCTTTTTGCAACTATTGTATTTTTTTTGTTTTAATGGCTCAAATGAAAACTGAAGAAACCATGACCATCAACACTTTGACCAAAATCTACCGTTTGTGTTTCCACCTCTTGTCGTATATTGAACATTTTTGGGGTTGGCATCTCCACAGCTGTGAAAACACAACACTGATCCCAGAATGGACATTGTGTTTATGGTAAACACTCACTTCAGAAGCAGCCCCCGAGGCAGTAACTCTCGGGTGTTTTCCTCCTCCAGGTAGACTTGCCTGTGTCACATACCAGGATTACATTCTTTTACATGCTGAAATTCATTTTGGACAGCCGGGATGTTTTTGTGTTCACACAGCATTTCAAATCTCTCTCTCTCCCCTCCCTCTCTGTGTTTTGCAAATGGATGTCACAACACAAGATGTTTGGTAGTTTGAACCAGTACCAGAGAAATATTCTACGATTCTCAATACCAAATTCGATACCACCGCAAAGAATGAACACATGATGGATCACGTGACTATATTACTTCAAAATATTACTGATATAGTCTTATGACTAGCTTATAAGTGCTTGAGCACCTATTAGACAACCTAATAAAATTTGAGTCTTGACTCTTTGACTCTTCCCAGAAGTCACACGACACACCTAGTGCACTGTTTGCTTTTTCATTTTCATTCTAAAGTTATAAAATGCCAGAAAATGGGACATGATGACGTTCTGAAATCTCAAACAGTTCTAATGATTTCTGAAAAATCAGATGGTTTGTTTTAAGTCATTAAAAAACACACAAACATTGATGAATCGATGAGCAGTTATTTTATTTAGTAATCGATAAATAATCAAATACTTATTGCGGTGCTACGGTTTGCTTTTGGTTGTCTTTTTTTGTTCCGGATGATCAGAGTCAAAGGCATAATATCGTATTCATCAGTCTCTTCTTGACATGTTGTGGTGGACCTGTTTTTACACCCACACTACCTGCCGCCTTTTCAAGTCTTTACTGTTTACTTTACGCTGCCTTCTTCACCTTAACTTTAAAATCAGAGCAGAACTGATCATTCTGCTCTTGTCAGTTTTGGAGGAAGAAGTAACAACATCATAGAATACTTTCACTGTCCTCACTACTGTAGGAAAACTAGAGAAGAGTCTCAGAGTTTTGGCTTTGACTTATTGAACTACCAGTTCTCTTGACATCCCTAGCTGTGTATGTGGTTTTGCAGAGAAACCCAATGTAAGGTTCGGAGTGCCTCTTTATACAGCTGTTACAGCTGTTACTTTCCATTATGGCTTTTGATATGGCTCTTTCTTTCTGTTCCTCTCCCCAGACATCACCCCCAATCTATTGAAGCAGTTCCACTATAGCCTTCTTTAGCCTTCCCACAAAAACATTGAGGCTCCATTCTTTAGCCACAAAGGCCTGCTTTCAAAAACCTGTCTCTGATATTTCCCCCTCAGTGAAATATTCATTAAAACCCTTTTCAGAGCTCACATCAGCTAATAAATCACATAATCCCTCGTCTTCTACCTTTCTGTAAAAACCCGCCAACTTGGAGTGAGTGGAGCATTGTGTGGCTCTTCTATGGGTCTCCCTCAGTGCCTCTGGTCAGCTCTGTATGATCCTTCTGTGCGTGTCATAGTGAGCGTGGATCAAAGGAGGACAGAGTGGAGGCCACCAACCCCAGTGCGTGGCCCTTTCACCCTCTCACCCACTCTCTGCCATTAATCTGCTGGGTTATAACATGCTCCCCCTACGCCTGCTGCTTATTTACTCAGCTGACCCACTGCTGTTTGATGTTCAGTTGGAGTCAGACGGGCCCTGCTGGTGGTTTACAGTCTCTCTCTCGCACACACAGACTCACATGGCTGTGACCCACTTGTCAACTATGCAGCTCAGTGAAAGTGTAGGAGGCTTTTGGTTCGTGCCAAAGCCAGTGGTGGTTAACATGCAAGCATCAGGGTGCGACACACTGCAACGATGGAGGCTCTATCAGTCTTCACTCTGCGACTGATACCGCTCAATGTTTTGCCACAGAACCCTCAGAAGTCTTCAAGAAGAAGCATATCTGTGTTTCCCCAGATCCCAGGCCTCGATTGTTATCCAAGTGTTTATGCGTGTCAGAGATGCCACTGTCCAAGATACAGAGTGAACAACAAGGGGTGAATCTCTGTTATCCTGAGAGAAAGTGTTCTCCCTCTCGTTCCCTCATTATCCATGTCATCCATCATGTCTCCATGTCCCTCTCCTCCATTTGATCCAGTTTATTCAGCTCCTTGTCGTCATCCACACAGTCCTTAGACGTCAACTCTTAAATTTCCCTTTGCATGTTTTCATTGAATGGTTCTGTTAACCTCTAGTCTCTTTCTGTCATCTGTTCTGGACCTCATTCCCATCCGTCTGTCCATGAATCCCTTGTGCTGGTCCTCATTAGCTGGTTAGCCCACTGCAGTCTCCCTTGAAACAAAATAGATGATGAAGGGACATCCCATGGAGAGGGCAAGATGTTGACTAATGACCTGCACTCTGATGCTGCTGCTAGTCAGGGAGCATGTGGTGACAGAGGCGCCAAGTAAATGTTTTCTTATACAGAGATAAAAACAGATACTCAAACCAGAGGTGTGAAATAATAATTGTTTCTTACCAGGGTTTGTGTGTGTGTACTCCCCTGTTTTAGTACCTTTTCTGGGATAAACTCATTTATAATTTAGAGTGGATACTTGGGCAGAAGTTACCTGGCCAAAAAAGAGGGAACTGTGCTGTGTATAAATAGAGAAATCCTGCACTCACTTAACTTTTCACAGATGTTTTGTTTCCTTCACTTAGACAGATATCGTGATGTATCGCTCTGTGATTGTCTTGCAATATATTGATTATCACAGAATCCCACAACAGAGCTACTCTGTGATTCCCACCCCTAATAAACGCTGACCTTTTCAGGACCTAGTAGTTGTCAGGAGGGCCAATACGTGGTCCTGATTGCACAGAGCCTATTTTCAGGCATTCACTGGTTCTGGTTAAGGTTAGGGATAACACTTTGTTTAGGTTGTCCCAATGAATCAAAGACAGTGCAGTGTCTTGAGAAGAATAGCTGCATATGTGTGTGTGTGTGTGTGTGTGTGTTTTGTCCAATGGAAGGTGACAGGGCACACTTGGTCTTTGGCAGCTACAATATATGCTATTTCATACAGTTACTAATTCATTCTCAGCTCCCGCAGAATCAAATCACTTGACACTAAAACTAGACATCTTTGACCTCTTCCACTACTTCTCTACACTTAAGTAAATGTGTGATAATACAGTGATAATGTCACTGTCTGTAGCAGTTCAAAACACTTTGTGACACCTGCCTCTTTACCTGTGTCAACACATGAAGCATTTTGACATTTCTATGAGATACCCCTATTTACTTTGATGTTGAGTGTTGCTACTGTAAAAAAACCCATTATATTTTAAGAATTTATTTATACACAAACTAAAAAGGAAGCAATAGTGAAATTATGTATCAACATTAAAACTGATGAAATGGTTAAAATAAGTAAAGGATTAAATGGAGAGAGCTCAGTCTGAAGCCCTTTTTAGTGTTATTTTAAAAATACCCTCAGTCCTTGAGTTATTATATCATATTATAAATATTTGTATAATCTTCCAGCAACACTGATTATATCATTATAAGCTTGTGCATGGACATGCCTTTTATGTGATGTGGCAGACATAACTAGATGTTATAGCAGGAAAAGGACAGTTGTAAATAATAATCAGAAAGTAGATCTTGTTAATAATATTAATTGAAGTATTTATTTCCTTTTCTGACCCGAATGTAAATGCTAAATGTTATTACTATTGAATAATAAGCAGAATGGTGCAGTATAAAGGTGTGTGATTGATACTATATTATGTATTCTTCCTCTCTTGCTGGCCCCGACGAAATCTTTGAGACTGTTAGTCCAGGTTTTATAAAAGCGTTTTAAACCATTTTTTGACCCAACGCATCATCTCCTCTGTGTTTTCTCTCCCTGTCTGTCTGTCTTGTTTACCGTTTGCTGTGAGCAGAAGAAAGAGCGGGAGTGCATGCAGCTGCGTAGAGCCGTGCTGCGCAGCGAGCTGCAGCGGCAGAGGAAGGCGCTCGGCAGGGAGATAGACCTGCGGCAGAAGGAGAGGGCTCAGCTTCAGAAGAAAGGTAAAGCAAATGGGAGTCATACAGTATGCAGAAGGGTGGGACATAAACTGATGCTGAATGCTTTGTTCTTCTTCTGCGGCACTCGTAATGCTTTAATAGTTGTGGTTGTCAAGATGACTTAAGTTATTGCTGCTTGATAAGTAAGATAAAAAAAGGTGCAATCAAGTGAATGATGGGTAATAATTTCTCTTTAGATTCATTTGAAAGTAAAACAATCTGTTGCCTCAGCCCTGCAAATGAAATGTCGCTGAGTGAACGGTGATTATCTACTTCAAACTGAAATAATTCACAGTGTCATTAGAAACCAAGTGGCATTCGCCCGCAAGTAACTGAGCCAACCATGTGACAAAACATGAAAGCTCATATAGCTCTATGTAGTCAGTGCATCAATCAGTGGTTTTTGCCTGAGCTAACATGAACTCATTGGTGGTCATAAAAATGAAAGGCACGGAACATTCTGCTACTCATTTTGTTGTCTCTTAAATTGCTTCATAACTCAAATCCAGCTTGTGACTTAATGCACTCTCACCAGAGTCCCAGCTCCTTTCATGTATAACCACAAAAGGCTGTTTCAGCCACCCATTTTTGAAGATAATAGAGTGTTCTTATGAAGTAGCTTTGTATTATTATTAAAAAGAAAGGGGCTAAGTGGGATATGATTAATTTTTTTTGTCAGAATAACACAATAATTCCTGTGTTTATGGTTCATTTAATCCATTTATGAACTGAGTTCCTTTTATTAAATCCTTGATAATTCCGCTCAGCTGACATTGAGCGTGAGCTCTTCAACACAGAGACACAAACAACCATTTACACTCACATTCACACCTACGGTCAATTAAGAGTCAGCAATTATCCTGACTCCAATCTGTGGTGGGAGGAAGCTGTAATACCCAGAGAAAACCCACACAAACACTTACGCATGGGGACAACATTCAGCCTTCACACAGACATGGGACTCAAACCAGGAACCTTGTTACTGTGGAGTCTACTGTTGAACTTAATCAATGTCTTTGTTGTGTGTGATATGAGAGTTTTGTCAACAATATTACGATTCATTTTGTGATTATTGAGGACAAGAGCGCAAATTGTGATGATGACAAATTGAACAAAGGTCTGTATGATTGTCTTAGTGCTGTCCAAGAAAATGCACAGATGACTGATCTCTTTTTAAAGGTATGTAACTTAAATATGCAAAATGTAAACCTCAAAAAAATGCAAAGAGATTATACGATACTGTTTAAAAACGTAACAACCGGGATTAAAGTGTAAAGCAAACAAATGCTGTACGCTCACTAATGTTTTTATTGAATTAAATTGCAGCGTTTTGCTGTTATGCAAATGCACAGGCTTTGGTATCGGATAAATATGTCCAATACTGTTATGTGACCAATTATACTGTGCAATACGTGCAATATAACACGCATCGTAGTGATCTGTGCAAGAAAACCATCCCTGCACCTCCTCTGAGCTATAGTCTCGTCCTTGAAGAAATCTGGGTAGACTTTGACCAATCACAGGGCAGGTCAGAGTTCAGTTCAACTGGCAAACACTTCTATTGGCTACTCTACAGCAGCACATGTGTGCCATCTGTAGAATGAAAGCTACTGCTGATGCTGCAAAGAAACCTACAAGAGGGAAGCGTTTAAAAGGCAGTATAACTGAGGACAACAAACGCAATAAAACATGTCAATATTGGCAGAGTTTCAGCGATTGTTATGAATATGACAGTAGTAGTAATATATACAGTTGATTTTTAACAAGCTGTGAATGAACAATCAACTGCGTTTCCTGTCATCCTGGCGACTACAAGTTCATTACAAACTTCATACACATGCTGTAAATGTATTTAACACGACATGCAGCACTGTGCCATGTCAGTCATGTGATTTTGTTGTTGGGGAAATCTCAATTTTAAACACGTCAGTCATGGCCTCCGTGCTCGCCTGACAGCAGCAGGTAGACTGAGTGCGCCTTGTGTCGGTTACCTGTTCATTCCAGCGTACAGTGAGAGCATAGTAGAGAGTGTTGTCACATACAGGAAACCTCAGTCAGTCCGCCGGTCAGAGCACTGGAGTCACTCGACAACACACACGCACACACATACAGTATATAGAGGCATTCCTGTGGTTTCTGCAGCTTGTGCCAGGCCACTAAAGGAACAGTGTCGGTGCAACAGTGTCATATCGTTAACCCTGTGAAGTCTTCATAGCAAGAGGAGTGTTTTACTGCTGCTTGTTTCACTTCATTATGAAATAAAAGGTTTATGAAAATGTGAATACAAATGCAGGTGGATACAGGGGATTCTTTTTTAAATTTAGTTTAGTTACTTTAAAATGCATTCCTTGCACTGACTATTACCATATTCTTGTCATTACTAGTGGTGTTTGCCTTGAAGCTGTCCAGATGCTCTCTTTAAGAAACTTTTGCTGTTTGGCCAAAGGGCAGGGCATCTCACTGAGCCGCCAACCTGCAATGGGGATTGTCAATGATTATTATGAAGGCTGCACTTGAATGCCGATGACCACACACACACACACACACACTAACCCAGAGACACAACACTGAGTGGCACTAAGAGTCGGAGGGGGAATTTTTCTTTGTGCTGCAGTTCTTTAAAATGGCTGTTAATCCTCTGCCTCTTTACCTGTCACTACTCTGTCTAGGGCCAAAACAAAAGATTCTGCTGCCCTCCTTCTCTGCAGCTCTTTCATGGCGTCTTTCCAGACTGGACAGGTGCTCATTAAGTAACAGGAAAAAAAGCGTTCTGCAGGTTTAAGATAAGTTTTTTTTGGGTTTTTTTTTAGAATTGTTTGGAAAGCTAGCTGAAAAGAGCCAGTCTGAAATTTGTTTGGGTTTTTTCCCCCCCCTCAAACTCAAAATACAAAAGCAAAAACCATATGCTGCAGAGCTTATGCTGTTCTCCCTACTTGCGTTTTAATGTTTTCCAGTCAGCATGTACATAAACATTTGTTTCACAATGTTATATATATAAAAAATTGCATTATTTACACACAGGACAGACAGGTGTTTATAGTATACCATACAGCAGTTGACGTGTGTCTGTTTATATTTAGGTTGGCACCGTGGCATGTTTGTTTCGTCTAATCACGTCTTTCATTTTGGAGACGTATGTGATTTTATCAGTTGGAGGTTACGTTTTTATTGCAAACCTTTGCTTTGCGTTCCCACACAAACAAGAAGATTTAACACAGATTGCTTAACAGGAACAATCATTTTTTTATCCCCATTTAACGTCAATGTTGGTTCAATTAGTGTTTAATTGTGGAATTTTCACACATTCCAGTGCTTATGAGACACAGCTTTCTTTGGAAGTTTTATTGACAGCTTGTGGAAGTACATTGCTATGCAATAAATCCCTGTCTCATATGGACTTCATCTCTTTTCTTAGTCACGCTCTTTTTTTTTATCTGTACCTGGCCGTGAGGTCTTCCCATCCCTCCCATATTAATAGAGCCTATTGGCAAATGAATCCTATCAACCTGTTATTTCCAAAATGACTGTTTTTCTCTCAAAAAACACAAATGGCTCCATTAGCGCTGTTTGTGGAGCCATTTGTGGAGTGGTTAGCGCTATTGCCTTGCAGCAAAAAGACCCAGGTTTGCATGTGTGTGCTTGGGTTTCGTCGAGTACCACTGCCGATATCTGCCACGTCATTCTTACTAGATTTTTACGAGTCAAAATGCCGTCACTTTTCCCATTCATGTGTATGGGGTTTGTCATTATTGATATCTACAATTCAGTTATCATTTTGGCTAATAAAAACTGAATTGCATATATCGGAAACTGTAGTTTTGACTCTGTCTATCTGTAATGGTGATTCCGGATAGTCAAACTTTAAATGTTAAAAAAAGGCTTTCCATACACCCCGCCTTTTGCCCCATGCGAGCTAGGATTGGCACCAGCAGCGGCCGTCATGTGGAGGATTAAGCGATAGACAATATATGGATGTGCTGCGGTCGCTGTCATCCCGTCGACAGGTTAACGACCAGCTGTTTGATACCCACCGATTTACATTAATGGCGGTGAAATCATAGCTAGAATGTCGAAAGCGCGGTTGTCTTTCTCCTCTTCACATGCACACATGCTAGATACTGGCAATGTCGGCTGCGTGTTTCCCACACAAAGCATAACAGAGGACATTTGAGCATGACCGAAAAGATTTTTTCACAGCTGTGAATTTGAAATAAAAGTCACTCTTTCCTGCCCTGCAGATTGAATGAATTTGGTTTTGGTGGGGGTCACACTCTTGTCACAATTTCCTCCCGTCTAATTTACCTCCTTCCACGTTAAGCAGACATAAATCAGGTCTGTAAATGGCATTTATTGTACTTAGTAAAGGTAGTTATTCTCACGCTCTGTCACACCGCCAGGGCTCCTAAGCCATAAATGTCAGTGGTTGGGTTTCTGAAGTGTGAGGTGCACAGTGTTGTGAAGGTATGGTGTGTGCGTAGGTATTTGTCACCTCAGAGAGAAGGTCTCATCTTGAAGCTATCATCATTAGGGCTACTTTAGCAGCAGCAGCAGCAGCTCGGCTTAACACATCTGCACCGTTCAGCTGCCATCTTGACTCAGGATAGGAGTTGACAGGCCAACACTCTGACTAATGACTCACTAGCATTTCAACTTCAACTCAAACTTTTAAGCTTAAATTTGTCATTTTGTTAATAAAATTGATTGCAGCGTGACCATTTCTGTTCATATTGAACCCTGTAGGCCTTGCTTTTTCTTAAAAGGTCTCATGGTGCAATGAAACGGTGCTATGTTGTATCCAAAACAATGGAGAAAATAGCTTTTACTGAGTGTATATCATCATTTTCATGCTTGGTTGCTTATAGGTGCTGGGTTATAATTCAATAACATGTACAGGATATCAGGATTTAACATCTTCAATAGGGACATAAAACAAAAGACCTATATATTTCAATGTAATGTGTTTACACTGCACAAACAGCGGTTAGCCATAAATTGTAGAATCCTGCGTCTTGTATATATGTACATAATTTATGTGAGCTTAATAAAACAATGAGGCTGTTGCAAGGCCAGGCAAGTTTATTTTTAAACTATTTATAGCACCATTCTGGCACAAGGCAATTCAAAGGGCTTTGTAAATGTGTAATTGTAAAAACAATAAAAAATAAGCAGACAAAAAAGTGCATGAATAAGCTTCTCGTGTTACCCCGGTGTTACGTCAGGCTGCAGAGAAACTCTCTGTGTGGTGAGTTTAGATCCAGGCAAGATATATGTTTCCGGATAAATGACAGACCCAGACAAAAGGAAACAGATGCTGTCAATTAATCAGTTAATAAATTCTCAATCAGTTCAATTTTTAACAGCAATTCCTATTCCTAGGTTTTATCATGACCCAATACTGGCTCTGATTAACACAGGGAGAGCCCTGGTTTAAAAACAAGGCGACGACTCGACCTTAAGTGTGTACCGCCCTGTTGTTAACAGTGTGAACAATTCCCAGACACACGTGTAATGTATTACTTCTAAACCTTTTCTTAGTGAATCTTCAGCTCAATTCATCGGTTGTGGTTCTCTCTGCATAGCAGCCATCTTCATTTCCATCGTGTCACACCGCTGTGTTAGATGCGGCATGTGTTAAAAGTCACTGAAACTTATCGGAGTCTTTATACTGTAAACCTTTGACTCTTGTGTCCTCCATTACCTTCACAATCCCACAGCTCAGCCGTCAGAGGGACCACACTCGTGTCTGAAAATAGAAACCTATCCGCTTCAGATACAGTTTTTATCCTCTATCTATCACTTGCATTTTAATATAGAAGATAATATAGCTTAATAGCCAGAAAGCCTTGTGTGTGTATACATCTGCATGATATGATGTTGTCAACCTGTGCGAAACTAGAACAGGTTAAAGGGATAATGATGTAGAAAAAAAAGAAAGAAAAATGGCTGAGCAGATCAGATGAGACATACTTGGGCAATACATGAAAGCACGCCTGCAATACAGGCCTGTACAGTCGGTGTTAAAATGTGTTTTCATGTCATCACTCACTACAGAAGGATGGTCTGTCTGATCTGTCTGACATTATCTGTCTTCTGCGTTAATCTGATGGAGATACTTGCGAGTACCTCTATTTTCTCCCTCCCGCTGTGCGCACAACGTCCCTCCCTCTACCTTTCATCCTCACCGCGCCAGCACGAGCAGACTGGACGTGAGTGGAAATATGTGATAAAAAGCAGGTGCTGTGATCCGTGCGATCACACGTGTGATTTGACAGCCTAATTGCACAGGACTCGCTTTTCTACCAGCTCCAGTTGTCCCACTCTCCGCCCAGGGTGGAGCTCAGGCTTGCTTAGCGCTCGAATCATCATATTTTCCCCCCAAAAATGTGCAATGATCAATTAAATTTGATGCATGTAGATGAATACAAGGCTCCGTTTTCCAGAGTCAAATTGGAATTGGAAGTTATTTCAAATTAGAAAGAATGGGGGACACCTCGGCTTCCTATGCCATGTTTTGACGTAATTATTCTGTCTACCATAACTTGCTGCTTACACACAAATTAAAATATATGTCTAAGAATCTTATATTCATTGTAGACCACAGCTTAAAAAGATTTAGAGTCATTTTTCATGCAAAAGAAGTAAAAAAACCAAAACATTCCTGATAGTTTCTTTTTATTAGGCATTTGGTTACAATAAGTAAAACAGACACACTGAGGAAATTCGGATCGTCTTGTTTATTCCTGTTTGTTGTAATCCACATCTGTCTTAAATCAAATTAATTTTATATGTTGCCTGCGACCAGAGACATTTTGTTTTTCGGGTTGTCCATCTGTCCGCCTGTCCAATTCTTGTGAACAAGAAGAACTCTCAAGGCCTTTAAGGAATTTCTGATTTCAGGAAGTTCTGATTCTGTTTGTTTGATCTTCATGACAGAAACTATTTAACGTTATTTGTACACTGGCGGCTTTGATCGGAAAACAGGCTATATCAAGCAATACTATCAGACCTGACTGAGAGATCATGTTTCATGTTTATTGTGTATCCACCAGCAGCACAGGGGCAGTCATGTTAAGCTGACCAGCTTAATCAACACTGGTCAAACTCATTTGACAATGGTTTAATGTAACCAACATGTACTTATATTGAAGTTAAGCTACAGCTTACCAAATAGGTTTTAGTGATGAAAGTCCAAAGGTCACTCTGAGGTCACAAGATCTCACACTCATCTTAAAAATCATTTCCTTGAATTTCATTCGAATGTCCAATCGGGGATTAAAGATCAATGCTCACCGTGACCTCCGTGTTTTTATGAACACGATGTATTAAAAACACCTGGAGGAAATTTGATTAAATCCAGTACAAACTCTCACTTGGACAAGAGGATGGACTTGTGCGTCACTGCTGTGACCTTACAAAACCATGAATGATTTATCTCACAAAGGCATCAGGAGAATTCTTTTAAATTTAGCACAAATATTCTGTTAGACTCTTGGGTTCTTTCTTTTTTTTAAGATTTGGGCAGTCAACGTCAAAGTCTCAGTGGTCTCGCAAGATGTGTGTTGGGCCTCTTTAGGTCCACAATGTTGTATGAGCCTGGGGAAATTGTGCACACTGCATGTTGGGCAGATGTGTAGTACTTGTGTTGTAGTTTCTTGCTCAAATATGTTTATATTTCAATGTGGAATTCAAAATGCAGTGCTGTTCCACATCATGTCTGTGCTCTTCTTTATGTCTTACTGTAAATCAGTAAGTCAGTACTGATTTTTACATTCATAGTTGATTTTGTGATCATTTCATCATTGTTATTTTTAATGAAGAGCTTTGGTGACTTACTTTTTAAATTCTGACAAACTATCACCAACACAGTTCTCTATATAAATCATGATAAGAACTTTTAGGTAGTGTAACATTTCTGACTATATTTACTGCCATTTCTTATATTGTTTTGAATATGAATACCAGCTATTTTCAAGGGGTGTTTTTTAAATCACAACTTCATTATTGTAATCATGTGTTATTTAATACATCTCAAGTACTGTAAAAGGCTGCAAACAATTAGGCATACAATAATAAAATCCTCTGAGCTCTTATTTAGGACTACGGTCAACATTATTGAATATTACGAGCCCTGAACAATAAGCATTTTATATCTTTTTTGTTTGTTTGTTTTAGTTATCCAATTAAATAGGAACAATAAATAAGCAAACATTTTTGTTCCGTTAAGAAGATAAATATGCAGAGAGCATGTGGTGCAGGAAATCCTTTCTTCTTATTTATTTATAATAATCGGGATCATATGCCACAACTGCTGCAAAGCAAAATAAATTAGAAATAAAGTGAAAACAAAACCTCAGAATGACTTTTAATAGACAGCTGCTGCATGAAGTTATTCAATGTTTTCCCATTAGCTTTGTGAAATCCTAGGTCATATTTCTGTTGCATTTACCTCTGTCGTACCATATGTGATGCTATTTGATCACATACGCTGTTTGGAGAAATACTCTTTTATAACCCTAAATTATACTTCGCTGCTTTATGGTTTCATGCTACACTGAGTTACTGTGAGCTCGCCAATATTGCGGTTGCACAACTTCCTCAAGATGTATCATTGCTGTCCCTTATCTGTCGGATTTTATTTAGTCAGCCAGCTCTGTATTTAGAGTCAGACAAATCCTGTAATCTGCATACATGTGTTGTTTATTTTCGTGTGTTGTCAAAAGGAAATTGTTTTGGCCTCGTGAAACGACTTGTTTCATGTTTCTCAGGTTTTAACAGTGGATGGCGTCCAAAGAAACACAAGCCCACCTGGCTGTTGTGATGAAGTGGAGCAGCATTACACACACATACACACACACCTGATTATTTCCTCTCTTTTTTTTCTCTCTTTCAGAGGAAGAGTTCTCCGCTCAGCACGAGAGTCTGAAGGAAGAGAGAGAATCTTTAACCAAGCTGCAGAAAGAATGCACCGCCAAGAGGTATGTGTAACCCTGTAATTAGCCGCTGCTTTATTTCTGCAAAGAAAACACATTTTTCAAATGCATTTCCCTCACTGCCGGGGGCCCCACTCAATGGTGTGATCCAGCGTGTTGCTCTACAATATTGAATTGTGATGAGATTACATCCTGCACTCTGCCTCCCACCTTGCACTTTCAAAACAAGGGGATGTTTTTGTGGCTGGCACTGTCTATTTATGTGCTCTCAGGGTTTGCACATTGTGCTAAAAACCCTATCAGCCGGTGTTTGCCTTGGCCCATGCGGAGACGTTTGCAGAGGATGCTGGATACAGCTTTGTTTGTTGGAGAATTACCTGGCAGTCTCAAAGTAAACCAGAGTCCCAGGAAGGCTAGTGGGGCCTCTCAGACCAAACAAAGAGAAAATTAATACAGAAAATGACTATCTGTTGATAGTTTTCATAGAAATATCTCCTTTTTTAAACTTCCTTTTTTCACTTATAGGCCCTTTTTACGCCTGGCATTAGAATGCATTCTCTGTGATCAGATAGTGATCAGATGCCTCTCCGGTATCCACATCAAGATCCGATTGCTATCTGATCATGGTCATCCGACCCCTTACGACACCTGCCCCTCTTCTTCAGCATAGATTTCCAGCAGCAGATATCATCAACAACAGCAACAACAACAACGTTGGCTACATGTTAAGTTACGCTATTGTATCGTCTGCCCCTGCACTACTGGTGTATACACACAAATGCACCTTTAGTCAGGTCTGACAAAAAAAAGTTACATACTGCAGCTTTAACACTTAACGAGTCTAATTGTACAGCTTATTTTAATGCAGTGGGTCAAAAAGAAAGTCAAATTATAATTAGTTTATTCATGTCAGTGCGCTGAAAACATAAATGTTCTTTACTTTGCTTTCTTAGACTCCTTTTTATGTCTGGCATTAAGATGCTTTTCATATCCAGATCGTACAGTATCGGGTATCTAGGTCTGGATTGTTTAGTGTCTGGGGCCCCATTCAGACCTGGTTCTAACATCTGTCTTGAGAGTTTCGATCACAGGTGGATTGTGATGAGTAGGACTGTTGGCACCTGGCATTAAAATGCTGAGTACGTCTCCTGTGACCAAGTGTGATCGGGGTTTATGGGATTTTTTTTAACCTGATCACATCTGGAATTTACGTTTTGACTGAACCATTCGGGGAAAATATGCAATTACAATGTTTGTGGCGGATAATGCAAATAAAAATTTGATTCAGTGAATATTGAAGTAAAGTTTTTTTATAGATCATACTGTAGATTATCATAAAATCATCAATCAAAAATGAGTGAATTAATTAAAGCTGTGTATTCTTTCAATCCAATGTATCTTCACATTATTCATAGCATAACACAAGATCACATAGTTATAATAATATTTGAGGACTGAGGAGATGACCACTTAGTATGTGGACAGATATTTGCATTTACACTTGTGTTTAATTTGATCACAATGTGTCCCCGACCACCTGCACAGGTGTTTTCATCAAATCACAATCTCTTCTCGGTTGGTCTTGGCCACATTTACATGTGCACTTTCATGTGTTTAAGCTCTATCCGGCTGCTATCTGACCTCCATGAGCACATTTTAATGCCAGGTGTAAATTCGGGGTATTGATTTGTATTAGCACGTCTATTTATGAGAAACCTAAATTGTGCACATATTGTTAAAGACATTTCTAAACTATTTCAGTACGATTTCACACATATTCACTTATGTTTCAGATTCATTTGTCACAGAAATTATCACACCCTCACATTTGAACTTGAGTGGTGTAAGTAACTCATGAAAATACAGGAAACTAACCATAAAAATTGTCCTTTTTTTTAAATGGGGGCCCTGTCTTTTTTTCGCACCCTGCTATGACAAAACTTTTAGGGCACTAAAGCAATAGCAGAAAGTGGGATGAGAGGTTGGAACTAGAACCTGCTGTTGATCACAAACTAGATTGTCGGCCTTTGCTGGCTTACGCCAGCTAATATTCAGATTAAGACAAAATCTTTTTATGGTTATGGACGTATATTGAACGGGGCAGTGACCAGAAACATTATGCACAAACAAAAGGTTTGTAAAGGCCTTACATCATGGTGGTTTAATGTATTGAAAGTGGCAGATCCTGCTGGACAGAGCGGGTCAGACTGTCATTACACACCAATCAGTCTCCTCTCTTGCGTATACAAAGCAGCCGCACACAAGGAAAGGGTAACGATAAGAGACTGCTAACCACAGGCGAAGCTAAATCGGAAATTCATGTGAAAGGCGAGGAACCCGGACTGGGAGGATGCATCACATTCAATCAAGGTTTTTCCACCAAAACCGCCTTTTCATCTGCGTTTAATGAGGCACTTTTAACCACAAGAAGAGGTGCAAGTATTGGATAGGACGTCCAATGAGGGGAAAGACTCGCACACCCCACGCCATCCAGTCATGAGTCAGGTTTCATTAGTCAACAACTTAAGAAATACAGTTAAATCAGGGGAATGTTGTTGTGTTACTCAGACATAAGCAGTAACAGGAACGTATGTTTATGTATCCTTTTAAAGAAGGCTGTCGTTGTGAGGGAATAATGGTGAATTTTCTGTTATCGCACTTTGAGTTGCGTTCAAGACTAGTAGAGCTATGTAGAAATAGAGTTTGCCATTTGCCCAGCCATGCCCACTTGTAGGACACATCAATAAGCACATATTTCAGGAGCCAGGGTTTGAACCACCGACTTGCTAGTTAGTGGACAACCCGCTTTACTGTCACAGCTGTCACATTTAACTATCAAAAATCTGTGCAACATTAACTTTTCCCTGTATACGCATCTTTTATTATATGCAGCATTGTGTCACTTAAGTCTCTCATACCAAGGCCAAAAGGCCAAAGCCTTTGTTAAAATTATGGAAGTGAGTAAATAAGACCATGTGTTGGTTATAAATGCAGCAAATGTCTTGTTACCATATGACATTTTTTTGGAAAGCCATGAAATTTAAAGAAGCAATGTGAAGAAAACATGATTTTCTATCTCAGCCCAAAAAAAGTTATTCGTTCAAACTCTTATTTGCTGGTATTTTACAATTAGATTTGTGCATTGATCCGGCCACAGTTTGATGAGTAGTCGCTTTATTTGTCATAATGTCAAATAAATTTCTTTGTGTGATATTATGTCTCACTGGTGAATGTGGTTGTGTGTGCCTCGCACAAAGAGAATATTATTTCCTCCAAAAACAACATGTAGTCTCTCTCACTCAGCGTTGCATAACTCAGGGCGAACCACAGCTGACACTGACAGCTACTGGGGCAAACTCAGGGACTTTCTCTACTTCCCACAGGTCGTGATCGTCTTCCAGTCTGTTTTGATAAAGTGACAAGCGGGTGGGGGTGATTGATGCTGCTAAGCTAATTAGCACTGTCCTGTTGGGGATATAAAACTGCTTGTAATTTGGCAGATATGTTGCGGTTTTGTAAACGGTTGAAAATTTATATAAGCCACTTACTCAGGTAGCACTCATCCAAGTGTGGCCTAGACAAAAAGCAGACGGGCCTTAAACTGACATTAACCTGCCATCACATCAATGTGTAGCACATATAAACTCAGTCTGTTCATCGTATTTTCCGTTACCCTTTAGGCCTTACAGTGGCTCCCAGTGGAGCAATAACTCTCCTGGTGTATTTCTACTACTTCCCATCTCCTCCAGCTTCACTGCAGTCACATCGCTCTGTGCTCTCCTTTGTTGTCCACTGCTTTTGTCTCACGGTGTCGTCCTTGTGTTTGTGTTTTTTTTTCCGTCTCTCCAGAGAGCAGTTTCTGAAGAGCAACGCCCAGCTCACCTTCCGCTGTCGTCAGCTCCTCTCCGAGCTCTCCTACATCTACCCCATTCAAGTGGTGAGTCGGACGTAATGGTACACTACTGTGCGATGGGGGCCACACGATATTGTGCGTGTGCGCGGTAGTGACGCCATGAGGACATGTGGTCAGTTTGATCGAAAAAATTTCCCGTTTAAACTGTTTTTCTCCTCTCCGTCCAAACAAAACTCAAGAGTTTTCTCTTCTGTGACTAATCTACAAAACAGGTCTGCCCTTTTATAGCTTAAATCCATGTTGGGTTTGTTTGTTTGTTGGATCACTGACGGGGAAACTACAGGTGCAACAAAACCCCAATCACATTCTTCCCTCATTAAGTTTGTTTTCACAATGAGAGCAGCTCTCAGCACTTTTGCCGTTGGCCACATCTTGAAGAAAAATATGGAGGCAATCTTTCCAAATCTCAGATAACATATTTTTGCCACACGTATCGATGATGGAGCTCATCTAGTTAAATGCTGTTACAGAATAGATTTTCTTCACAGATACACTCCCCACCACCACCATCACTCCACTCATTCTAGAACGGTTAAGTCTTTTACAATCCAGCTATCTGTTGAGCATTCCTGAGGTTTTTTTCATTTTTCCCTATAATGAGTATCCCAACCACATCACAGAAACACGCACACTGTAACATAGCAATGTTAGTTTTTCCAATACTGTGCAGCCCCTAGTGCATGATCGTCATTTGTCTTCGCAACCAATTTTCCGTGATGTGCATAATGAAACAAACTAAATGCGGACACCACTCGACAATGACTGTGATTAAAAACAAGTGCTCTTCATCTTCTCTGGATCTGCTTCTGCTCCTTCTGCTCGCTGAACCTTCTTCTTTAAATTTACAGGCTAATCAGTCAGATTATGTCATCTGCGGAGTGAAGCTGCCAAACTCTGAAGACTTTCAAGGTAATTTGCTGTGTGTGTGTGTGTGTGTGTGTGAGAGGATAAGCTGTGGTAAAGCATGCGGAACAAATGTTTTGTCTTAGCTTGAATGCTCGTGGCTTAATGGGAATGTCTGGCAGAGGAGTGCATTTTCCAGTTTGAAGGCAGATAATATCCTAGATACGGTAGCTATGATATCATCGTGTTGGCTACTCGACGTGGCAATTTTGAGTATTATGTGGGTTGAAAACATGATGTTATAATTACTTGCGTGTTATTAAAATGCATGACAGACATAATGGCATAATTGTATCGTCAGTAGTGACCGCTGTATTCACTCGCGAGGAAAGATTGACAACCAACTTAAATGGGACTCGTTTCGTACAATTAAAATCTCAATTTAGATACACATGGCAACAGTTTTTCTGTCGTCAGCCGTCACCGAACTCCAGTGTAAATACTTTCAGCAAATATAGCCGTGGAATGCAAATAGATTGGATCCACAGACCTTGCTAGGTGAATGTTTGTGTCATCAATTATTATGTCAAATATTAGGGTTTATTAGGATTTAAAAAAAAAAAACTGCTTGAAGACGCCCTTGTAGCGGCAGACATTTTATGTCCATGCAGTTTATTTGAGATATAATTTTATTTGCGATGGTTACACTAAGAACCACAACCTAGAAATAGTTATATAAGCAAATCCACATAGCTGGGACTATTTACAAATAAACATGACCTTCCTCAAATCGTCAAATGGCCTGACAGAAATACTAATTTCTAAGTGGTAAAGTTTAAGCCCCTAGCAACCAAGCAAGCGCTCCTCCTGCTTTCAGTGTTTGCTGTACCCAGGTATTTCTTTATTTTTTTTTTTTTTACTTTGCCAGATGCTGACTCCACCTGTTTCTTCCTCCAATACATTTTCCCCCCCTGGACTTTTATTCATCTAATAATAATATTATGCAAACACAGCAGCTCGCCAAAAAATGTCCCAAACTGGGACAGTTTCTAAAATTGTCCTTCACATATGTAGAATGCAGCTGGAGATTGTCTGGGTTAGACAACAGCAGGAAAAAATGTCTGAAACGTCAAGGTGAGCGGTGGAGCCTGGCTTGAGCATGCAGGAACAAGACACTGGTCCACTCGCTCGCAGAACCTTTTTCCCGCTGCGTTCTCATGTGGGCTCACTCGTCCTTCACAATATCCACAAATTTGATTAGGGAGCTTGCAGACGTTCCAAAAAAGCAAATGTCTGGAGTGGACTGTTTTTTAAGCAGATGTCGGCTGCCTCACATGCAGCCCTTCTGAGCTTTTTTCAGGGGGAAAATGTCTGACGGGAACAAGCATTACACAACAGATTATCAAAAAGTGTTTCGTCAGCAGGAAGGTTCTGCCACAGAGCCCTTGTTATCGTTTTTGCTGGTGGAGGTTAGGGAAGGTGTCGAGCTGTACGCGTTGTGATAAATGGGACTTGCTGTCACAGCCGGAGGAAACTTGATGACTTTGTGACTTCTCAATTGCTCAGATGAGCAGGAGGTGGGGGTGGGGGGGGTTAGCTTTGGTCCGCAGCACTTGTCCAACACTGAGAACACACCAGTCACTGTCTACTCAACAATCTTCAGCTCCACTTCCTCACAGCTGGTGCAACCAAGCAGGCCTCTGAACCCCATAATTCAGAAATGCCGCTGCCATTCTCCTTGGCTCCCCGCTGTTACACTCCACCTGTTCAACATGTTTCAAGAACGCGCGGATGTGCACAGCATTGACAGCCAGCCTGAGTCTGCAGCGTTCACTTGTTCCCAAAAGGTGGAAAACTGTGTCTGTCAGTCCTGTGTAGCTGGACACCCGGCACTGAGTAAACTACTGATAGAAGGGGCTATTTGGAGAGCATCTTGATGCATTTACTTGCTAACTACCTTTTCACATGTGCCCTCTAACCAAGTTAGGTGGCTTGGGGTTTGTGAAATGCATTTCCCAAATTAATATTCATTCTCTAACGGCACTAGAGACCTGAACTACATGAAGAGACTTTGTCCAGAAGTCAGGAAAACTGCTACAGATGCGTTCATTCTGTCTTTTCCATTTTACCCCTTCCCTGACCCCTGCTTTCATTTGTGTTAGGTCTGTCAAAGAGACAGACTGTTCAAGTCCAGAACTGTCTGGATCTGTGTTGAAGTCGGGTTAAATGGGCCTACAGGGGAGGATGTTCCACATTCAGCAACCTGGGTCAAAGTGAGTTGGAGTCCTAATCCCACTGGGGGTCAAAGTGGAGCAGGGTGGCACTAAAGCCCATCCAGCTTTTGCATTTACCTAAGCCGCCCTTGTCAGCTCAGCCTGACCAGGTATCAGCAGTCTCCAGTTGCACCCTAAGGTGTCGCTTATAGTAAGTAGCCTGTCCTTTAGTTGACCCTAAATATTCCTCAGTGTGACGCATCATGCAAAAGCACCAGAGGCCAGGAAGCTGTTTACTCCAGGTTCCCCAGCTGCTAGAAAGATGACACAAAGCAGGCGTTTTGTGTCAAATTAGAAAACACACAATATGAGCCAAGGAATAGGCCACTCAACACAGTCTATTATTTCAAAGCATTAGGATGAAAACCACTGAGTTTTTGTCTTTGCCTCGGGTGGTTTCCTGCTGCTGTTTGAAAATGTGAAACCACTTAGCGTTTAAACCTTGAAACCAGTTTTCTGTGCTTCAAGTGAGACGGTTTGCTTGTACTCTTTCCCTTGTCAGAAAACGCTCACAGTTTCCCTCCTTTTTAAAGTTCTTTGGCCTTGAAGAGGACAATTCCACATGATGCGTTTGCTTCCCAAGCGTGTATATCTCAAAGAAATTGGGTAGCCCACTACAGACGATGTTTTCCAATGCTGCGTGTGCTGGGCCACATTCTGTATCACTTTCAAAACACTTCCCCACATGAATGCATCTCCACTCTTCCTCCTGCGAACACTCGGCCAAGGCTTCTCTGGTTCAGTGTTTATACATTTTTTTGTTTGGATTCACAAGATGTGGACATGGTTTATGGAAACACAATTGACCCCCCCTGTCATGAAAGTGCACTCCAAACAAAAACATGCCTCGAGGTTTTTGAAATAATAAAATACTGACTCTGGATGATGAGAATGCTAAATTTAATTTTTGTTGTATGGTTTGAGACTTTTCCTGTAGACCGCCTTAACATTTGTGGTTGAGTTGAACAAATCTCTACTTAATGTGTGACTCACTAGTGCAATTTTCTTTTAACTTTGTGTCTCGCAGCAAAGGATGATGGGAGTGTTGCAGTTGCCCTGGGTTACACGGCACACCTGGTCCTGATGATTTCATGCTTCCTGCAGATCCCTCTTCGATATCCAGTGATCCACAAGGGCTCACGCTCCTCCATCAAGGACACCATCACCGACAGACTCACGGAGAAGGAGAGAGAGTGAGTAGTCCGTAAATGTGAAAATCCTTTCTGAGACGGCTTTAAATACAACTGTCTTGTATTGACATGTGACCTGGTTGCATCTCCTGTGACCACTTGTGATCGAATCTCTCGTGTGTGTGTGTGCTGTTCTCAAATACACATGTGTGTTCGCGAGAACAGAATTAAGTTCAGAATCAATTAATGAGACCGTACAG
Source organism: Solea senegalensis (assembly GCF_019176455.1). Classification (NCBI taxonomy): domain Eukaryota; kingdom Metazoa; phylum Chordata; class Actinopteri; order Pleuronectiformes; family Soleidae; genus Solea; species Solea senegalensis. Next base: position 12,449,089 of record NC_058033.1, read on the forward strand.
ATGTGCTGCTGTCAAAGATTCTAATATAGTGGCAAATAAATCAAGGTATGTTCCCAAGAAGTGGGGAGGGGTCACGGTCAGCTGTGGAGACATGCATTCTGGGGATGGATTATGTTCACATGTGTCATAAAACTACTTCAGAATGGGGTTTTTGTGACGCATTGGGTACATTCACACCTGTGCTTGGTACTATATTCCTGTAAAAGGCTCATTCACTGACGTTAATACCGTTTATGAACAGGATCTTAGTCAATCCTTGTGTGGACTACGTTATTTACTTCCAAATATTTGAATCGCATGTCGTGCTACGGTTTTTGGTTTTTGGCAGCTGTGCCCGTTTTGTCATTGGATAAGCAGGTACAAACCTATAGTGAATTAACAGAACCTTATTAATAACTTTCGGCAGCCAACTCCCAAAATAACAAAGACTCAGAATCCCAAAGGACATTAAATGCATCACAATGTTTCCTGTGTTTTATATTGTTCTGCTGCATCAATCTATGTAGTCACCTCAAGAATCATGTGGGGAAAGAAAATCAACATGGTTCTGCTTTAAACTTTTGTAGCAATTATGGCTAAAATATATAAATTGTATTTGTTATACTTACACTTAGTCCTTGTATGAAAAAAATTAGATGTATACCACCCTTTGACCCTTTGAAAAGGTTTTCATCTAGGTACATAATCTTTTCTAGAAAACTGGAACACATACATGTCGAGTATTTGTTGTTTCATTTGCAGTGTTAGAAATCTACAGTATAATCCCAATTTCTCTTGTTTGTTAAATATTCCCTCTTTGCCAGCGAAAAATAAACTCTAAGTAGGGTTTTCTTTTATGTCATATCTCCACTGTTCAAGAGGTACTTAAGAAACTGAATAGCAGTGTGTGATGCATTACCTGTCTCTCCATCCATACATAAATTTTTCACCTACTTGCTTTGGTCAGCATGTGCATTAGTCGTCTTGGATAAATGAAGTTAAAGCGCCTGCACTTGCTTTGTCTGCAGTGCAGTGTACAAGAGGGAGTATATTGTCTTTATCTCGACCCTCCATAATATTCTGTCTCCCCTCAAATGGTGGGAGCTCTAATCAAAAACAGATAAATTCCTAGAGGATTTGGGTTGGAAACTATAAAATATGAAAGAACGAAAAACAACCTCTTGTTTTTTTTTAACTTTATTTGAAATTGATTGTTTTCTCATTCAACACTATCTTTATTCTCTCTCTTATCATAAATGCAGTATCACACAAAGTAGAAAGTGAAAAACTCTACAGTCCCACAGAAATACTCATAAGATTCCCATGGAAGTTGAGGCCAGCCTCTCTGTAATATTTGGAAAGTGTATTATTGGTATTGATATTGTGGCAATTGACATTTGATGTGTGAAGCTTCACACCAGCGCATCATTATACCACACACCTTCATCACGTTTGTCTTCACTTGTGTTTGATTCTGGATCTGGATTCATCGGCAGAGCCAGATATGAAGTGTTCACTTCAGACTGGGCGTATGTACCGAGCACATTGTAGTTTTTGCATCTACAGGCCTGCGCAGCTTAGAAGAGGTGTGCTGTCTTCTTGAGCTGTTTTGTTTCCCCCATGGTTACGACGTAAAGTTCCCCGTTCTTTAAATGACTGTCTGTTCAGAGAGTGAAAGATGAAGCTCTGCTCAGACTGTAAAATCATGGTGCCCATTATGTGCCCATGTCTCTGTGACAGCCTGGAGCTGTAACCACTTTGCTTCCTTCACAGAGCATGACATCATTTCTGTTGAGTTGAGCGCTATTAAAGTTTGAAACTACTATGTTGACATAAGAGAGCAGCAAATCATAAACTGAGACGCTTGAGTTCACCTGGGGCTTTTGCTGGGGCAGTTGGTGTCAGTGTACGGGCACTGTAATTACACCAGAGGCCAGTGTAGTGAAATTATTATTTGTATGTGTTATGGTTGTGTAACTATGCATCAAGTCAGAATTAAAAACTCTGCTGTTTTATGATAATTGGGGGCACACATGCTCAGGTATGCACCTTACATTGCATATCAACATTCCACACGTGCGAGACCCCCTACAATCAGTGAGGGAGGAGTCATGAGTAATCAGCTGTGTTGCTAAGAGTCATAGCAGAATATGGTTTCATGATTCCAAGATTCTGGAAGAGGTTAATGACGAAGAGAGTCCAGAGTCATGCTTGTTCTCGTCAGCTCCTCACATCATGACCTTGTGTGGCCTGGAAACTGCCCAGCCTCCTCCTGACTTTCAGGCCAATCCCAGCTATTCTTAAAGAGCAGGGCGTGTTTGATACGACGACTGTCAGAGGAGTGTCTCATGGGAGTTTCGCTGTGGTATTTTCCTGAACAACTGAGATGTCTGTTGCTGATGTGAACATTTCTTTTTCTCTGAAAGAAAACATACAGATGACACTGTGCGGCCATTGTTTATGTGGCTATGCGGAGGTTGTAAATATCAACTCGACATTTTAGTCAATTGCATGTAACTGTCCTTTTAAGAATATGTATTGAAAAGGATTTCCAGACATTCTCCATGAAGTGTTTATTGGTTGGAACCTGAACACATCTGACCACTTTAAAGGCACTTGTGGGCCTTCATAGTTTGTGCTTTGTCGTCTACTGTAAACAAGCACGCTGTTGTGATTTCTGGCCAGAAATCCTTGTGGTACTTTTTTTGTACTCTTTTGTCACCATTTGTAATATTCACTATTTTAGGTGCTTATGGATCTCACCGTGTGGGAGTCAACACTCTCACTTTGTTTTTGGACCTCAGTCACTTTCTGACGCGGACACATTCGCGTCCTTATTTGTCATTCTGTGAAGACAAGCAGCTGGGTGAAAGTGTGAGAAATGGAGACGTTATCAGAAGACACGTTGAGTGAGTGGCCATCTCTGTGTGGGTGATTATGTCATGGCAACAGCTGGAGAGGCTCACTGGGAGTCACTTTACACATTTGCAGTCCTACCATGCAGGATATTTATACAAGCATCCAGCAACAAAAAAATAAACCTACGGGGCTGTGTGGCTGTTGAACAGACATGACAATCCAGCAGCACCCTTAGGTGTCTCGGAGTAAGGCCAAACTTTTGACCCCCCCCCCTCCACATGTTTATGACCCCTGAGGCCCCAGCGGGCGGCAGGCTTACAGCAAAATGATGTGTGGCGAGACGGAAAGCAACTCGCTGAGCTCTAAGAGTGTACAAAAAAGGGGTGATTAAAGTGTCGGAAAGAGGCAGCCGCTGGTGATAAGTGAGGTGACTTGGGATCAGTTTCTCAAAGTGTGGTAGGATTACAGTCAATTACAATGGCATGCACACAGGAACCTCATGTTTTTATTACTTGTATTTTGCACTGAAGGCTTCTGTCAAACAAAAATGGTGATTGTTCTAACCTCACCTTTCCCCTTTTTAGAGCCACCTTAAAATGTAGGTCAGGTATTCTTCCATTTTCTGAGTTCTCCAGGTTTCAGGAACTATTCTCCCCAGTTTCAGTTCATAGAGTACAGTACAGTTGTTCATCTTTAAGATCTCTGATGACATTTGAGAGAGAAGAAAATGTTATTCTTAGCCAGATAATTGGATTGTTACAAGGGCAGATCCTTCACTGTGGTGCGAAGAATATGAATATTCACCTTTTGAGTTTGGCTAATTTCACGTTATTCCTTTCCGCCTGGGGGTTACAATAATGGCTGCCTTATTTCCTATAGGATGGCACGTTGCCACAGAAAAGAGGCATGTGTTGGTCTCAGTGTTGTTACCCTGCAGCAGTTTGGCACAGACAAGAGTCCTTAACCAGCCTTAACATTTGACAGTAAGGTGTAGGAGACGACTGGTCTATATTTGACGCTGCTTTCTAAATTGTCCTCTCCTCCCTGTCAAAGATATTCTCTGAAATCAGTCGACTCGGAACAAAAACGTTGCTCCCACATCTCGTCCCGTGGAGAGCACAGTTCCAGTGTTTCTGATTGCCCGGGGGGGAAAAGTGGGGAGATGTGATCCAGATGTCCAGTGTTTGATTGAGACCAGAGCCTGGCCATTAAAAAGCCAATGCTGCGTCATATAGTCCCTCACCCAAATTGAAGCAAATCAGTTTTTTTGTTAAACTTACTTTCTTAATCATTGGATAAAGGAAAATAGGATGTAAGCGGGATTTACACGTCACTACATGGTATATAAAAGAAACTGCAGGTGGAGATACTGAACGCTATTACCAGGGGAGGGAGGCCAGCTTAAGACCAGAGGAACCTGTGAGCCCCAAGAAAAGAGGTTATTGTTCTGTGGCTTAGGTGGTTTCATGTCTCTTAACATGGACCATGTGCACAGAGGGAGAGCGGGAATTACACCCTAACTGCCCTTTCCTGCCTTAGGTTGCAAAGCAGTGACAAGGAAAAGCTCTCTAAAGCTGACTTCCTGTTAAAGACTGTTAAACTTCCTGCTCAGGCTACATTATGGGAACACACATAATGACATGCACTAGTCTATAATTGAAAATCGGTAAAATGACAAAAATTGATGTGAAAAAATAGAAACATAGTTTCTATCTCGCAAGACACTGGAGTTACTGTACGTTGTCCCCAAAGAATTTCATCTTTAACATACTTCGTCTTAACATGTACCATGTTGATTATTTCCTTACACACTGTGCTACAGTACAGAGCTGAAATTCAAGCTTTTTATGGTTTTGGTCTAATATAAATCCATCGGGCTGTTCTGTCTATTAAAAGTGGAGAATAAAATGCAGATTTTAATGACACAGAGACTGCTCAGTGTCTGGCATTGTAAAATAAATCCTGTTATCTCAGCAGTATCATATGCTCATGTTTGGTAGAGTTTCAATTACATAGTAAGCGTATTCTTCATAGAAGATATGTCAGAGGCCATCAACTTGGGAGTCGGACCTAAAATCAAATTTGACCAAATACCTCATTATTTAGGTCTGAATGTCAACTGCAAAGACACCACGGGACTGGACAGAATGTTTACTTGTCTTTTGAGGTTTTCTCCAAAATCACTCAAGGACAATGGCGGGAACAGTATGTTTATCTTTGTTCGGTCTTTGTCCATACTTCATTAAAAAAAAAATAACACGAAACATGTGTGCCGAATGGTTTTCTGAAGGATGCTGTAGGTTGAAAGGAATGGACCAGCCAGCTGTGGACATTCACTTGTATTGTGTACTTGTTCACGGACTGAGAAATGGATGTGCATGTAAGAGTTATGATGTCGATAGCCATTATCAGACATGAGCTCGATGAAAGCAAGCAGACATTGATCAGTCATGTTCACTATAGTAAGGCAACATCCTGGCTTTAGCATGCAGGCGGCCTCGCTTCCTGTGAATTATCCTAAGCCTTTCCTGCTGTCTGCTCACATTTGCTTACACAGAGATAGCAGCAAGAGTTCCAGAAGATGTCCAGATGAGATCAGTGGTTGCACCAATGAAAGAATCTGGCTTGGTACAAACCTTTGCAGAGACTTTCATCTTCCAAATAGGTGAATTTGGCTGACTTAAGTGATCCCCTGACATTTCCCTTTTTTGCCACTCTGCACCATATTTGTGGTTTTACAGACTGATCTAAAAGTAAAGTGTCCTGACAAAAATGTAATAGATTTCCGGTAAACATGATGATTAGAGTCCTGAGGTGCTGTGGGTGTCATCACACAGTTATGGAAGTGAAGTGTGGACCATGCAGGTTGTGTTCTTTTGTGTGGATTGGGCCCTTCGATATGCAAAAAGAATGGAAACCTCAGCACAAATTATCAAACACAAACGGTACATTAAGTTGGTAGTTGACTCCCTGTTAGTTCAGATTTAATTAACAACTAAAAACTGCCATGTGATGTTGGAATATTAATCCTAATTTAGTGTTTTAATTGTTTTGACCGTCAAGAGAGCTTTTGCTGTTGTGTAAAACCGATGTTCTGCTTTGAATAAGTGTTTGGCTTGTGATTTTGATTTTGATTTTTTCACACTGAGCTGCTCATCTCCAGCTCTGCTTGTGATTAAAACAATGGCAGAATTCAAAGGGAAAGGAAAGAGAAATTGAGGGTTTGGAATCAGGGTCAACAGAACCCTGGATATTCTTAAGAGCAGTGATGAAAACCCAGTGTGACAGAGCGAGTAACCACCACATCACTCGGGAGACACTTTAACGGCACAGACCAAGATGGCGAAACAGCTACACTGGGGTCTTAAGTGCAGCAGTGGTCATTAAAAGAGCATTTACTGACAGATGCTCATTGTAATCATTTTTCAGATATTGAAAATTACAGCTCACTGTGATTTATAGAGTAACCGCTGCCATTAGAGGCTTGACAGTTGCAAGGCAGGTGTTTTTTTTAAAAAAGCAGGCGCAAATGATTTATGGGCCTGTGTCGTTTGAAATCGCACATTAAAGACATTATGAAGCCCCCCCCCCATCCCCCCATGCACTTCCACCATGACTACCATTAAAACAGAGAGCTACTGGCCAAGCTTTGTCTCAGCCATGTGCTGAACTGTTGATTTGCACATTCTGGAGTATTAATTAGGATGTCTAAACAGGCACGGCAGCATATGGAGTCTTCAGCGTGTGTGTATATATTACAGAAGGTCAGCCAGTCACTAGAACTCTTCCCACCTTATTCTCATGAACCTTATTATAGTTAAGCGCGACCACCCACCTGCACTGTGTCTGTGTCCTCCTTCATATTCATGTTAAATACAATGAACCCAATAAGTAAGCGAGAGGAATAAGATTATACTTGAGCATGCTCAAATAGTAGTGCACCCTTGAACTTGTGCTCTTGTTTTTGCTCATTTGCAACTTTGAATAGAGCTGCTTGGAGAAAAAAAAGAAAAACTCCCATCGTCCAGTGAAATGTTCCTAGGAAAATATCTAAATAGAATTTTTCCTGACATATTGTGGTTTTAAATGTTGTGTAATAGGAAATGTAATGGAACATCTCCACATGGAATACCACCTAACTATTAACTCCTTTTGTACTGTGCTGTACAAGGATAAGAGGTGAATGGTATGGATTGCGTCCAATATGTATTCCATTTTTTACCTGGCATAGACGATGGAACAGTCAAAAATCTGCGTGTTTTCAATTTGGAAAAATTATGGATTGGCCAGCTCTAGTAGTTTTACACAGGCTGTAACCAGACAGTATCTTTATGTCCATTTCTCCTTAAACTAATAATCCACAAATATGATGATTTATGTCACGTCATGTCATGTATTGCAGACACCACTGAGGCTCCTAGTGTTGAGTCCAAAGTGTAGACACTGGTGCTGGTGGATCGTCAAACCTGTGATTGGTTTTTATTATTGTTGTCATCTGTGAATATCTGGCCTGTTTTATCCGTCAGTCTGAACCAATAATAACAGTGAAACTTGTTTTGTCGGTTCATTTATTCTCCTCATCTAAATGGCTTTTGTACATCGATCTGCCACAACCATAAAAGCAGTTACAGATTTTAATGTTGTGGCCAATAGATGTAACTCAGCAGGAGAAAAGACAGAGCGAGGAGCACTTTTTTAATATCGTACAGGAAGGAAAGTAGAGGGAATTATTGTTTTATATCGTCGTTGTAGCTGTGTGTTTAATAGTTGTTTCCTCTTTTTAACAAGAGTTGCTGCGTTGTATTTGAAAGTCTCAACAATATGTGTCTAGACACTGCAGTTAAAGAGCTGCTAGACTGGGGGAGGACATATTCTCACTCATAAAGACAAGGGGACTTTCCTTTGACATGTAGCTTTTGTCTTTTTACGGTTTCATGGCTGTACACTTATTAATCACACACGTTTGTGTCTATAGACAAACCCACCACTTACAAGTTAACTATCCTGTGGTGGAGATTGCTCTTCAAGGTAGAAGAGAAATGGATGGGCCATTACTTTTATGACAGGAGAAAGTGACAGATTTACTTCTGCTCTTTACTCACCGTCAATTCTCTGTCATCATTTTGTCCAGTGCACACAGAGATTGAATATTAGCTGAACGAAAGCAGCCTTCGTGTTTTTCGGTAATAAGTCTTCTCGATGGACACGAGAGCGAGTGGGCGTGCTGATTATGGCGCTTGTCATATTCAGTTTGTTGTGTTAGTTTTGCAGACATGACCCTTCAGCAGCAGGGCTGCCACTGAGGGGAGCAGGAGAGCGACGTGCTGATGGAAGGAACAGCTTGAATAGGCAAAGTGAGGAAAAAGGAGGGCTGCTGCAATAGAGATATAATTTGATTTGATTTAAATGTACAACAAAATTAAACAGCAGACCAAGAAGTAAAGCATGACCTTATAACACAAGACTAAAGCCAGTGGGAAAGAACAATTAGTGCCACAATCAGTCCATCCTGTGTGAATATTGCTGGTTTGTGCCTGTTTATTCTGGACCATGCTAATGCACTGGCAGGGAACTGATTTTGTCCAGTGTTTTACTTGAGGAAATTTATTTTATATTGTTTAATGTTTACGCCACTGGCTGAGTGATTAAAGATGGCGGTCTGTCTACTCTTACTCTACTTTGTTAGCTCTTCACTGTACACGTACCATTTTCTGTTTAGCAAAGATTGTATAAATGGCTGTTTGTCCCTCATACTCTTTATAGGTATAAAACGCACAGTACGTGTATGTATTTCTGTGTTTAGGAGCTTTCTCTCAGTCAAAACCATAGCAGAAACCACGAGCTTCAGCTAACTCCTTGATTAAGTGACTGATGCTCTCTGTCATTTTCCTGGAGTCGCTTTGTATTCCAGACTCTCGCTCTCTGATCGCGCCTGAAGAGCGTGATTAGATGTCTCAGCACAGCTGGTGTATCTCAGGTCCTCTCAGCGACGTCACCGTCAAATGTTGAACAAATGCAGCACGTCCGAGTAAAACTAGCAATTCTGTTCCGTTTCCATTGAATCTTTTCAACAGGTCTTTTATTGACAGGATCAGAGGAATGCATGACTTCATACTGAAGAGTACTGAGATTTTATTGAGTACAGAGGAGCATTATGCAAGGGAAAAAGAAACCCATGTAAGTGGATGATGTTATTAAAGGGCTTTTGAAATGAATCAAACAAATCAAAGCTACTGTACCTTCAAAGAAAGAGTGTCATCAAGTACATTGTTCAAAAATATATAAAATTACGCTATGCGATATATATTAGAGCTACAAGACAGAATCTTTGTGTTAATCTTAGTGGGGTAAGCCAGGACCGATTGGATAATGTATGAAATGACGAAATGCGATTCACGGACTTTGTTGGTACCTTCTGTCTTTAGCTCCATCTCCAGAGTTCCCCAGTCGATCCTCCCCCTCTGCTGTGTAATAATATATTTGACTTTACTGGACGTCCCCAGGAGGAATTCCTCGTGTTTGGTGAACCAGAGTCTCTCCAGTGTGATTTCAGACCCAGTGGACAGCAGTCATTAATCACTTTGCAGTGACGGAGCTGGCGTGTGTATTCATGTGCTTGCGTGTGTGTGTGTTGGAAGTGGCTCTGTTTTCCTTTTCATGCATGTTCATCATCAAACAAATCCTATCTGTTCTTGGAGAGGTGATATTGGGAATGCCAGTGGCATGAGGATAAAGCTTGTTGTGTTGTTCTTCCTCTCTCTGTTAGTTATTTCCTGGTGCTGAGATATGACCTCTGGAATATTGCTTTCTCCATGGGGCCCCGGCTTCATGTTAGTGATATGGAAGGACCAGCAAGTGGCTGACTGTGTGGCCCTCGGGCCACGGTGTCTCACTTTTTTGTTTGCCAGCGTTCGCAGCAACATCCTGTTAGAAAACCATTCTAGGGCTACAATGATCTCCATCTGTGAAGAGTTTACTTCAGAGTTGCAGTGTAACGTGTGAGTGAGGAGGTGTTTACAGTGAGCTGTGGGTCAGAATGTTGTCTTGAGATCTGCTGCAGACAAGCTCCGATACGAGGAAGGCGGACCAAAGCTAAACCAAACCAAAGTCCTCAGAAAGAAAAGTGAAATAAAGAACTTTCCTATGAAAGAATAATAATGCACTGTTGTACATCTGAAATGCAGAAGTGTAGTTGCTGATCTGAATCACTGCATCCGCCTGCAGGGTTACAATGCTGTTAAAATGATCTAATTTGACAAGTTCAAGTATTTTCTGTTGTATTCTCCTATTGCTTCAAGCACCTGTATGTCATAGTAAGAGTATACTGTATGAAGTCTCTGTCCCCAGGAGAAGCACAGGCAGGATGGATACACCAGTGTACATGCACACAAGCACGCATGCATACTCATCTCTCTATAGATACAATGTATTTCCCAGCCCTTTAACCCAAACCCTAATCACCTCAACTAAATGTAATTCTAACCCTTAGTCTTAACACTCAAAAGGGCGTGTAGACCTGGTAAAAATGTTTTCTCAAAGATGGTTTTAGGCAATATGTAGCTAGAGCCGTGAAGGAGACAGCACCTTTTTATAATCATATGTGAAAGTTCACAAAACAGATGGATCAAGGTGCTTCTCGAACGAACACAATTTGGTGCCGTTGTTTTGACATCGGCGGTAACATAAGCTTTATTAATCAGTTTTCAGATGGAAAGGATTATTTTTACAATAATATTTCTTCTAGCCATTGTTTCCATTTAACATGGTCTTTTGGCAGCAATAACTGTTGCAACAAAAAAGCAGCAGATGTTTATTTGACTTATTGCAGACATACAGTATGTGTGCGTCTGTCTGTGAACTTGACCACTTGTATAGTTATTATTGTGTACAGTATTTACTCTTACAAAGACCAGATGTCGCATTCATGTTGAGAAATTCGCAGCGAAATGTCCTTTTGAAAAAGAGTACATTTTCCTGCGACCTCTTGTAAACCATTAGTTCAGTGTTTGATAAAGGTTAAAGGTACAGTACACAATTTTCCCTGCTGCTGAATACAGTGGTTGTGATGACATCATTGCAGTTACAAGACGAGAAGAACTAGTTCACACACTGTACACAGTGCTTCCATTTCAGCACAGACTGGATGCTACAATATCTCACAGTAAAAGCGCTACTTGCTAACTACAGCACATGCCATGAAGAAGACATTGAGGCGGAACTCACTGATTTAGCCATTTCTTTGTATTAAAAAAAAAGTTGAACATGCATTGTTTCTATTTTCTATTCTATTCTATCTAAATAGGTGGTATTGCAAATTTGGCTATTTAGCAATAGCAGAAACTTGCATATAGCCCCTTTAAGAGCAATAGCAGAAACTTGCATATAGCCCCTTTAAGAGTAAGATTAGGTTACTCTGAAGGCTAGGAGCCAGAACAAACACACACCTCTACTGCTCCTTCAGGAGCTCCACCCCCTATATCAATGGATTACCAAAGCATTTTCTATGATCTGATAGTGATCAGATAGCACTTCACTACGTCAGAGACTCATTGCGATTACTCTTTTGTTCAATGTGAACACAATGCGTCTCCAACCACCTCCCAAAGTGGTTCGGCAGTTCGGATAACATAGGATAGGGTGCAGAATTAGATCCTCCTACTATTAGATGCTAACAGTGAAATACAAAATATCAGATATGCACATAAACACAACATCAACAGAACAATGTTGCTATAGATACCGCAAAGCCAATACGGAGAGAGGGTGTGATGATTTCCCAGAGCAAGTACACGTCTGAAGATATTAGTACTTAAGATTTTCCTCCCTCTGTAGCTTATGTCACAGAGGGCAAACTGTATCTCAGCTATACACAAATGAGTATGTCTAATGTCCTGTGTCCACTGTCCACTGCTCTTTCTGTAGTGCTCTTTTTCATCTTTAAAAACATTTATATACTGTGTATATATACGTTTACTGTTCACTTTTAAAAATTTTGTATGCTTGTTATGCGCCAATGACACCAGAACAAATTCCTTGTATGTGCAAATCGTACTTGGCAATAAAGCTCTTCTGATTCTGATTCTGATTCTGACTTAGTTTAAAACTGCTCTCTGTGAAATACTTAAAATTAAGTTAAAATATGTGTTGAATGAAGAGTTCTGCATCCCAAAAACTTTGCTCATATGCATGGGTCTCTCAGTCTCAGGGGTCTGACTGAAAATCCAGGAGAATCATTTCCAGTATCCCACAACACTTTATCCAAACAGGAGCCAAAACGCCACGTAGAGGGGGGTCCCCTCTGTTTGTGAGGTTTGGCTCTGCTTCTATAAATAAATGCACCCCTTCACCAAACATCATGTTCATTAGGCGAAGTGGGGAGGGGGAGGGAAATGCTGAAGTAACAGACAGGAAGTTAGCCAAAGGTTAGATGAAGACAACATCGCTGACGGCAGTTTTGATGTTACTAAGCATACAAATGTCACAGCAGCACTTGCTTGAGAGCGAACGTGTTGTGAGTCTTTCATAGCGAATGAAATGAAGAGAACATTAACCAGTTGACTGTGTGAAAACAGCAAAAACTTGTGTTACCAACCTGTTGAGAAGAAATGGAGCCTCCACCACAAAAGCCTCAATTTCGTCAACATGGCTCTTTATCGTTGCCTATGTATAGCACTTTTTCTATTTTTGTTCTTCTGTTTGTCTATCATCTCTCCTCCCTGACATGGTAATTATGTTGTGGAGGCCAGCTTCATCAAATCCACTTTGTGTGTTTGCCATTTACTGAGCCCGGGCTGTACAGTGTGTGTTTTCTCAATGCACACCCCAATTTGCTGAATTTGACACTTGAAATTAGATTAGCTGACTATCACATTAAAAATGATACACTGAGTGGTGAACTGGAGCTTGGATTTGATTGTGCATGATGAACTGATGCAAACAGGTGTGCACATTTGTCAGATAAAAGCTCCACTACTGCTTCCTAAATATGCTATATCATCCTCAGTGGGAGAGCAGCAGACGTAAGGGTTTTAATGACAGGAAGGGATGAGTCCAGCCTCGAGTTCCTGGTAACAGTGTTTTCCCATTTTGAATGTCAGCATATACTCAGATTTTTACCCTTCCCCAGCACCTAGGGCTAACCCCCATCCTCCCTGGGCTCTCCCTGTGCAGTCCTAAGACATCTGACTGGCACCAATGGGACTTTCCCACCATGCTGAAAGGGAAAGTTCTCTTTGTTCCTGCCGAGAGGCAGATGGACAGGCTGTTTGGACGCCTCTGCTCTGTTTGATATTTCAGTTTAACAAGATACGGAGGTGGCGTCTGTGGGAAGGGATCACAGAGTCAGACCCAACTTCTCAACCATCTGCAAGTGTTACCCAGTTTAAACGCCCGTGGCTACATGACTGAGGGCTCCAGCGTAGGGATGAATTAACTGCCTGTTGCAAAGCCGAAGAGCAACACTTGCTTCAATTCTTCAAAGTTAAACGAACAAACAATGAAGCCACTTTCACCATCCCTTACTGACACTTTCACACAACCATACTTACAGTATGTTGTGATTCGCAGTACATGCGATACAGATGTAATGCTGTTTTGAAACGGACTGCTTAGTTGGTTTCGTAATCCTTGTTTAAAGAATCTTTATACATTTGTTGGTGATGGATCAAATCACCTATAAATTACCTATTTCTGTTGAATGTTTAAAGTTTTTCGTTTTCATCTTTCAGATTCCCCTTGTACCCGAGAGGCGAGCGGTTTCATTTTGAATATGGAGTCTACTTACTCAACAAGAACATTGCCCAGGTAAACACACAAACCCAGCACGCACATTTCTGGCATTAAGGCCAAAAATGACACGTTTTATTTGGAAATAGAAAAGCACTGAGAAAAGTTTTTTTGTTTGAAAAGGAATCTGTGTTGTCTTAAAAGTGAGGTAGAATAAAAAAAGCTTTGCAGAGGTGGGAAGTAACAGTTTCTCTGAACTTGTTATGTTATTTCTTATAATTTCTACATCATGTGCACCACACGCTATGGTCACTTATGGCACTCACAAGCGTACACCTCATGTGAGGGCTGAGCATTTGCTTTTGCTTATTAAAATGCACGCGACGTGTTGACCTGGGAGACTCCTCCTGTTCCTCCCTCAGTCATTTAGCACCGACTTATACCAATTTGCATTCCATTCTTTTTTTCCCTCCCACTCCATGCTGGAACGAAGGGCCTCTCCACTGAATATGACTGGACAGTTAGCACTTGCAGGGGTTCAAAACACTGCACTTGGGAGGTTTACTTCTAATATGAGGCCATAGGCTGCTAGTGTCAAACTCTGCCATTGTCCAACTGTAGTCCTAGAAAAAATAGAACTGAAAACAAAACACTTCAGACAGCAAATGAAAAAAATCACGATCATGATCTCACTTATTGGATGTTTGATTTGACTATTGATAGGAGGTGCATTTATGTAAATTGAGGAGCAGCACTTTGTGTCCATCAGCTACACGACAATAAAATCCTGGTAAAACTATGTGTTCAAATGATGTCCTAATGCATATAAACCATTAAGCTCAAAGTTATCAAAGTGGCTGTCTAAACTGCGTGCATGCTTGATGTGAACCTGGTTCACTGTGGATGATAAATGCGACTCAGACAGCAGGATGTTTTCACCTGTACCTATCAAAGCAGTTGAGAAAGATTCATATTCAGTGCCTGGAAACCAGCTGCAACACAGGTGGGCTTTAAGGGCAAACTGTGGAATGATGAATTAATAAACCAAGAGCATATATTTGTCATGATGTAACTTCAGTGAAGGCTTGCAGACTGACTGACAGGTTGCACTGCAAACTAAATCTAAATGCATTTAAGGCCTCCTAGGAGAAAACACCTCTTTCTTATTTTTTTTCTAACACCATAGTAATTCATCCTGCTTTTAACTGCTCTGTAGAGCATCAGTATTTTTTGTGGGGTGAAATTTCAGCTTTCATCCACAGCCCTGTCTTATGCATCCCATGTGTGCCTAAGTATGTCCATGTTAAGGATGAGTTATCAGGTTGACTCAAAAAACAATATTACCGTGCCACATGAGTTGTCCCTGTCCATATGATAGTGATCAAACGCTATTGTTTCAAAACTGAAGAAGTGGTAAACATGTCACAGTCGATAAAATAGAACGCACCACAAGCAAAGCTTCCCCAATCCAAATTTGGTCGATTTCTGCTCACCGCATTAAACTGTGTACTCCTGTCAGTTTGGGCCTTTAGTTTCTTGGCCATCACATCACACATATGCAAAGTTTGGGAGTTATGGCCAGGAAGTATCAGTCAACAAAACTCTCTCATGTTCCATGTAAATTCTCCTATTATTTTTAATTGGGATCTATCAAACCTTCTCAAACACTTTAGCAATGACACTTTGTTTTGCTCTGCCTCTGCTGCGTCTCTTGTGTTTATTGTTTATTGGAGCTTTTATCTGGGGAGGGAGAAATGGCTGCTTTGCGGGCTGCTCCACACTGAGCGTTGAATTTCTGCTGCTGATATGAATTCCCAACAGGCAGCATTTTACAGACAGATTTTTTTTTGTTGTGGCTTTGAATTGTTCTTCTTCATGTCTTTAATAGCCTCCATTGGTTAAGCCATTCATGTTCTGCGGCCATTGCACAGTTTGTGCCATGTCTGGCTCCGTGATACAAAGCAGAGGTCTGGTTTCACAGCCGACTGATTGGCTGGTTTGCTGACTGACTGGAGCCTGGGTGGAAGACATTAGCTGTCCATCTCTTATTAAATTTTCCTGTGTGGCTGTGTTTGAAAGTGATACAGGGAAGCTGGCGGAGGATCAGGCCCACAGCAGGTCAGCCTGCTTTGATGTGGCAGAGTTTGCTTTTATTAGGCCCCATGTCATGAGGCCAAGGCCGGGGATGAGGAGGCTGCTTGGAGCACCGTGCATGTCAGGTGGTAACACACTCCCGTGTTGCCACTTCAGGTTAATTTGTTTGACAAAGAGAAGTTAAGAAAGGCTTTAAGGAATGTCTGGGCTGCGGACCAGACAGTGTGCAATATCTTACTTCTGGTCCAATCAGAACATTTTGCAGAAGCTGCAGCACCTGAGCATGTCTGTGTGGAGAGATTGCCATTTTTATTCACATGCACAGCCCTAGCTGAACCAGCAACAGGACAGGAGTGTGATTTACATGAAGTGCAGTTGCAATTTATTAGCTTAGTTGTGAAATAAAAAGGCATCTGGCTGTTGCTTCTCTTTGAAGTTGTCAGCCACAGACTTGTTAGGGGGGCACAAATGTCGAACCTGCCATTCCTCCATTCACGGAGACAAATTATCCAAGTTAGTGTGGCTGACTCCAAAGGAAAATCAAGCAGCCCTTTGTCTGGAGGCAGTCGCTGTGCTGCAGTTACCTTCTCTCTGCGATATCCACCAAGCTACTTTGTTGTAAGACAGACATGTGGAGCTGATTACGCGACAACTGATGCTACACGGAATCTCCAGGTTTCTTGGGAAGAGGGGGGAAGGAATAACAATTAGTTCTCAGTCACTAAGCTTGGCGTATCATATTTTGTGGTCCTCAGGCAAAGGAAACCAAGTATTGGGAATTAAAACACAGTAACTCTGCTGTGGCCCAGTCAGGTCACCTCTGGGTTCACCTTTATTTCTTTATGCCGGAGAAAGCCGCCCGCAGTCTCTCGCCCTCCAAGTCAAATTTCACACCATGAGCTGCAGGCAGTGCACCGTACTGGTGGTCTGGAGCATGCGTCAGACGGCCGATTGCCATTAAGGGTGGCAACTGTGGCTCCATAAAACACAGCTATGACTCATGGGGGAGCCGACTGTGTTTAGTGGTTAGTGGAGGTGGCAGTAAGCGGAACAGGAGCTGGTTGGTTGGAGGCCGGTTTGGTGAAGCTACTTTAAAAAAAGGTTGCATGTATTTTAGCCAGAAAATAATTTGTGTTATTACCTAACATTGGCAATATATTACACATCTTTTCCATTACATATCATTTATGTGTTCTCAAGAAGCACTTTTGCATTGCATTCATGTTAACCCTTAAACTGTGTTAAATAGATCAGATTCGGGCTCATGTCATATGATCCACAGGCCACTGAGCCCAAATTGTAAAAAAAAAAATTGCTTTCAAAAATCTCCAACTTACAGGTTACCATGTTGGTTTGGATACAGTACAAGAATTTTCTTTTTTTTCCACTACTGTAAAGCAAAGCGGTGTGCAAATAAAAACATGAGTTGGCTGCGGAGCCGTCTCTGTTTACCGTTTGTGTCATAAAGTTTGAGGAAGCAAACTCATTCACCTCTTCACCTCTTCTTCTTCTTTCCTTTACTCCTTTGCTCTCTTGTCATCCATTTGTTATGGTCCACTCACATTGTTCCAAGCTTTAGGCCCTTCCTTCCTTCACTTCCTCACCTCTGTGATGACGCTCGTGACCTTAGTTAACAGAGATACATATTCTTGGCATAGCCCGTTTGCGGCCATTAGCTCATGTGATTGTGCGTCAATAAAAACCATATGACCCAAGCAAAGTCATAAAAAAACAAAACATGAACATTGCACAGCTCCCCTTCCACATCATAACTCCCCTCCACCTCAGACCAAGCTGTCAGGTCTGTTCAAATTCCCCAAAGCAAGTTATCTCCAGCTAGTACCTTATTTTCTTTTATGCGGATGTTGGAGGTGGTACAGAATCTACAACTGGACTTTGGGAGAAAAAGTCTGTATTGTGAAACAAAGGGTGTGCTAAATCTGCACATGAACTCACTTTTTCCACAGTTGACATTCCTGTAAGCAGTTGTGTGTTTACTTTTTGTATGTCCACATGCCAGTGAATCAGAAATGGCTGTGCACAACGAGGGATTGTGCGTTGTAGATAATCGAAATATGAGCTTCCTTCCCCCTTGCATGATATATATATACATATCTTATATCTACATACACATCTATTTTTGTGGAGTAAAGGAGCTTAGAAGGATTCATCATCTGATCTCCGAGAAATTGCCAGTAGGAGTTAGTGAAGCTCTGCTGTGTCTGGTCATGTTGAATGAGAACAGAAACTGCCCATTTCTCTGCAGGATCTTTCTGAGAACTGCAACACATTTAGAACAGGAATATTCCAGGTTTTACCTAAGTAGCCTGTTGGTCTTTTTTTTCCTCCTTGTCCAGCTGAGGCTTGCGGTTCGTGACTCAATTCTCGGTGTGTTCCAGAGAACGTTCCAGAAAACAAAAAAGGAAGAAAAACAGGCGATTACATCTCCACTGTCCCTCTTGGACAACAGGCAGCCTTTCTTCTGTCCAGCTGCCTCTGCGAGAAACCTCATTGCAACAAACAGACTCTTCAATGTTCAGAAATCATAATGCAGCCCACTGTACGCTTGTTTGTTTACCTGAACCGTGCACCACGACTCCCCTGGCCCTGCCACCATCTTTGCTCTAAGACAGACAGGGCCTGGAAGTAATCAGGCCATTTCACCCGCCTGCTGCCACTCATTGTCTGCATCCTTCCATAGCAGCCACATCCGTTTTCTATTTCACAGGGATTGATACGATAAAACGCATAATGGGCGACATAGGCACCAGAAAATGCAGCGGCATGTCAGCGTAATGTACCTCACTTCTGCCCTGACCAGGAGCGAGAGCAGGAAGAAATGAGGTATTAAGTGAAGTTCCCTTTTAGGCCTGTGCCATAAACATGTCTGTTTTTGCCTCCGCCTGGTGAGGTATTGCCCGAAACTGCACGCTTCGAGCGTCATTTCCTTTTAATAGAAGATAAGTTATAGAGCCCCGTGTCTGACAATGTGTTTTGCATTTGAACCCCATTAAGGTGCCACTACTAACAAGCGCTCCGTACGCCACTGACAGTAAAAAGCACTTCATTAGTGCACTGCGTTTATCACATTTCAAGCAAGAAATGATTTTCGGCAGTTTGTAAAAGGGTTAAACTGAGATTAGCGCGAGTTGTGTTTGGAGAAAGCTAACAGCCTTGTCAGTGAGCAGCGAGCGCAGCCTCATGGTCGTGATGTTTGTGTTTTTGAAGCTTATCTCATTTGGATTGGACCGTGTGATTATAGGTGTGTATGCTTTTGCTACCCCTCAAATGACTAGTTTATGTATCTGTATGCACGTATTCAAAATAAGCAAGTCGTAACAAGTGATACCAAACTAAGCCGGTAAACTATTTGGTGCTGTAGGTATGAAGTGAGTGAGGCTGAGCAGGAGCTGTGTCAGGGAAAAACCTGACCGCATCGCCGTTGCATGATTGACACTGGCACACTGCTTTTAGATAAGAACCGACTTTCGGAAAAGGAAAGTTCCCAGTGGTTTTGTCGCCCTGTGGTTCTCCTAAACCTCTTGTTCAAGCTATCTATTAACTGAAGCCAGGCCATAACATACACATCTGTATGCCTATGGGTTTTCATAGCCTTACTGTGTGGTCCCTGTTTTCCATCACAACATTTTTTTGGTAGCTCCAGCTTGCATCCAGTGCCACTTGCAAGCCAAAGGGGGAGTTACTGGTGGTACCCTTTTTACCACCACAAGCACATGCTTTTTTTTTTTCCATCAGCACATGCTGTATTTACCAAGAACTCTTGCATCAGGGAGAAAGTGAAAGTGCTTGAAGAAGAGCCCCGACTGATTCTTATTCAGATCCAGACTTGAGGACTTCTTAAAATTCTTACTTCTTCCTCTCATTTCGCTGCAGTCAATATTTATATCTAATGAATACCAACTATTTTGAAACCTGAAGAAACAAACATCTTTTTAAAGAGTCTCTGTATTATTTAAGCATTTGGTTGATCATTACATTATATCGGTGAGGCGAAGCCCTAACCGCCCTGCCGCAGGTTCTGTTTCTGATATATGAA
Organism: Solea senegalensis; assembly: GCF_019176455.1. Lineage (NCBI taxonomy): Eukaryota > Metazoa > Chordata > Actinopteri > Pleuronectiformes > Soleidae > Solea > Solea senegalensis. The sequence continues at coordinate 12,468,803 of NC_058033.1, forward strand.
AGAAAAATAAAAATGAATAAATGCTGCAGAGTCAACCATAAGAGAGTGGTCTTTGTTGTCTGTGTACTTTGTACTTGCGTTCAGCCAGACGTGGTGATTTATAAGCAAGTCTTAGACAGCCGTTGTTAGTGCATGTCACCGTGCTTTGGTTTACAGTTTTGGGCGTCGGTACATACTGAGGCCATTGGTGCGTTGCGAGTATGCCTGAGCTCCAGGGTTTTATGGGAATTCCTCCCGACAGCCACCTATGACTTTATGAAACACTTAAATTCACCTAATTGAATTTCCACGTTTTGTGGTTGGTACTTCCAGGTTTGTGCATCACCACAAAGAGGCACCAGAGGAGCTACTTCTACTAAATTTAAGGGTGAAAGTAAACGTTAATCCTCTGCATGCGTGCGCGTGTGTGTGTGTGTGTGTGTGTGTAATGGAGAAATAATGTAGGAAAGACGCAAACAAAGCAGATATTTTATTAGATTTTTTTTCTTTTGCTTTTCTGAAGTCATCTATAAGGTTCTGTCTATTCAGGTTCCCGCCTCCAAATGCAATGACATGTTGTTGTTGTTTTAAACCTTGACCATTGTAATTTGCGGAGTAACAAGGGCTTTTATACATATTTAGATTCTGTCCTTCCCAATTAAGAAGCATCATCGTTGGTATGATCATCGCTTTAGAAAATCGTACTGTGGATGTGCCCCTAAATCAAGGGGGTTGCTGTAATTCTGGTTGTTTGAAAAGTTTTGGCTGCGCTGCTCCATCATTTACTTAATAGTGTGTCTGCAGTTTCCAGCTGGTTGGAATTTGTAACTCAGGCATGTTCATTTGGAGTCTGTTCTCCCGTTGGCTCCCTGTATATTCTACAGTGTACCCACTCTGTTTCAGCGACACATCCTTTCTCAACTCATCTCTCAGTTCAGCGGCTACATTTCTGTGAAAATATCTAAAAAAAATGGCTCTGGTTAAAAGGAAAATAACTGCTCAGAAGATAAAAGGGACACCCCCCTCCCACCAGACAGTAACATAGAAAGTTTAAGTAAAATCTTCACAGGAGGATCACTCTCCTCCTTTGATCATAGTTATGTCACAGTGAGTAAAAATCCTATAACTGAAATCAGCTTTTTTTTAAGGTCCATTCTGTTTTTCTCTTACATACAGTTGAGGGGAAGTGGCTCAAGCCTCAAAACAAAATAATTTTCTCTGCTTCTGGGCCTTTTTTTCTTGGCTCACCAACCCCTTTTACCCCTTCCAGGGTTTGACATGAGAATGAAGAGGGCAGACACTAAGTATATTTTATGTCAGCAAGTTAAGAAAAAGTTGTTTTTTTGGTTAATTCATCAAACCCCGCATGCTGTCATATGGGTGTTTGGGAGTAGAAGTATTTCATCATGAACTGAGGGCTTATTGTGGCTCAATGACATTAAACAGCTCTTAGGATAAAACAATGCTGGCCCCATCTGGTCAATATTTGAAAGAATATCTGTCTTGCTGGCTCTGTGTTAGTCCCTGTATACTGTGCTGTTCCTGTTTTCATGTGGATTTCATTACAGCCCTCTGACTCCGGCCAATCGGCAGCCTTTTAACGGAATTTACACAACGGCTCGGGACCACAGTGGTGCTCATCATCGGGTTAAGGGGATTCATTGTCTCTCTTACTTACTGTAATTGCAATTTAAGATTCACAATTTATCTTTGCCTTATATGGTAGTAGATTATGTTTAAGGACAAAACGTGCTATGTGACGATATTCATTTTAGTTTTGACAGATTAAACTGATTTGCATTCATGAATAAAACGAAATCTGGGCACTTCTACATCTCCAATAGAAAAAACAGGCTATTATGATTACACAAACCTAATGAAATAAACCAAAAACAAAGGCAAATGATTCATATATATGCTGACATTGCAAACAGAAAGATGAAACACCCAAATGGCATTAACCTATTTCTCTGTCACATGCAATAATCAACAATGCCTTCCTTCAGCCCCAACTAATATAATCTTATATGAAATTGCATAAAAGAATCTACTAATAGTCTCATAACAAATGCATTCAGGCGTTTGTGAATCCATTAATTTTTTTAATATCTCATTCTGAATTATTCACCGTGTTAACTTAGTTTTTTTTTCTGCAGAAAAATATGAATAATACTTAATAATAATAATAATAATAATAATAATAATAATAATAATACTTAAGTACTTAAGACACTATAGTGCTTCAGTACCAACAGATGAAATAAAAGTAAAAAAAAAAAAAACTAAAGTGTATAAAAAAAATATACCATGGTTTGACTTAAATCAGAATAAATATATAAGCAGCTTTACTGATTTTCTGTGACACCAGTACAGGAAGTAGCAGAGAAAGACGAAATGTAATGAAACATGTTGAATAGGAATTGAAACAGAATCCAAAGAGAAATAGAAACACTATATAATTCTGTTACCTGAGGAACTCTAACTAACTATATTATCATTGAAGTGTTGAGCTCCTCATATGTTATCGTAAAAAAAAAACTGAATGAACTCTTCAAAATGTAAAACATTTCTTAAAACGTAACACATTCAATACAAGAGACTTCATACAATGTGGGTGTTACATCTCCATCGAGTGTAGGTTTGTTTAGTTGAGTAGCTCTTAACACTAGCGTTGTCCTCTCGACGTGTGTCGCTCTGACACCCTTCCCCTTCAAACAAAGCCTCTCCTCATTAGGGGAGTGTTTCTCTATCAGCCCCTCATGTCAGTGTCTATTACTCTGCCAGGAGAGGATGATATGGGTGGAGTGTCATCATCTCAGCCGTCTCGCCACACCTTTTGTTATTAATGAAGTGTCTGAGATGAGCCACGGCCCGATGCCCCAGAGGACGCATAATCGTTTTACAGTTATTGGAGAAAAGGGGCTAAGTGGCTAATGAAAGCAGCTGTTAAATAAACACTAGCTCAAGTTAAAAAAAAAAAAGGTGGCTGCTGTGATGCGTTTTTCTTTTCCCCTTTAAAATAATTAGCATAAGCTGTTTGCTTTGAATCTAAAAAAAAACCTTTTCATTTTCCGAGCTGTTTGCCGCACGGAGAATGTTACTCTCATCATGTGGTCTTGTGGCAAGTAATAAAAGTCATTGCACTACCTAGCTAGAGTATGGTCTTACAACATATAGATGGATTTACATATTTAAAATGAACATTTATCAACATCAACATAGAAATTTACCTTTTGGCAATTCATAAAATATATTATATAGACATTTAGTTTCACATGTTGGAACTAAAAGGTTCTTTTATCTGTTATCTACAGTAGAGTTGGGTTGAGTTTGATTGCTTCTCAACTGTTTTGTTTGTTGTTGCAATCCAGGTTGTTACTTAGCCATGATGACGCCAGGCAGCCTCCTCTAAAGTTTTAGTGGACAAGTTATTGCCAATACTGTTGTTGTCTCCATGGAAACGGAACCCTTTTTTTAAAGTTGTCACAAGTCTCAGCCAAAGTCGTTGGCTTGTACTTTTCACAGCAATTATGATGCTGTCCACAGAAACTGCACCCTGCCTAAGTATGCATCCAACGACATATATAAACACGATTGCACACGCTGTAATTATTTATGTCAGCGCATGTGTTTGGCTCTTATGTGTTTGCAGCGTCAGCCTCACAACCATCACAGGAGTGAGAGTGAAGCTGTGTAACACAACGTTAGTCTGCAGAGGTGATGTGTTTGCTCCATCCCATGGCTCTGACAAACGAGGAGTCGGAGACGTTTCACCTGGCAACCGCTACATCATAATTCTTCTCCCCCCCATCCTTGTTGATAAAGAGCTTCTCCTCCTGACATCGTCTGACAGTCCGCAACACTCGTCTGAGTCTGGAGACCTGAGTTATGATCAATAAATCCAACTGATGAGAGCAGTTTTTTTTGGGGAATTTTTGTTTTTTCACTCGTCTTAAGTAACATTTTATTGATGCCTCTTCATAGATTCCTTCAGATATCACTAAGAATGATTTAGTGCAGCCTCTGCATGAGAGCTCAGGTGACCTGTATTTCACATACGCCTTCAGTGTCCCTCAGCAGTGACCTTCTAGCTTATTAAGAAGTTAGAAACCACACGTTTAACCTCGCTCTCTCTGCCCCATGCTGAGATTAATGGAATCTATTACATAGTTGGCCGCCAAAACGGTTGGTGGCCAAAATGAATTTCACCATACAATAGCTGTTTGTTTCTTGTTCATCGTTCCCTCTGTCACTTCAAGTCCCTCTTGGATGTGGTTCTTGAGAATTAGGTCCTATTTTAAAACCTCTATGGATCCATTTATATGTTTGTTTATTAAGGAAACCTGTAGCTGTTTTGGGACAAGAGGGAAAAGTATACTGGTTCTTTATACTGCAACTAAAATGCATCCATGTAAGGGAAAGGTAATGATGTGGTTACCGTTTGACTGAAGGGTAGGGGGTTAGGTTTGGGCCTCACTGGTTGCGTGTGCAACGCCTGAATCGCATTTGTTGATCATGCAAATATTTCACGTAGATTCATGGAAATGCAATGCTGGAGAGTTTTTACCCTGGAATTGACTTTTCAAAGCTTTTGTGCATCTTTACCATTAATTGTTAACAATAAATAATAGAAATACATGTCTTTTCCTTACTTTTACCAGCCAACAAAAAGTTTACATCCAGAAGAGGAAGTGTGTTGTTGATGAAGTTTTTATGCTTCTGTTGATCCACATGGAGTATAGTATTGTGGCTGTAGCCGTCCTGTCCTTTGCTTGCGGCTTCATGCTCCTGCAAAGGTGCAGTTAAAAGAACTTTGAAAGTCTGGTTGCTTTTTTTTACATATTTTTATGACACCACCGTGAACATCCATCCATCATCTACCACTTTAGCTTCACTGTTGTGAGACTCACTGCTGACACTCCCCTCTCTTGGTCATGCGCATTTGTTCTCAATGGAGCCAGCGAACACATGTCGTGGAGCCATGTCCGTGCTGGTCAGCATCCATTTTTGCATGCTTCTGTGCCAATCAAAAAATGACGGTCCGAGGGTTACTCATGTGTGGCCCTTTGCTCGGTCAGGCAGACTTTTCCTCACTTCTTCCAACGAGGGTTTTCTCTGCTTGTTTTTCTCCACCTCTGCCAGGATGAAAGTCTAGATCTTACAGCCGGTACCTGGCTAAGGGTGTGTGGGAAGCAATTTGTGTTTCTCGCGAGACCCCTGACTTTGCAAGACCCCCTGATTCTGAGGTCTCCGGGCTGGTGGCTCTGATTGTGCAAAGCTGTTTTTTCGGTTTTTCGGTGGTCTCACTAAGCAGCAGATGTGCATTTAGAATATCTTCATTGTGCTAAAATAGATATGCGTAAATAGATATGGCTGTAGTGGGCGCTTATTCAGCCCACTAGTTTAGTCATTTGTCATATTGGCGGCATGTTTGCCGTTATCCGATTATACATTTTAAGGCTAATATCTACCGATACTTATATTGTGCCGTCAATGTCATGCATTACGAATTACGTCTGTGCTTTGGTTGATGTGCACCCTCTGCTGGTAGGAATCAGATTTGCACAGTATTGTGATCCATTATTTTTAATCTGTAAAAAAAAAAAAGGGTTAATTTGGTTCTTAAAAGCAATGAATCAACTAATCATCCCTAATTGAAACTGTGTTGAAACACATTTTTCACTATTTTGCTGTGAAAGTGTGAGGCTTACATGTTTGACACGTGACATTCCACCACACTTACGTGTTTCTCCTGCGTTCGGTGCAGCTCTATCTTCAGCGTGAGTGTCTGTGATCACAGGGACAGCACAGCACAGTCTGGTGACATTCTGTCAGCCCCTCAAACCACAGATTAAACTTCTTACTCACATTTTAAACTAATAACGCAGTAAATACCTCCGATGGGATTTTGGCCGGTGTTACTGCGTTGCTTCACTGGTCAAAATAATCGTGTGTTCACAGTCAGAGCAGTTAGCCGATCATTATCCGAAAATCTCTCAGCAATTTTCATTGACTGTTTGAATTCCAAACACTGAAGGTATTTTGGCAGTGTTGGATAAAAAAAGCTTAAACATCCCTAACACTGTGCAGGGTCACCATTGAACAAACCCAGAAGACCAGGGAATGCTCTAAGCTGTCCAAAGTAAACTGGACACAGTCTCTACTCCTCACTTTAACGTGGCAGATTTTAATTTGATACAGGGAGCCAATAAAAAAATGTTTTTCTGGTCTTATTTATGCTGCTTTTGAGTTTTTTTTTACTTAAACATCACTGTCATGCACCATTGCACGGGTTCTTAAACCGTGCGTTGGACGTAAATGAACTGCAGAGAAGGACGTGAGTGATACAAACAAGAATTTGCTGAGGTCTTTGTGCGTCGACTGTTTTTTTTTAAAAACTTTTCCGGCTTGTGAGCGACGGTATGCACAACATTGTCCTGTACTGTTTGTTCAGAGTCAAATTAGTCACTCTGGCTTTGTGACTAGACTTGGTCTGAATGTGTTTTTACTCAAGCCGAACGGTCTCTGTTATTTTATTTAATTTTTTTTAGAAGAGCACAAGTCAACAATCTCGCAGTACACTCACATGTGACATATTTTTTTTCTTTCTTATATTTCCAGAGTTGTTTCTGAAACATACCGAGGGCTTCATCTGTGCCTTAGAAATCTGTCTAGGATGTGTTCTGCAAGAGCAGGAATCTGTTGGCTTACACCTAGAATCCTGGCTAATACTTAATATGTTGTAACCTTGTCCAGTTGACCCGATGTGGCTCACACGTGAACATTTACACAAACGCACACACAAAAAAAACAGATGATCATATACTGCATGCACATACTGTGCATTGTTGTTCTACATATTATAAATCCTTCTCCGTGTGGGTATGTGAAAGTCCTCATGCTCCCCGAATTTAACCTTGATCCCACCAACCCAAATTCCTCCACGGAGCAGTTTGATGCTCCATATTTTACCTCACTAGGATAGCAGCAGGATCTAGACGGATATCCCTTTGAACTCTATGAAATATTGGAAGTCTGCACTTTAATCTGGGCTCTTTTGCTTACTGTTTTGATAGGACATGTATGTAGTAGGCCTGCGTGTTGTACTGTCGTCAAGCCCTATATCCTTATTTGACGAATGGATTCTGCGAATAAAGCACAGAGAATTTCCTCAGTGCTATTTGCCAGATGCAGAAGCTATTTTTGTGCCGTGAGTAAGAGCAAGAAAACGTCCCAACCGTTATTCTTCGCCTGTTGTTATTGGTCACTCAGACGTTTTAACATGTTAAAATAAGCGGTTATTTACAAAGGTATCTATCGTTAGTATTAGCATTTCTTCTGACATTGGACACATGAGGTAGAATGTCAACAGTTTACCAGCGCAGGCTCTCCGCACTGCCTCCAATGGAGTGGTCATGCTAATAGAAATTATCAGTCGTAAAGAGAAAAAAGAAAATAATATGCTCATTCACAAGAAGTGGGTTTAAGAGAACTTGTGGGAAACATGAAGCCAGGATAGACACCTGCCCACAAACCACATATTCATCCTCCCCGCTTTGACCCACTATTTTCCTAAGGGGCCTTGTGGAAACACAACATACATGTAAAAAAATGTTTCCCTTGTAAAATACCACAGTAGTTTCATTCCAAGTAATAAAAAGAGTGTAATCAGATTCTGGTTGAAATTAAAATGATATTATTTGGCAGTGTTATTTAAAAGGCATTGTACTACTAGGGCAAAAGTTTGTTGTGTTTGTTCCGGATTACTTTTTCCTCCAGTGATGTATGTTCCCATGCTGAAAAAGATGATGTTAGACCTGTGAGCTGAGTGAGCTAAGACTCTCTCCCACAGTTTCCCTTTACTCACCCATTACACATTGTGTGCCCTTCACTGTTTGGCACTGTTCTCCATTCAGACCACAAAGGTTTGTGGCCTCTCTGAAGAACAACCTCCGTGTGCTTTACAGTTTCAAACTACAAAGTAGTAAATTAACATATTCTGTTAGGTGAGCCTCAGCCAACCACGAGTTCTCGTTAGGTGTGCCAAAGAGGATTGATGATGGGCCCTGTGTGTCAATACTGCTAACAGGAAGTTGACCTCAGTGAAGGGTACTTCACAAACAGGATCAGCGTGTTTGGGTGTTGGGTTACACAGCTCAGCTCCAGTGTTACACTGGTGAGACTAATTAGCCCCGAGGAACAGAGCGACATCAAGGTCGGTGGCTCTTCCAATAGATGTCACTGCAGCACACGGCACTCGTTTGCCCCCTCACTGACCGCCACATACACAGACTAAATAACCACACCATGACGGGATCTCATTAAGACTGTGGGCATGGCAGTACCTACCTCCGTGCAGTGATTGGGGTCAGAAGGGACTAACATTGGTCTCTGGTCACTGGTGGTCTCCCTAACTGAATTTCCTATTCATCTCACACAGCCTTTCCCGTAATTATGTAAATCTGTTGACTGAATTTGGAAGCAATATGATACTCGGCAAAGTGAAACAACAAGTAATGCGATGGAAGAATCTGGTTTGAGTTAGGGCTGCTTTAGAATCAGACTGGGGCGCAGTGAGTGCACCGCACCTGTATTACATTACCACAGTGTGGAAGAGAACGAGAAGGAGGGGAGAGCAGGGAGAGTAAAAGGAGAAACCTGGCCGAGGTAAGGGAAGTTAAATGAAGTGGAAGAACCTTTGAGTATGCAATATTGAAAAACCTTTTTATTACACGCTTCTTTGAAATGGCAACAGAGACGGGAAGTACAATGAATATTACATTTCACCTGTCAAGGAAGTTCTTAAACGTTGTACGAACTGTGCAGTCAGGCAATTCCCATGAACGATTGAGTGCTGGGTCTACTCTGGGTCTTAAAAATCTTACTCTGATAAGGCTGCAGCCGCTAAAGTCAATAACTTAGTAAACACCTTAATCTTGAACACACTTCTCCACTTTATACTATTTTCGGAAAGGCAGAAAGGCCTCTTGGCCATGTGCATCTTTTAAACACAGTCTTATTCCACTGATTTAGTATTGCACTCCTTTTAAAACCTGAAAAAGATTAGTTTTTGGCTGCAATTGCTATTATGTTAAAACTGATTCCACATTGTAAGAGTGATCGAAAAACGACACCATCTGTATTTATAATGGTCCCTTTTAAGACTTTCTTGCTTTCTCTGTGTTATGTTACTGTAATTCTTGAAAACTCTATTTACTTCAAAAAAGAACTGCTTCATTCCATGTCCAAAACAATGTAGGGAATAGCGTTCATCATTCTGTCAAGTTGTTATGATGCAACACAACTCCAGTTCTGAAAATACAGTTAAATAATTCAAGAAAATAAATGACACTTTGTTTTCGTGTTCATACTATTGACTGATATTTGTTGTCAGGTGCCGTCGTGTGGGCCTACATTACTTCTGATAGAGAGCTAAAACACTCGTCAGGAAGCACAGTAATATGGATGTAGCCTTACATTTTCTAACTTTTGTTATTCAGCCCCGACCAACATTGACAGACGTTGTTTCATCACTTGAGGACATTGATCAGATGCATTTTTCAACATCAAAGTTGTAGTAAGCACAGTTTTCCCTGGCATGTAGTAATTAATAGCCGTTTCTAATCAGCAGCTTCACTTCAATTCTGGCCTTTATAATTCCCTGTCCTAGTTGAAGTTATGAATTATTAACCCCACAACTTTCATTTGACACAGAAATAGTCCTGTTTCCGTGTGTGTGTCTCTGTCGTGTTAAGGAGGCCAGTGTACAGCTCAGACACGGTTGTTGGAGAGTTACCTTGGGAAATCCCCTTTCCCCTCGAACATTTAACGTTGGATTTTTCCAACATTCTCACACCTGCTTCACGTTGTGATCGGCCAGCTGTGTGGAGGTGAGAAGAGAACTGGGGATCACGCTTTCTCTCTCCAACACAATCTTTTGCAACTACAAACGCAATCCTTTTGATCCTTAGGTTTGGCCCGACAAACCCATCCTGTGAAACCACCTCTTTTCAAATACAACTTCCTTGTTGACATTGAGAACTGCTCAGTAGAAGAATTCTTCATGAATTGTGTTCTTTATTTTATCTAACAGCTACTGAGGGCTCAATTCTCAAAAAAAAATAACCTAGTTAATTATTACAACTGTAAGTGTCATTTTAAAACCATACGCTAGTTGTCTAATTTGTGGGAGTAACAGCAGTACACTTTTCTGCTCTTGAATACCTTGATTCTCTCAATATTTTATTTTGCAGAGATTTTTGAGTTCCTAGTTTTTTTTGTTTGTCTGAAAATGAATCCCAGACTTAGAAGAAGTCACACTTAGTCAATCCTTCTTTTCCCTGAATTTTGCCATTTGGAAAGATTTGAAGTTAGGCCATGTGGAAGAGCAACACTTTTAACCATTGAGACTCTCACCTTCCCATTACATTAAACTACTAAGATCCTTTAATCTTTAACTTAAACTTTAGTACATAAACCTTGTGCACGTCTCACATGACACAGCAGTGATGCTTCATGCTGAAAATGTGGTGCGATCATTTCTGTGGTTAAGCAAGCAGCTGTGGTGTTGTGGGTGATGATGACTGTGGCGTAAGAACAAGGCTTGAGTTAAAGCAAAGTGAATTTCTCTTGTGAATGAATCACATGAATTGCGCCAGATTCAAAATCTCGGCCTCCTGCTCTGTGTATGTATTTGCACACATGAAAGGCAGCGGTGATTAATCAAGCTGGATTTCCTATTCCACCCTGTACCACACGATTGTTGAGATTTCCAACCTTGTGCGATGTCCCACACAAAGCTGAAACTCTACAAACAGCCGGCAAATGTTAAACATAAATACACGTGAAATCAAATATACATTAAAAAACAGCACTGAAAATGTATATAGCACTCGTGCTTGCGTGCTCCCATCTGTAGCCATTTTGTTTGCATCCTGCTCGACATTCCAGTGTAATTTATTTAGAAGATGAGTGAAGGCTGTACAGGGTGAGTTTCATTATGTGCCCACGATAAGCCAGATGGGCGGAATCAAAAAAGCGCCACACTGCAACAAACATAATCAACCATTTCAAATCCACCAGTGAGCTAAAAATAGTTTCTCAGAAGTGGGATTGTTAGATATAAATCAAGTAAAGTTGCATCAAGAATCGCATGAAAGTAAATAAATGCAAAGGCAGGAACGTACAGTATCTCTCCATACTGTGCATAATGTGGTGTGATTTTTCACGATATTTTTCAGTTCATCTGTTTGCATATTGTTTATTATTGCATTTTTATTTAGCGCCGTTGCTCAAAGCCTCAACAGGAAAATCGCATTTCATATTCAGCAATAGAAACTGCTTGGTGAGAAATCCAAAAACTATTTCTTTTTTCTTTCCCCACATGATCAAGTTCTCTTATACTGTATTAAAAGTATATTAAAATCTCAGGTCTGTTTGGCTAGAAAATACACCAGTAATACTGAGTATCTTTGAGTAGGTAAATTCAATGAACTAATGTTTTTTCACCATAACATAACCACGAAGGTGAACGGAGTTAGGGGAATGTTTACGATCTCAAAGCTTCACCTGCTGCCACGAGGAAGTTGGCTTGTTGCAGTGTACTGTGAAGGAGTCATCTGCAGGCAAACTCTTGGCTGGAGTTGATAGCTCCTTTTAGCTTAATCATGAACAAAACACCTTGTGTGGGCCATGTGGTTTCTTTGCTCTGGCCAAAGACTCCAGAGGACACTGTAGATGCCCCAAAGCTGCTCTCCCAAGCCAAGAAACAGTTGGGTGCTGGCCATTTTATGGCCAATTTTGTCTCATTTGAAATTACATGCATTTAAACCTCTGACAAATGGCCTACATAAAGACCTGAATGTTGAGCACATTGAGTCTCAACACAGTTTTCACTCTTTAATTGGACACATTATAAAAACAATAAGCAAGCAACATATTGGTTTTCACCTCAGTTTGGCAGGAAGTGTTTCATTATAATGTAACAAATGAGTCTACACATGTTCCTAGTTTATCGCGGGATATATTGCGACACCATAATATTATTCATCTCTTATATTATTTTATTCTTTGTATGTTTTCTTTGTATTTGAAATATTGTCAGTGGCAGCTTATCTCCCATGGCTCCACTTCTTTTCCATAGGAGGTTTGTGTATGAAGACTAATGTCTGCGTTAACCTCGTGATCTCTGCTGAAGTACTCAGTCCACAGATTGACCAGAGGGACGGTGGAGAGAGGAACACCTGGTTAGTTCCTCCATAACAAGCTGTCATAGGACCTAACAAACTCCTTGATTGTCTTCCCCTGGGAACAGGAAGCGGCCTATGTGCTATGTAAAAACACATCCCTATTTTTACCCCAGTGGACAAAAGCATGCTAATTATAAATCACAATAATTGTGCGTGATGCGGTTCGATTCGTGGACTTTTAACCTTTTGACACATAAAATGCAGCACTCTTGATGAAAATATCCTGTGTCCCAGATTTCCGCTCGTCTCCACTGACGATGGAAAACCTTGTGTCAAACGATGCTAATAATGTGCACCAGCTGAACCCTTTTGATGTCCGCTCTGATGAGTGGCTTCTACGGTGACCTCACCGAATGGATGGGGGGGGGCGCTTTGCTTTGCAACCTTGGTTGCCCTCCTACGCCACATCATCAGCAATCACTCTCAAACCTCTCTGTAGCCCTCCCACATTCGGGCTCTGAGCTGAAGGTGATTGGTACTGACAAACTCGGGGGGAAAAAAATAATATGTGGCATACGCTTGGCTGCGTTTGTTTAGCTGCTCTTCAGAGCTCAAAGCAAACTGGCAAGTTTTTGCCAAATGATGGGTCGGAATACACCGTAAACTGGTTCCTGCCAGCGCCGGTCCATTTGACTGGGTTTATCTGAACTTGTGGCTGCGGTGGATTGGCACGCTGGGGAAAGTGTACGCCGCTGCATTCTTTGAGCTGTCACTACGTCTTTGTGATGGATAAGATTGAATCTCGAAATCCTCCGATGTTAGGGGTCAGGTATGCTCATCCCCCAATGACAAACCTTGGGGTCAGACCAAGTGATTAGCCTGTGCACATGCCGCAAGCTCTCCAAAGCCCTGAGTGAGTTTTGTTGAAAAGGTAAATGCGAAGGGAGTGTCCAGACACAAAGGTGTGAACACTGACGAGGAGACCTGGCCGGATCTGTTTCACTATGTCATCATGTGAAAGAGCCCCACTGGGTGCTCCGTGTCCACCCCCCTCCCCACACATGCACGCTCTCACCTTTCAGCCATCCTCAATTGGCCCTGGGAATTTCTCACCACGATCTGGTTAGCCCCATCACAAAGAACCCCATGGCCAGCGTGAAAGCACTTCCACACACACATGCACCGGCACGCAAGGAACTCCACCAACATTCATCAAAAGGATGTATGAAAGGGAAACTGGAAATGACAAGCGGTCTCAAGTGGACTGATTCTGAGCAATTTGTCAGAAATGGTCTGGAGTTGTTGACATGGAAACACTCGGGATTTTTTTCACGATGCTGCAAGCTAATCGTTTTATTGACTTTTTGGAGTGGGATTTTGGCCACAATTTTCCATTCCTGTAATGTGCAACAGAAATAAATCTGTTAAGTTTTTCTTACCTTGTGTCAGTTAAAACACATTGATTCATATCAGTTACAAATGTACACGCAGGACTGGTTTTGGTTTATAGACCAGAAACTAAACCTTCCCTTCTCAGCTGTTTGTTTCCGTACAACAATCAACACTTTTGGGGTGTGACAATTGAAAATGACACACAGCTTCATGCCATTAAACTACCTCCTTTGTCTCTCTCTCTCTTTGAAGAGATTTTCTTTTCTTTTTTTCTTTCTTCCAGATGACACAGTCGGGTCACTGATGTTTTTTTGTTTATCTCTGGTGAGCAGCGAAGATGAAATGTGGCTGAAGTTTTCATATTCGACAGCCCGTCGAGGATATATATATATATGCCTTCCCACGACTAAGGTCATAAAGAATGCATCATATAGTGCACACTGAGGAGAAACCTAATGCAGTGTCCACTAGGGAGTTCCAGACCAGTTTATGAATATCGCTTGCTCAGCACTGGCTCAGCGGTACGGTTGCAGTATTCTGTCTGAATGTGTTTAACACACTTCAATGCAAAGACAGTTTTGCAGCAGCCCAGCGCTGGTGCCAACCAAGACGATCAAGTGTCGATGGTGCGCACTGGCGGGCATTTGACATAAGCCTAAGCGGCAGCCCAAGCAGGCAGTGTTCTCTGTGTTGGCTTTGTTTGAGGTATATATGATGAATAATCCAGCCACATTCCTCATGGAAACATATAGCATATGCACATGTGCTTCCAGGAACATCCTGCTATAATTTAATCCCCCACGACGTGCTTGATAGTGCCCGCCACAGTGATGTCAGCCATCGCGTCCTTGTCTTAACACATATCCACTCTCTGTGTGTTGCACACTTAGCGAGGTCTCTCCATATGCAAGGAAAACGAAAGGCGGCAGGCACACATACCGGTGCATGCTCATGCCCTCTCTCTCTCTCTCTCCCACACACACTCAGACATACAGCCATGTAATTTGACATAGGGCTCCTGTCAGACACACTGTGTCCGTATTACACACACACCACAGAGCTCAGGGCCAAGCAATAGTGTTTAAAGCATTTTGTTATGCCTTCTAACCATCAAAGAAAGCATAACATATCTCCAACAAATGCTGTTTACCTTTTGGTGAAGCCATAATATTGACTCTTTTCTCGTATCTCTTATTCTTTTCTCATATCTGATCTCTAACTCACATTTTCTCGACCATAACTTTGAGATTTCCATGAGATTGGGGTTTTTCCTTTCTTTTCTTTTTTAGCATCTGGCCACAGAACAAGCAAGCCCCCCTGCCTAATGTTTCTATGCTCGTTCTGTTTCTAAACTGGTGGTGTTATTAATCTTGGCCTTCTGTTTTAAACCCAATTCCGTTCTGCCGGCCCTGTGGACAGCGCAGTGTCGTCATCTGGTTAGACCCTGAGGTTAAACTCGGAGCCATGAATGGATCTCTGTGTTGTTCTCGTAGGTTTTGGACCAGTCCATCACCAGCTGGGTTTCGAGGCAACACCCTTCCCCTTGTCCTACTCCCTAAGTCTGGACTGCTTTTGATAAAAAAACCCCTTCTCTGATATTGTCAGAGCTGTCATCTCTATCGCTCCCCTGACAGACGCACACGCCATCTGAGGCCAGGTCACAGACAACACACTGAAACACTGATGCGGACACATGAACACACTGCGACATGGCACCATTCCTATGATGCTGGTCTTACTAGAGTCACTACAGCAGTGATCTGTCTGATTATTGTAGCATTTGCCACAAGTAAACTGGTACGGTTGTGTTGGGAGATCGGCTGATACTTTGCTTTTTCTTAAAAAAAACTAAACTAAAAACATGGAATCATGTGATCTTCAGCGTCATTTCTCTGCAGTTCCTTCGCCGACTTGTTACTCATGAAGAATGAGAAGAATGTTATCCTGGGCAAGTGGTCTATCATGTGCACTTCATCCCTGTTGCTGGACAAGTGCATGCTTGCGTGTGTAAAAAAGTAGAGCGCTTGTTGTGGCACCCAAGTGGAAACAAAACAGATGTCAGCTGGTGCAGGCCGTGTGTGTGTGACAGCGGGGCCTCAGAGCTGTATGCCGGACGTGTGGCGTGATGCTCCTCCGCTGTTCGGTAATGTGGCTTAAATAAACTCTCCAGGACAAGGGCTGGCTTGCCGTGACATTGCTCGACTATTGGAAGAGATATTTCTGGCAGTTCCAGGGCGTCCTTGTTGATTTATTCTTTTCTAACTAGATACGATACCATCTTTGTGAAATAAAGCACTGTGGTGCAAGGGTGGAAAAACACTGAAGGGCACTTTTAGAATGTGGGCTGCTGGAGACAGAGGATAAGAATCACGGGAGAATTTAATGGGGTTTCCAATGTGCTCTCTTAGCCCCATTTCGTCCAGGTGCTCCAACTGTGAGTTTGGTTTTTCTTGCCACCCGCATCTCAACCCATCTTTCCACACACCTTACATATGGTATCAGGGAGGGATGCCCATTGTGTGTCCAGATGAATGATGGTCTGATGGAGAGAGTAGAAATATGTCATGCTGGAAGTATGTAGACTGCAGACTTCTCCTGGAGCTATACTGTATATCTGTCTTCTCCAAACTGCGTTCAAACATGGAGAATGTGGACACATGTCTCCGTGCTATGCGTTCGTGCTGGGCCAACACACACTTGTATAGCTCACCATCATGTTGTAGGTTGTTTGAGGTTAATGATGCAGTATGTGTCCACTTATCTTGCAGCTGAGATACCAACATGGCTTGACCACCCCAGACCTGCAGCAGACACTACCCAACCTGAAGAACTTCCTGGAACATGGTCTACTGGTCCGATGGTAAGAGTCCGACACTTTACACCACAATTATATATTGTTCTATTTAGTGCAGCCTGTGCTATTAAATTCATGCATCATTGTGTTTAGTTTAATCAGACACAAATATGATCAATCTTTGAAGTAATCAGAAAAGGTTTTTGTTCTTCTGGAGTTCTAGTCACCCACCACGATACCCAGGGCAATCTGGCTCAGATTTTGCCAGCACCATATAAATATTTTTGTTTAATGTCAATGTGCAGTAACCATGGTAACAATTGGGTGTCAGGGAAAGGGTAACACAATAGCTCTTGAGTCAGGCTCAGTTAGTGCTCTCTCAGGTCAGGTTCCGACAGCGTGGCCTGCGACTCAAAAACCGACAACAACAAAATCACATTCTTACATCACAAGTAAAAGCACCTTAAACAGCTGAACAAGTGGGATTAGGACACATTGTTAGTGTTGGTTTTAGTGTAGTCCTCCTCTGCTGTGTGTCTCCCCCAATCTCTCCCCCTGTCCTGATCCATTAAAGGAAAATAAAAAGGCTATAACTCACCTTTGCAATGATGCACCACTTCTCTATATCACTAGCACCTCTGTATTTTAAAAAGCACTCAGTGATGAGATTTGCAGCAGCCACTTTGTCGTGGTACAAGTGGAATGCTCAGATCATGGCCTCTCTCTCTCCTGCTCCAGTCTTATGGCCTGTAAATAACCTTCGACTAAAAACCTGTGGGTTGTCTGCGTCAGGCCTCAGATCCACTGGCCTATAAAACAGAAAGCTGGCTTTGATCTCCACTCCTCTCCCAGGGTCAGCAAAGGGGAAAATTTGTATTACACACATTAATTGAATAATCTTTTGTTTTGAAAGGAAAGAGGCCATGAAAAGCCTGAGCTCTCAAATCAGCCCTCAATCACCCCCTCCTTCCTTAATGGGAAGTGGAAGGGCCCAAAGATACATGAGATGAAAGCATTTGGGCCCACTAACCCTTAAGCTGTGTGTTTGTGCGTTTGTGTGTATGTGTGTATTAGAGAAGTGGAGGAAGAAATGTAACTGCTCCACAGAGGCATGTCACAGTGTGACGATGACGCCACGGGGGCAGTCAAGCCACGGTTACGCTGTCCACTTCAGTTCACTACTGTCCTCGTCCCAGTGTACAAGCACTGGTGAGGAATCCATTTATCCAATAAAGTGTGTCCGTCTCACTACCCTAGGTGGCGACATGCTCCCTTTCAGCCTGTTAATATCAGACAAGTTTCTGTTTTACCTTGCGGCGAGTTGTTAGGGAGTTGTCTTAACTTCACTGAACTTTAAACTTATTCAATTCTTTACTCTGACAGAGCATTTCATCAGTTTTCCTCCTTCAAAAAATGTGCCGGCCTTCTTCTGTGCCCCAGCTTCTGCCATCTTAAGTCCGATTCTGGTCTGACTGATGCAGCATTCATCAGAAATCATTCAAAATTTGATTTAGTGCCATTTCGCACACACACACATCCTTTACATGTGTGTGTTTTTTTTTAAAAAGTCTGGTGTTAGTCAGACACAATAATTTGTTATTTTCTAATAACATAAACCCACTGAGTGACAAAAGCTGTTCTGAATCGGATGTCATCTGGTGAGAAGACGCCGCGTTTCTGGTCAGACTGCTACTTTCAATATACACATTATACCACATCACACACACACACACACACACACACAGCATTTCTTCTTTTATGTGTGGAGTATTGTTTGGTTATAGCCAGTAGGTGGACTTTGCTTTGGGACTGCTTCAGTATTTCTCTTCCACAAAAAAAACAAGTTTAATAAGTTCCATTTAGCCTCCTCGTTTTCAGGGTGCATTCTGGCTCACTGTCAACATGTACGGACTACTTGCACTGAACAGAGCCGTCATTAATGTTATCAGTAACACCTGTGGCTGTCCGACTGTGAACTGGCCCATGTGCTGCCTCCTACACTCAAAAAAAGCAAGATGTTCTGTGTTTCACGTTCTATAATTACAAACAGTGCAGGGTAGTTGTATCTATCTATTTGTGAAATTGTATAATTTAGACACAAAAAGTGCTTTGGCAAGCATAGGCAGCTGTTTCCAATGCTGGAATAGTCACATGTCCTCTGAAGGGATTTGTACATGCATTAGTTAGTTGAAGCAGCAATTAGTGTTTAGTCAATTTCGCCTGTCATAGACCACATTTATCTTTATAAAAGCAGTAAATAGAGTTAAGAGGAGGAAGTCACACCGACAGAATCCTGCTTACCCCAGCTTTAAGGATAAAAGGAAATGACTTTTTGAAAAACTTTCCTCATCATGCTCCTCCAGCAGGAATGAGGAGCGGATCACTTCACTAAGTCTTGTCGTATGAAGGATGTACACAGTTTTTTCCTTGACATGTTGGTGTTGTACCAATTTCCAGAGGCTGTGACCCAGCATATGAAAAATGAACCTTTTTTAAAAAAAGGAAAAGCGGCTCGCAGCTGCAGGTAGTTATCCTATATAGACTGTGTGTGTGTGTGAGAGAATCTAATCTACTTCCTTTATCCCTTGTTGCCACCTCAGTCTTTCACGCCTCCAAATAGGGATGATGTGATGAAGGATATGGCTGAGCGAACTGTTTCCAGAACAGATTTGGGAACGGGTCCTTCCTCCGTATAGAATTAATTCAGCATATATTCGGTCTGCAGGGAGAGCCTTCCCCAAAGTGCCAAGACCCACACCATGGGAGCATTGGAGGATAATTTTATACAGAGTGGTCGGAAAAAGTGAGGAAAACAAGAGAGTGTTTAAGAATATGACCAATTTTGAACGGTTGGCATGTGATCATCATCTGTCGGCCCCGCTGATCATATCTTTACACATTTCCAAACAGCGCCGTCTCAGAAACACATCATAACATGTCATAACATCGACAGTCAAGCTCTGGTGAAAAATAGACAGTATAGGTTTTTTTTCTTCCTTGCTCAAGGATGAAAAACTGCAGAAAAATGGTGAATCTATTACAGCGAAGAAGACAGAGACAGTACCAGAAACCAATTCTTTGTAAACTGCAGTCTGCTGAGATCAAAGCAAATGCATTCAACATGCTCCCATTTGCTGCTCCACATCCGCTGAGGGCCTGGCAGAGGTTCACAGGGCCTTAATCCCACTCCGGTGCCTGGAAGCAGCGCTACGTATATGGGGGGGGAGGCAAGGTGTGGCAGGGCGGCTGGTCAGGCAGATTCAACGCTGCAGCTGGAGGATGTGAACCTTCCCCAAAGACCCCATAGCGAGCGAAAAGTTAGCGAAACCACAGTAGTTCCCATGTGTAACATGATGTATACAAAGCATTGTGACATTTTGACATGTTGCGGTCTCATCAATGACGGCTTGAAGCACATCATCCAATAGTCTTATACAGCGCATACAATTTGCAAGCTACATTAAAACAGACATGGGGCCTATGAATTCAATATATTTACAAAAATAAATTATAGTCTGCAACAATAAATCTGGATTATTTACATTTTTTTCATGATCAAACTATTTCAACTTCACCCATCTTTCTCATATAAAACAGCATTTTAAACCACATTTGCATTCCATTTCTGAGAGGAAGTTACGAGACCATGATATCTTTTTTTGTTTCTGAATAAATCCAGTAATGTTATACCCTAAGGTATC
The DNA here is from genome assembly GCF_019176455.1 of Solea senegalensis. NCBI lineage: Eukaryota > Metazoa > Chordata > Actinopteri > Pleuronectiformes > Soleidae > Solea > Solea senegalensis. The sequence continues at coordinate 12,488,857 of NC_058033.1, forward strand.
TTTCTTTGCCTCCGTTATGTTTGGTAATCTTAGCATTAAGACTAGAAGCATGAAGACGCAGCTTGATTAGCTCTATTTAGACGTTTTTTTTCATGTTTTGCAGTGAACATAAAAACAGTGTAACATGTTAACAATTGAACATTAGATGTTTACACCTGTAGCTGGGTGGCAGGCAGATGTATGTTTGTTTTTTTTCCTTCTTGACAGAGTCAGGCTCACTGTTTTCCTGTTTTCAATCTTCACTGTTAATGTAGAGTGGCACTAATCGTCTTGGACTGAACAGGTGTATTTTTCCAAAAGGTCATGTGATTAGCAAGAATGAAGTCTCTGTTCTATATAATAGCATAGTGATTGAAGAAATATCACTGGACACTAGACATAGTCAAATATTGAAAATGCATTTTCAATATTTTCAATAATGCATGTTTTTTGTTTCAATTACTATACATCACTTTTTATAGGAAATATTTTAATGCATTCAAAAATGTAGCGGTCCACTGAGTAGTAGGAGGTTGTCATTCCTTTTTATTATGTCATGAAGTCATTAAAGGAGTTGGATTAAATTTCGATCATTTTGTTTTAAATATTAGATTTTTTTCCAGATCTTTTACTCATTAAACTTGACAGAAACAATACGGCAGTGTATAGGGCTTTTATTTTCTTTGAAGGAAGTGACTTTGATGTCAATGTTATTGATTGACTAACACATTTATCTCAGGAAATTAGTAAAAAACTGTATATTATTTGGGTGAAGTGGCCCTTTAAGACGCACAGACTGAAAACTTCCTTTATAATGCGTTGCAGTTTTACAGCACTTTCTCTAAACTACACCACATAATCTAATCTTATCTGCCGTTGTTAGTCTTGGCTCAGAGTAAAGGCTCCTGGGCCGGACTGGAGTAAGAGGAGGTGTGTGCCGTAAAGCTTGTCACGGGACTGGACAGTAGAAAGGTCTGGCTAACTCGAAATCCCGAGTCAGCCTGAAATATGCCAGGTTTCACATCGGCTGTGGAAAGGAAGAGAGCATGCAACATTTTTGGAGGAGTAAGAGCTATTTCTAAGTTGGTGTGTGTCAAGTTGTCGGCATGATGATTTAGGAACAGCACTCAATGTTCAGTCAAATGGTTGTCAAAGTTAACAAAAACTAACATACTTTCTAAAGTTTCGTCTTTTTCTCTCCATAGCTTCTCCTTGTGTCTCCCAGCAACAAGACATTTAACCATCACAATGACTCTAAAGCTGTTAAATTATGCAGAGTTCCGCTTTAAGTTTCATTCACCTGCAGTTAAAATGTAACCGTATTTATGAGATGAGGAGTACTCAAGGTTGGGCCGGTTACATCATTGCATGCAAAATGACAATTTCTCGTGAACCACAGAAGGACTCAACAATGTCTGGCAACAAAGCAGAGGCTTAATAGTGTCTCTGCATACATCTGATACAGTGAATATTGAAACCATCTATGTTTTATACAGAACTATAACGCTACACCCATGCTAGAGGCTCCGTGAGGCTGTACAAAAGAATCGTGGTGTAAATGATGATGGTGTTTAGGGATCAGCAAAAACATTTAGCAGTGATCCACCCATAACCATTAAAACCACAAATATCTACCTTATGGTAGCACTAAAAAAACAAGTCATTTTGATGAATCCTCTGAGAAACACGAATGTACACAAGATGGAAGGTTATAATGTTCACTATTTGGTGGAAGTGTTGATTCAGATTCATTCACTGCTTTGCTTTGTACATGACGTCTCACATACTGTACAATGGCAGTCAGTCTGTCCAATAATGGTTCAGATAATCTGTCGGTCACAGATGACTCAGTGACCGACAAAAACATCCTGAGAATTCCATTCTATCTCTTATCACACACCACTTTAAAGACGACTTGTATAAATGACTCATGCAGCGTTTAGTAAATGTTTACAAAAAAATATAAAAAATCTGTGCACAGTGCACCAAGAATGTCAACAAGAGCCACTGTTAGGCATTTGGCCTCGTTCTGTATTGATTATTATTTTTAGTTTCAGCTTTTCCCAAACAAGTCGAGGAAAGCGGTTTTCAGCAGTTTTTGTCTTCCCAGTGCTCTTCAGAGGGAGTCGACTCACACAGACCGTACGTGTCGAGCTCCACTTAAAGCCAAATATATGTATGTCATCAATATAGGAATGAAAATGTCTCAAGAAAAAAAATGTGAGCACTGCCCTGAGGTTTGCTTGGCCGGAGAACTCACGACACACCCATTCTCCTCGGTTACACATGCTCTACCTCTGCAGCACAATTAATGGTAGCAATGCAGTTATTCATCCTGCTAAAGCCTCTGTGTGATGACAGGGTAACCTTTTTTTGTTTCCATCATTAGTAATACCTATATTTGTTGCTAAGATAACATTTCAAATCAGAGTAAATTGATTATGTGAGACGAGCGGCTGTAGGGACGAAGGAAGGAAATAGCTGATGATGATTAAAATCCAAGTGATTGAATCGGTCCTAGCCGTAAGGACATCACTCGGTCGAGCTAAAACAGAAAAAAATGTGACTTATTAGCATGTTATAAATGATGTAATGAATCCTTAAAGCTGTATTTTGTTTCAAAGAGACTGGACCACATTTTCCACTTACATAAATGATAATTGACTTCTCATGACTCCTCTGTCCTTTTCTTTTTATCAAATCGGGAGTTTTAATTTTTTGACTCCCTTCCACAGAGTTCATTTGGTGTTTGAGAACTCTTATGTCTTTTTCCCCCTCCCCAGAAAACGAGGTGTTAAATAGCTCATTGTCAAATGCTCTAGCATTGAATCAACCTTGTGCTCGTTTGGGGTGCAGGCTAAAGCCATTGGTATAAAATAATGTGTTTGGATGGATGTGCACTGCCAAGTAAAACACCGCCCCATCTCCTGTTTGCACACTTTAGTCCAACACTCTCCCAGAATCAGCTCATTACCCACGTTTTTATTCCCTTAACCCTGGTCCCACTTGACCATCTAACAATTACATTTGTGTTCCTCCAATTAGCTGGCATTTTAGGTGCAGTATTTACAGGTTGTTACCACGAGCAGTTCCATACTGTACGCTCAGACCTTGGATGGTTCTCATTTGCTGTATAAGAGGCACTTTGAAGTCTGATAAGCTAGACAGGCTCTCGCTTTTGGCTCTGTGCTGTCCTGCCTGCGAACCCTGTCAGGACCACCTCGACAGGGTGCCTGCCTGCATGGGTCAAGGCCGGCACTCTGTATACAGGCTGTCATGTGATTGGTGTCCGTCACATGACAAGCTAGGACACATTTACTGCACATGTCAGCCATTGCTCTCAACATCGGTGTCCAAGTGCCACTGTTTTAAAGCACGACTTCCTCTGCGAGTGCCGAGCGACAGGAGGGAAATTTACAAGGACCTCTATTATGTTCTGCATGTCCGACCGAACAAGCCGAGGTTTGTCCTCGACCAACAGATGTGAGCACAGGGAGGCCCCGCTTCACTTTTGACCTCGACCGTACTGTGCCTCAGCTCCTGAGATAGCGGACTGGTCACGTTAGGCAGAATGCTAAGTAGTCCAGTAAATTATACGTGGCCTTGGGCTATCAGAGGAGGTGGTGAGGCCCCCATTTAAGTAAATTTATGGCTCCAGTACTGATGTGGGGCGGAGTGTCCCAGATCCCGAGTCTGTTATCTGTTATGGAAGAAAATGTCTCACATACTTGGATGGCTGCCTGCTGAGCTCCTCTGCTCAGCGGAACGTGAGTTTAGTCTCACAGGTTACACAAATGTTTTGTGGATGTCAAAAGGTGGATTCATTTAGCTGCAGCTGTCCTTGTCCTGGATCCGTGATAAGGTGCTAAATGCCTCAAAGTAATTTTGTTGTCCTTGTGTGTATTTATGGTCATTTATTGTCCTTTGCTTTCTTCCTCACAGTGACCGACACCATGTATCTAGCTCCATCCCAGTGCCGCCCAAGGCCCAGCTTGGCCCGTCTGCTACCTCAGAGATTGGCTACCCATGCCACACTAGCTCCCCAGACCGCGGCCTGAGGAAAAGGGCAAGTTCAGAGGCGGATAAATACAAACCAACGCCTCCACCCAGCTACAACACAGCCATGAATGAAGAGCCACCCGCAGTTGTCCCGGCACCAGCCTCACCTTCACACAAACACCTGTCGTCCTCCCTTGACGCCAGCATGGCCTCACTAAATGTGACCAAGACGACGGACAACAATGAGGAAGAGCGCAGGGAGAAGAAGGAGCAAGAGCAGTGTGGGGAGACGGAGGCGGAGGTGGAGAGACACAGGAGCACTGGTGGAGAGGTTGAACTAGATCAAGGAGAAGAAACTGAAGAACAGCCGTCTAGCAGTACAGGGGCACCTGGGTCCTCTACAGTGCAGGGAACTGGTGAGGAAACAGTGGCCAGTGTTCAGCACACAGGCACCATGAACGGTTCTTTGGTACCAGGACAGGCACCGGACAGCCTGGTCTCAGATCTGCACTGCTCTGTGGAGCAAGCTGAGGAAATCATGGGTACAGAGGCCACTGGCCTAGGGATGGGGGGAGGGATGGGGTTAGGGTTGGAAGATGAGGCCCGGCTGGAAGACTACCACTGCATCCCTGTGGACCATGCAGTAGCTGTGGAATGTGACGAACAGGTGCTGGGTGAACTGGACGTTGCCGGGTTTGAGGAGTTCTCCAGGCGTATCTATGCACTGAGCGAGAACATGTCCAGCTTCCGCAGACCGCGCAAGAACTCAGAGAAGTGAGGCGGAAGACCTTTTAGGAGAGAAGGAGGGGTGGGAAAGCTTGCACACTGGGTTTGGACAAACACAAGGAAGCATCATAAACTGAGAGGACGGCGGGGGGGGGGGATTACCAATTATTATTCTGGAAAAATTACCAATTTTCACTTATTGTAAACATTTCCATGGAATCTTTTAAAATGTAACAGACAAAAGTGGAAGTACTGGAACAGGAAGCTTGGCTTTTATTTTTATTTTTTTTGATGCAAACATGAATATACCAATATCATTTTTTAACACTGGATACAGAACAATAATTCCGGGATTTCCTTCATTTTTAAAATGACCCTCCAGGATTACATGTAGCCTATTGTGTTGTTCCATACCAGGGACCATTAGTGTAAAATGATTCGCAATGATGTGCATCACTCACACATACACAGCATCCCTTCAACGCTTGATGGTGGGCGGGTCTGATGAAAGTCAAAGTCAAGTGTTAATTTCATTGACTTGCACCGCCTCTTAGAAAACGTGATGATTTTTCAGCTTTTGGATCCGCAGGACGTAAATTTTATCGTCCACGCCAAATTTGGCTGTGGGTGAGCACATCTACAGATTGGGTTCACACAACACTTTCCAGTCCACCTGGTGAGAAATTGCTGCTACTGGGATGGAATGTTAGATTGAATATGCATGCAGAGAATGTTGCAGACCCTCATTTTAATATAAAGAGTGAACATGTATTTGGAAATATGAAGCAGGTCTCCACGGACATGGATGGCAGAAAGTATGATCCGGCCCTTAATGAAGCAAAAACCCCTTAAACTGCTGTCAGTGTGTCTTCTGGCTAACATCTTGTTTGTTGCTGCTGTTGGCATACCCCTCCTTCCTCCCTATGTTACCTCATTAAAATTTGATTAATGGACTAAATCCCAGGAGCAGAAAGGACCATCTTTTTGTGGAGTTCTGGCTCCTGACTGGATCAAGTGTTGTGGGATGCTCAAAAACCCTGAGACTCAAACACTCTTGATTAGTAATAGCTGTGAGAACATCAAGCGTCTTAACACAAATTCTAATACATTTAGCAGCTCTAACGTCAGCAAAATATAATAAAAAAACTTGCTTTAATGACTCGTATACACACTCAAGGTCACACAACACCAAAAGTGTTTCATCGTTGTATTTGTGAGTTTTTTTCCTTAATTACAGTGGACCATCTTCTCTCACAGAGCTTGCTGTCCCAGTACTTACACTGACTCTATAAACAAAGGTTTGGATGCTTCCTGAGCTTGAGCGCTCCGAGCGCATGGCAGTGAGCGCGTGCAGGTGGGAGGTCATGTTCGCATGCAACTGCCATCACACAATCAAGTCGGCGATCTCACCAGTGACCTTTTTGAGCGCAGCAGGATTTTGCCTTATACAAAGTGAGGTGGGAGCTGTTCACCAGTAACCCAGTCAGAAACGTCTCCTCCTCCTCCTCCTCCTGCTCCTCAAGAGCAGCTCAACCCACTGGTTTCTGTCCACACGGGGTGGAGTTCCTCCTCAGAGATGAAGTGAGTGGCAGGTTCGAGCTCACACAGCACATGGCAGGGATAGGGTGCAATTGTTTGTCAGTCCATCTCCATGTGGTTTTTCTCAGTTTTAATGTTGCCCATGAATATTAACTTTAATGATGATGTTATGTCCACTGATTCTCATACTCGGTAGACCAAAACTTTAATTCTTTGTCTTTGTTCTGTTGTAATTTCTCACTCAGGCTTTACTGTAAGTGTTAGTAAAAAAAAAAGAAAAAAAAAGTGTCTCAATGCCACTGTCTGTGATTTTGTCCGGTCTCCCTGTCCTCATTGCTTTCATGCACTGATATTCAAATAATGCATTATTTATGTCTCTCGGAAAGCTTTATTTTCCACCATTTCACAGGGCGTCACTCGCTGATGTTGCGCAGTTGTCATAACTGGTGTGTGTGTGTGGGTCCAGATGTGGACAGCTGCATTGCGTCACCTGCCATGACAAAGATGGACTCTCCACGGGCAGCCCATTCTTCCGTGTCTCAGATCCACTACTGTGGTTGCTGACTGTTGAGTATTGTATTTAAAAACGTAAAGATGACACATGTTACATCATTTCCATAAACTGCTCTACAGTTCAGTAAGTGACCATGTACATATACTTTTGTATGGAGTTTTTTTTTTTCCTTTTTTGGGGTTATTAAAGACTTGCAGTCTGATGGCATGGATGCATCTAACCCCCTTCACAAGAGCCGTCTGTCTGCCTTTTTATTGATGTGGTTGCACTTAAAGGTCCAGTGTGTAATATTTAGGGGGGTTTATTGGCAGAAATTCAGTATACAACTTGTAGGTGAGTTTGTGTAAGTCTGTAGCCACCTTGAAAGAAAAATTGCGGTTTTTTTGTAGCCTTCCAAAAATACTTTTATATGCACTTTAGGCCAGGGCCTTGTTTTACTTAGGCTGCCATGTTTCTTACAGTGTGTGAATTTTGCATTTTGAAGCATAAGCTTGCGATGCAAATGAAGAAGAATTAACATTAGATGTCACTGATTTTTACACACTGGACCTTGAAGTGTGAGTGTGAGGTAGTTGTAGCAAAGAAATGTGATGCGTATTGTATTAACAGTGCAAAATATCATGGAAGATGCCTGAAACCCCAAATAGAGCTCCAACTCTACGGATTCTTAAAAGAATGCAATTAGGGCTTCAGGAAGAATATACTCATATAATAAGATGAGTGTATTTTATAGTTTTACAAGTACATTTTTAGATTTCAGAGTTTATGACCCTTAAAGACCAGCGGTTCCCAAAGTAAAGTTTCCGCTTTGAAACTTAAACAGTGCAAATGTAAAACACATGACGCACAAAGTAATTATGGCAGATTAGTGACAGGACACTTGGCAACATGTTTGTTTTTAATAAGATTTGACAAATATTTCTTTTTAAACCTATACAATTTGCACAGGTTACAATAACCTGTAATTCTAACTTCAAAACAACCAGAATTACTAACTTCAAAACAACCAGAATTACTAACAAATCATAAAACAAGAACAGGCAGACAAACAAGCTCAACCCCTCATGAAATGTAACGTGTGTAAAGCAAAATAAGCATAAATGTTAATAACTTCACCTTTCTGTAACTCAAGCAGACAAACAAAACCAACAGAAAAGCCAATTTTATGCTGATTTGGCGACATGTTGATAGGTAGTTACTTTGCAAACTAGTTAAAATCAATATACTTTCCTCTGTTTCGTCAACAACCTCTGGGATTCCTTTGCTCCTGTGCCTTTTATTTTTGAGATCACTGTTGAAAACTTATTCAGACCACAATAAAAATCCACAGCAGGTTTTGCTGTGCAGCACTTAAAGAGAATGGTCTTTTAAGATGTATGTGCTTTCATTGAAGTGAATGCCACCTGTGCAAACTGGTGTTCTCGATTATTCTATAGACATGAAGTCATAGCTATAGATGACTGTTTTTATTAAATTGTTTACATATGGATTGTAAAATGTTATAACATAGTCAAAAACCTTGACAAAAAATTATGGAATCTTCTGTAGTTTCCCCTTAAAAATGATCTAAATTATTAATGAGTCAACAAATAATCACAGATTTATTTTCTCTTTTCAACTTATCAATTCATCAGCGAAAACATTTTAGCAGTGTTCCACGTGCAAATCAAACAAAGGGGCTCTTTCACTGCAAATAACGTTGACTTTAGAGGAAAAAGTCCAGCTGTATCTAATAACATTAGCCGTGGCTCTGCTCCATGTAGGTGTCTCAGCACAACGCCAGGCTCTCAGGGGCTGACGCAGCTAAATGGAAAGTAGCCATTTTTCACCGTTCCTTAACCCGTCATTAATTACCCGTCCGCTTTGTCACGTCAGAGTTCCTATAAAGGTGTAATTGTGTTGTGTTCACACTAACGCGGTGATGACGGACGCGCTAATCAGGACAACGAAGTGAAAACACCTGCGGGGTCAGACCAAGGTCCTGCGACTGTATTTCACGGGCCGCCGTCATTTACAGGAAAAGCCCGGGTGTTGCTCCACGGAATCACCGGAAACTCACTCACCTGGCAGGTACGACCTCTTCGTCTTTCTCACTCCTTTATGTTTTTCATTTGGCAAAGGGGAAAACAATAATGTCACGTCTGAAATATGTAACGTGTAGCTCAGTATAAGTTTGTCCGACGGAACCGTTGGGGTTCGGAAAAACATGCCAGATATTGAATTCCTCTTTGTTATTGTGAGAGATAAACTTACAACATATTCTACTGTGTATGTCATGAGGCAGGTGTGTATAGGAAATAGATAATAGGACCTGAAGTAACCGGACGAAAGTCTGTCCAACTCGGAATGATAAAAGTTATGTGTAATGTTCTGATAGAAAAATAACATCCCAGGTCTGACACTGTTTTATTTTTGTCTCTGCAGTTCATCTCTGCCATATTTTTCGAATTTTACTCCGTTTAACCTCATTTATTTTTTGCAGCTTTTGTCCACTTGCCAGGACAAATGAAAGTGTTTCGCCCTCATTCGCATCGACACAGTGAGCCTCGCAGTCTGCTTGTACAGTTCAGTCTCAGTGTGGAAGCTGTTTTCCAACGAAACAAGCCCCCGCTGCATTCCTTTACACCATTAAAAGTACTCGAAGGAGTAAAATCCAAACTTTCTCTTGGTATTACTGTGTCACTTTGTTGTCTGGGCTCCAGTAATATGTCAATTTGTTCACATTAACTACCGGAAAACGGCAACTCGGAGCATTTGGAATATGCTGTGCGCTGGTAATTCGCGTCTTTAAAGCACATTATGGTTGGTGACTGTGAATATATTTTGTGCCCCATTACGCAGAGAAATGAAGCGCTGTCGTTTAAAAGCACCTGTTGGAAATTTCACAGTCGTTGCCAGTCGGAATCTCAATAATGCACATGATTGCTGAATTGTCCTTTCCGTTCCCAGATTCACATTAAACAGTTTCCTGCTCCTCGGTGCTGTAAGCTCCCCGTGTCACTCTGCAGTGTGTCTGCGGCGCCGCTAAGCCTCCACATGTGTCCGCAGGCCTCAACCCTCTGCCCTCTGGGGATGACATTTCTTCCACGGCGCGGTAGACGGGACATTTGTGCCATCATGGAAAGGCGGGCGCCGGCCAGACGGACAGACGTCGTGGAGGCATCACATGTGCAGGTGCGTGGTGTGAAATGCTGATAGTTCGCAGGTTGTTTTTTGTAGTTTAAGTGAACAAGAATGAGAGAAAGCAGACTTTTTTTTCTTCCTCACAAAATCATCTTCATATTTTGGAGCTGATTGCTCAGTGTAAAGAGTTCAGCTGCTGCTGCTGCTGCTGTGTAGACTCTCCTGTGCTGTTCATCATCACATGCACCTCACAAAGTACACACTGGCCACAACTGCCGGCTGTCTGAGCTCAGGCCTCAGGGCTGTACGCCACTCTTTGTCCACCGCTGCAGCAGTGTCCACATGGACTATGATAACCGAGTTTAACAGTCAAAAGCCAAATTGTCCAATCCATCTAATCCTTACATGTGTCCCATGTGGAGCGGAGATCAGAAGTATGATAAAACTGTATGTACAGGAAGCAGAATATCCCGCAGTCCGTCATCGCCCTCATTTATACAGCAGGCGTATCATGTGACACATCCTCAGTCTGAGGTCAAAGTCAGTCACTGTAACTCTCTCTCTCTCGTTCTGTGGCCTGAGTGACACTCTATACCCCTGGACGTTATTACTGTGAGGCTCACTCGTGTACTGTCATCCTGTCACTGCTTCAGGTCAAACATGACCGCATGTATTTTTGTAGATGACACAGTGGATGGTGTTTTCTCTTGGGAAAGGTCCATTGTGACAGAATTAGGGACATCTACTGGTGAGTCTGTGACAAATGAAGGACTCATCACTTAAGCATGATAGTCCTCCCTAAATGTTACACACTGGACGGCTGCACAGGTTGGAGTAAGACTAAAAATACAAAGAAGAGCCCAGCAAAGGTTCTTTGCCAGACGTAGAGTTTTCGGCACAATTTTGGGACGATCGGCTTCAGACGGACATTGGGTGTCACTCACTGGTGAATTATCCGGTGCTCATGTTCTCGCGTGGGTTCATTGGGACATTATTGGCGAGTTTGACGACGCAGCAAACGGGGGACGTTCTGGAAAATGTCCGACGCGTCTTTCATATCGACATTTACATTCCATTTCCCCCAGACGAGTTCAGGAACATGTCTGTAGTTAAGTGCACGTCTAAAGGCACCTCGTGTAACAACAGCAAAAAAAATTGGATTTGATCGCAGTGACCGAGGGGGAAAAAAGGAGGACAGGACTCATGTATCGGCCTCTGCGAGTGTTCAGTGCTCAACTCGCAATGTGCTTTCTCGTTCATTATTCAGCTGAGACCTCATACAGCATCTATAACCCTCTACTGCTCGGTTTACTGACTTATTCCCTTTACATGCTCCAGTTGCGCAGTCTAATGAAACGCCCAGTGATTTCATTGCCACAATATCAATAATATGGTTAATGTACTGTGAGTCCAGAATTCTGGGTAAAAAATGATGCCGTGACGCTTTTATTATGAACCTCGTGAAAGTAAAACCAATTTCTAAAAACTGATGTCATCGCGTTCATACAAGGATTTCGCGGTAAATTCGCGCTCGGGGACATTGTGGTTTTCTATAATTATCTTTAGAAGGTGACGTAACTGACACCTGACATACTGTACACACGAAGAGGGAATACTCCCCACACACACAATGAGCCTCCACAACAGCTAACCCTACAGCTAACAATGGGAAAGAAAAGGCGCATCACGGCAACAAGGGAAAGATTAGATTTTTGCCGGATGATCATTTTGCCCTTGTGCTGTATATGATGTACATGTTTTGAAGTCGATGTACTACATCATGTTTTCGCCTCTCTAATTTCTGGGATTGATTCCCTCTCTGTTTGTGCCCTTTGGGGGGGGGGGATCTCATGACAAATGCACAACAAACATCAACGGCGCCTCGCTGAGTCGAGGATTAAACGCCGTTATGTGGCATCTGATGTGGAGAGAGTGCACGGATTAAGGAGAAATATAGTTGTTTGCAGATATTAAAGTATTAGGTGATGGTTTCAGCCAAGTGTGATGGATGTTATTATTACGGCTGCACTTTATAGAACAAAAACAAATGCTTATTTTGAAAAAAAGAAGTAGTTTCCTCATAAATGTTTGAAAAACTGCACACCACCTTAACCCTTAGTTAAGAAAAATGTTGGGAACCATGGAACCACTGCCACAAGGAGTCCACCATTTACTTTGCATACTGAATGCAAAAGCACTTTGTATTAGATTATTATCAAAATCTAACATGAGCAGCAGAGCGTCAGCTCACACAGGTCAGACAGCTGTACTGACTGTTCCCATAGAAACAAACACGAGTCACATGCACCTCATACACTTCTCTACTCCATCTGTGCGTCGCCTTCAGGACTGTCCACGCCATTTGGTTAGAAGCTATGAATAAAATATGTTTAGTGAAAATATATCATTCAGATTCAATGTATGAAAAGTAACAGTTATGGACAATAACTATGTCTTATTTAAAGGCAATGCTGTTACATAAAAATGAGGCGTATTATGAAACGTGATCAAATTAGTAACAATCTCTGCCGTCTCTCTATTAGAGGTGACATCACAGATTGTGGCAACAGACAGAATCCGAAGCCTGGAGATCTGCAATTTGGCCAGTGACATGTTGAGGCTTTGAAACCAGAAGTTTACAGACATCACATGCAACGAGGCTGGTGTTGGACATTTACAAAACTGGCATCATGTTCCACTGAAGAGGACCTGAAACTAGCGTTTGAGACCATTAACGCCTCAGGAAAATGTTATACTGACGATTTAAATCTAATTGATTTATCAAATTACAAGTAGGCTCATTTACTCATAGACTTTTTAGAACTATAGAACCTTTTTTTTTAAATCATCACCATCTGGTGGCCATTCAATATATTTTTACTTCGGGTTGTCTTCATCCAGCAAACTGGAACGAACTGGCACTCGATTATACATTTCTACCACGACTCGGCTTGACTCATGTTTTTTCCATTAGCAATAGCACCTGGTACTTTTTTGGTACCTGCTCAGGTGAGGTTCCATACTATGTACTAAAATGTGATATAAACTGCCAGCCACTGATTGGTCAGAGAGTGTCGTCACTGGAAGAGTCATGAGCGCGACGTCCGACACAAGAATCAAACTGAACAATGCTGAACTGTAGATCAGTTAAAAAGACTTAAAATCCTGAGAACTTGCGTTAATCTCCAGCATTTAGCAAGGACATTTCTGTGCTCCTGAACTAATCTTTTTAATTAACTGATTCTAATGATTCACTACACCGAAAACAACTGCTTAGTTTGTGTGTTTGTGTTGCGTTTCGTGCAGCCGTGCTATGACAACCCTTACCCCGTTGAGGAGGTACTATGAAGTAAAAAAAAACGACATGCCTGATACCAAGTTGTAGCAGAGTAGTGCTAGAACTGTATAATGGAAATGCTCCATAAGTTACATATGGCCTAAAATTTGAATAACAGGACGATTGCTCTTGTTCCCAGGTGTGTCAGGAAACATTGATCGCCTTTGCATACCAGAAAGGATGGCATTTGTCTTTCTTTGTATAGAAAAAAAATGCAAAACTGGCTGATTTGACCATTCAACATGGTGGTTCAAGATGGCGGCCTTTATTAAACTATTATTAAAGTCCTGTGCCTTAAGAACTTAAAGAAATCCTAATTCTAAGGCTACGAAAAAGCAAACACATTTTATTGTGAAATGATTATACACATGGATAGTATACTAAAAGAAAATCTTGTACACCCTCCTAAATATCACACACTGGATCTTTAAATGTACACCGTGCAGCCTGGAAAAGAACAATTCTGTTTTGATTGAATCTTCGACCAAAGCCACATCTTTGTTGCCACGTCATCATCTGGTAATGGGACACACATGGCCACTGTCACTGATAATCTCTGCTCTATCTAGTGTTTTATGAGGAAATCCTCAAGGTTGTTCAATTGACACGATGTTCTCCTTGCTAATTACCTTGTCATGCGTGTAATTCTCCCGTCCTACACATCACAGGTGCATCCAGGCCTTTAATCCCGGCCGCAATTACGCACATCTGATGCTCATTGTCTACCGGTGCGAACAGTTACACAAAGGAGTGAGAGGAAGTGAAAGAGGGAATGAAACGTGTGTGCCGTGCATGTGTGTGTAAAGGAGAGTCACTTAAGTGCTAAGTAGTGGAGGTGAGATTCTCAGGGAGGGGTTTGAGGCCAAATGCTCTTTTTTAAGAATCCCCTCAGCAGGTATAGGACACCCCTGACTGAGGATTTACTAAAGCCTGGCTGTCTGCATCCAGGAATGAAGCACCTCTTTTTTGGAAGAAGAAGAAGAATGTCCTCCTGGCTGCTACAGGAGATTTAATACACCTGAAAACTGTGACTGATTTGCCCAGAGCAGTCTGAGATCTTTTTCTTCCTGCCTGGCTGCTTTACACTCAATTACACGCTCTGAAATGTGTTCACAGACAATGTTATCCGCCATTTATTCGACCTCCATCACTTCCCAAAGCTGAGTGCTGGTCTAAGATGTGTACATAGCTGGCGGTTCATCAAACCATTCGTCAAATTATCAAGTTAATTTTTTGACAAATTGTCTCTGATCTCCCTCTCAGACTTGCCAAAGCTTTGTGTGGAAACACGCTGCAGTGTTTTAAGTCATCGTGGGAGAGCTCAGTATTTCACCTTGGCCTGGAAACTCCTCCAAGAGTTCAGGGAGCAAGTGGGGAATATAAATACCTACTGGTGATGAATCTTTATCACCAGAGCCAAACTGCTGAACGCCCTCTCCACATTTTCACTGCGCTCAAAGGCATTCGAGCTCTGTTTACTTCACTGTTCATTTATAGCTCACCGTCAGTGGAAAGTGATCATTGTGCACCAAAAGGCTTTGCTTTATATCTGTTGTTTATAATGGTCTTTTCATAATCCCCATTGTCAGATAGCAGATGCTTCCCCTTTGTAGAGGCCATGTGTTACCCAGTTTTGAAAGGAATTTGCCGTATGAGTGAAAAAGCGTAATTTAAATCAAGTGTTCTGAGAGGGAACTAGACTTTTGCGACTCGCGGTCCGTGACAAGAAAAATCAACCCATCACTGGGGGGAAAAGGTCAGTGTCCCAGCATTGGTAGCAACTGCCTACACTGCAAATAAACCTAACAAACACAGTGAAATGTGTCAATGCTGGCAGATCATTTTAAAAATGCAGAGATTGCCTCAGGTCATCTTTCACATATGAGCCAAGTGTTTGTCTGTGTTTATTAGGTAGGAGGAGCTTAGTGAAGAGAGCTGGGATCCAAAAAAGTTATGATTTGAATGACCTGGGGACAATCCCGCTTACTGCAGCTTTAAGCATTATTGCTGCGTTTTAAATTGTGCAATTTTGCATTGCTGTCATTACCAATAGAAAAATGGCAAAAAACTACAGTCGCTTCATCCGTTTGGAAAAATCTTTTGCAATTACATAAATGTCATGAGCTTTTTAGGTTGACTGTGTGCCAAACAAGAGTTTGTACTAAAATCATTTCTCTGGGTTTAAGCAGAGAACAGGTTTCACATAGTGGGTTAGAATAACATAAATCCCCATCATGCAACAGTCTCCAGCAGCCACGGTTTGACCGACCCAGAGAAACATGCTGCTAATTGATGCCATTGGCCAACTCCTGTTGTGCTCAGCCTCTTGTTGGCCTGCTTCACATCCGTCTTGGCATTCCCCTCTCTCCCCATTTGTCATGTTAGAGGTGGATTCAGTCTGCTTATTTTCTCCCTCTAAAAATTTAGCTTCACTTTTAATGAATACATAAAAAATCTTGGAACCAATTTGGAATCTATAAAGACATCACAAAAAGTGCCACAGACTATTCATTTTACATAGTTAGAGGGGGGAAATACATTAGAGTTCCAGATGAATCATTTGGTTCGAGTGAAATGAATAACGATAAATCACAAGGTGCATTTTACAGACAATAAAACAGACTGTCGTGTTTCATGACTCTACAAGTTTGTCTGTTTGGGTATATAATGGAATAAGTCTCATTATTCTCTCACATTAGTTCACCAAACACTGAAATCACTCTGCCTAAATTGTTTCTCACAATCACACAACTTTTACAGCCTCATCAGTTTCAGTTCGTCAAGCTGTGCGGCGTCTGCTGCCAGCTTCACTTTGGCTTAATTGCGCTGATAAGTTTCAGGAGATTTGGCATCATTCCCTCACCTGTCGCCCTCGGGCGCACATCTCTACCACAGCGTTCCCACAGTCAGATGTGGGAAACTTGGCCTGGTTGCAGTGCATGTGTGTGTACCCACTGCTGCACCAAACACACGGTATATGCTGCGTCCAAGATATCATAGTAATGTCAAACCCACCCCACTAGGTTTTTTTAAAATTCCATGACTTTAGCGACAAGCTCTGTCCAAATCCTCGGTTTCCTGCGCAGCCCTGTAAGTGGTCACTTTCATACATATGCTACGTATTAATATAAGGTATGAAACATGAACGGTCTCCTCACCAAACAATGCAGTCTGTGAAAGATCACTTCAAACAGACGGAGCTACGTGCTCCATACGTTCACACGCACACTAATCTTCTGAAACATTTATGACTCGATGGGAACAAAAAAACCCACTGTACTGTAGATACATTCTGAATTTAAAGCTCCAGTGTGTAACATTTAAAAGAGTTTATTGGCAGAAATGGAAGGTTTTACCCATGAGTTTGTTGTTCATCAACTTTTTATGTGTTCATTAGGCACGAGTCTTGCTTTACAGAGGCTGCAATTTTGCACCACCATGTTTCTACACGAATGTTTCTAGGACAATTAAAAGCCATGTCCACAATCAACGTTTCATGTTTCAACATCATTTTAACTTGTCTTATTTTAAGACTTCAGCATCACGTCCAACAACATCATGGACGCACAGTATAGTCACAATGAAGATACACACACACTCACACAGTATGTAGGTGTGTGTGCTTCGATTTGCTTTAACTTGCCCTCACATGTTCACAAAAAAACAGTGCCACACATGCTTTGCAACTTTCTGGGAAAGCCGCCACGAAATCAGGCATTTTTGATTGCAACAATCTCAACAATCACATCCAGGACGGGCTGATTAGATGTCATTAATACTCAGACACTGGTGAGAACATTTTGGGATGATGACGTGAGTTAAAGTGTGATATACAGTTTGTTATTTAAAGTGATATATGATTAACTGTACATCCACCCATCGTCTACCGCTTTATCCTCCACATGAGGGTCACGGGGCTTCTGGTGCCAATCCCAGCTGACATAGAGCGAAAAAGCAGGCTCAACACCAGTGTACTGTATATATTAAACAATACATTTACACAGTGAGTATACCGTCTGGGTTGCATTTTTTTCTCACAGTCAAAAACAATCCAAAACAATAAAAAAAACACAAATAACAGAAACATTATACCCCCCAATAATGCACAGTACAACACAACATAGACTTGTGTATTACGCCAAAGGAAATACAAATGTTTTTCATGTGCTCTAAATCCTTTAAAGCTTCTGTGAGTGATGTTGTTCTTTCGTTAATGTCCTGCGAGTGTTGGTTTTCAGTCGGTTACTGTGGGAGCTGTGGTGTTGTGCATTAGTGACGCACGGCCTCCTGTCTGTTTTCGGTCAGTCGTGTTCACTGTAGTCAGACCCAGAAGACAAAGAACACTGTTCTTGCTAAACAATGAGGGTTCACCACAGGGGCAGCGTGACTGTTAGTTTAACAAGGCGGGAAAGTCCTCCATGGGGCAATAATGCTACAGGGGGCGGAGTCACCGCACGTACGTCACGGGGTGTTTTATGTGTATGAGTATGTGCCGCTGCATATGAACACGACCAAAGGTGAAACAGTTATTTGATTTTGGAATACGGACAAAAATCAGAATCGACTAGTTCCTCGCAGACAATAAGCATATTTTCATTCAACATCAACATCAACAGCAGGTTACTGAAGTCGCTGCTGCTCTTAAGACTTTGTTCCAGGGCCAGTTGCTTGTTTTAATCACCCAAATATGTTATATTTTCTTTGTGGGCTGGCTTCCATGAAAGTAATGAAAATATAATCCAGACAATGGCGACCTTCCAAAAACCTGATGGCAACATTTGTCAATGACTGTTTTCTCACTTACATTTTCACTTCTGGATTAGTTCCGCTAAAAATGTTTGTCACCGTGCTGAGAGATGCATTGGTTTCTGCTCCACGTCTTATTGATTAATGTTATAAAAGGAGAGAGCCTTGAAACTGGGGGTAGATTAACAGCCCGACATATCATAGACACGCAAGAACACCACAAGGACAAACCATCTGTTCTGCTTATTTAAGTATTTCTTAACTAGAGTTACTGCCCCGGAGTCGAACGCCTCCGCTGACCAACACTTTCTGTCAACACAGTTTCTCCAGACTCGCACATGACAATGTCCATGTTGCCTTGAAAGGATTTTAATGTTTTACGTTTTGACCTTTGGCCACTAAAATCTAAGCTGTTATCCTGTGAGTCCAAGTGAACATTTTTGCCACTTTTGAGAGATTCCCTCAAGATGATCTTGACATATTGCAGTCATAAAAACCAGAAAGACGGATGCACAACTCAAACATGTAATGTTGCTAGCCACGGCTGTCACCGTTGCCGAGGCCTAAGAATGTCTGTCTCACAAGAAGTGAACACGCTTGTGTGTTACTCACATGATATTGCATCACATCGCTGTACATGGTTACAATTAGACTGTTCATGCACATTTATCAGCCTGCAGGACAAAAGGACACTGTGCCTGGTGCCTTTATTTGCCCGAGCATGGTTTCAGTTACCTCCTCACATGTGATAAATGCAGCAGAAGTCATGATAGCCAGGAAGGTAAATGGACAGATTGGTATGTCTGCTTACTAAAAACCTGTGTCCTTGTTGTTTTATGATAAAGAGGGCAGCGTTCTTATCAATCAGCACATTTTTCCGGAGCTCCTCTGGAAACAAAATCCACATACTCCCCTATTGTGTGATATGGGGAGGATTATTTTTGCTCCAGGCAATCCGTGTTATTCTAGAGGGCCTCACGATCTAGTTTTTCAACGGGGGAAAGAAACATGGCAGACCTGTTTTGAAGACCCCTCCAGAAATGTGTTCCAGGGCCTCGGCTCAGCAGCCACACTGACAAACAGCCGTAACCACCCTGACCTTCCCCACCAACTTCCCCTGGAGAGGAACCCAAACAAATGTTGTTATTCAAGGGCTAATAATATTCTGGTATAAATAGGGAAAAAGCCGGTTTGCGTCAGGGGGAATGACACGATCACGGTAATTCAGAATAAAATGAGGACCAAAGAGAAGCAGTGGAACTGTACGCATGCAATAGTAACAATTTTCAACTTGGATTCTTAAAACATGGGGATGAAACCACAAATGCCACAGTTTTTTATTTTTAATCAAATAGTTTTTTTATATATAACTTAATTTTTTACTTAAATGAAGCGGTTAATTCAAGGAATTTCCTCGGTAACTCAAACTAATATGGCTGTCATTAAACTCAAATATTATATTACTATACCCCCATTTTTCCTACATCATACCTGATTTTATTTCCTGTGAATTTCCTGGGAATTGTAAACCTTGCCAAAATGTCTAGGAAATAAATTCTGCTGCAGAAATACACGAGACTTTGATATGTTTATGTTAAAAGCGCTCGTTTCAATAGACCATGTCTACTTGGTATATTAGTGATCAGACCCACTGTGTTTTCAACCTCAGAACGGCTGCGATCCTCACTTCAACTTTCCAGGAAAAATACAAAAGGTCAAGACGCAAGTGGCCATGGGTCCGACACTAAATTGGATTTTGTTCTTATAATCTAGACAAGAATCAGAATACCTCCCACATTTCTGGCAGCGTGTGCTGTGTTTAGATGCTCGTCAGCCAAAAATATCTCATAAAATATAAAGGTTGAACAAATGTAATAGCTTCAGATGGACTGTAATTTAGTCGAAGACATTTCCAAACCACCCTACGCACAAGTTCACTGTACTGTGTTAAAAAAACAGAATAATGTATGACTAAACACGGACAGTTAGAGAAGACAGAATAGCTAGTCTTCATCACAGCAGAGCAAAGAGCTCAAACCTGTTTCAAATTCTTATCGAGCCTGCGCAGGACCACGACGCATGTGGACCGTCTTTAGTTGTGGAACAGCAGTGTTTTATTTTTGATTGCAGACCACAGCGGTCAGTACTGTGTATTGATTGTTCAGTGGCTGCATACGTATGTGTTGTGTTTGTAAAACGAGACCCAGAACATTCCACAGTTTCTTCTGTCGCACCAGTAGTCCATTAGTGGCCCTTGAAATGGAGCCGGAGCATAATACACCACCATAAGAAGGTGGTGTATTACGCCATTAACATAACTCTTGTTACTGTTTCTACACTGAAATCAAACCCGCTATCAAAGTCTCCCGCAAGGTGAAGAATGATGGACAATATCATCCCAACTATAAGGTCATAACAAGTCCTTTTAGGGTGCTATTATGTTGTTGTCGTTAAAGATGTCTGATAGTGCTTCTTTAATCTGCGTGATAATCTGATCCTCAGGGGGGAACACAATGTAATGTTTGGACACTGCTGTGTTCTGGAAATGTTTTGCATTTACCCCGTAGAGTTTGTTATTGTTGGCTCTGTCCTTGCAAAAATTGACTTTGACAATGTAAAGATTTGTCCAAGTTGATGGGGAGTTCGGTTTCCAGTGTCTGGCTGGATAACCATTTTTTGTTTTGCTTGTAGCGTGGTTATCATAGGCAGAGCAAAGCAGCTTATTCACTGAAATACTTTGACCATCTATTTTCAGAAGGATTGCTTCTGAACTGACATTTATAAAAGAGGTGATGAGCCCTCTGGAGATTTCCTGATTTTTCCTGAAGCACCACCAGGCTTCTTAGATTTTGCATAGGTGGAGTATTAAGCCCCGCTCACCAAGCAGAAAAAACATTTCGACAACAGAAGAAGTTGTCGCCAAGGATAGTCATCTGAGCCTCAACCCCTGAACCCCAACTTTTGCAGCTATAATTGCTTCCACTCTTCCACACACCAATGTTTCTGTGTGAATTTGTGTCCATTCATTCTGTCTAGAGCATTTATGAGGTCAGGCACTGATGTTGGACAAGAAGACCTGGCTCACAATCTCTGTTCCAGTTCATCCCAAAGGTGCTCGATGGTGTTGAGGTCAGGGCTCTGTGCGTTCCAAACCAAAGTTGTCCAACTATGTCTTTATAGTCCTTGCTTTGTGCACTGGGGCATAATCATGTAGAAAGAAAAAAGTAAAACAAAGTTGGAAGCATATCATTGTCCAAAATGTCTTGGTATGCTGAAGCGCTAAGATTGTCCGTCGTTGGAGATAAGGGGCCTGATTTAAACATCTGAATTCAATACTTAACAGGTGTACTGTCCACTATACTTTTGTCCATATAGTGTATGTACATGGAAGTTAGCATTTAGCTCGGGACACCATGAGCTTCTAGTATGGCTGCTTAATCTTACTGTGGATACACATGGTGCTGATATAATCAGAAAAATGTGTTCCCACTGGGCAAATTCACATGAATGCCACCTCATCAACTGAAAAGTTTGTGAGTTTCTCCTCTATCCACAGACATGGGTGTAGTAATGCAACATGCATATGCATCTTTTACATCATTTATATGCTCTGTTATACATGGTCATTTTCTTTGAAATTCATTGAGCTCCAAATATTGGAAATAGGTTTTGAAATGTTTTTTTTTTCCCCACAGTCTAATTTCATATAAATATTGTGAACATAAACAAACTGAGAGATATTAGAGCTTTGATAAGGGACCTTCTGAGGAGCATGGAAAAACACGATTAGTATTGTCACTTGGCTTACACACTACTATTTTAATAGAATGATGCAGAACAGAGTAGAACTGGTTCGTTGCCAATCACCGGCAGCAGGGAGGGAAGGAGGTGGAGATAAACTGTGTGAGGAAATGCCAACAGGCAGTATTGTACTTTTGGTGGAGCTGACTTCTGTATCAGGAATTTCCAACACAATATTGAGTCTGGACCCCAAGAAAAGCAGAGATGATACCGGACTTTAACCAGCAGCATATGCACAGACAGCGTGTGTCGACGAACGGTACATATAACAGACAGCGTGCGACGTTAGAAAGTGCACTGAGAAAACATGCATTGCCCGTGGCTAACCCAAAGGTATACTTTTCAGTTATAAATGTCCAGATCAGAAATAGTGCACAGCGTGCCATGCAGCTGTTACAAAGCTCTTATTCAGTGGTGATGAACTGGAGTTCATGTAACACGTAGTGAACTAGCTGGCAGAGGAATAACAATTTTGCAAAGCCTGACATTCACTCAAACTCCCCATAAATATTCTAAGCATCTTATGCCAGTGACACAAAGGTCTGTTCCAGTGATACGTTGGATAAACGTCACTGTAATTTGTCCCAGCAGTGGAGTATGAATTCACTCCACATCAGACCTCCTAATAGAGATTGATACATTTAATCAAAAGTTCCCTCCGCCTTTGCCATCTCAAAGATTTTGTCCTGGTTATCATAACAATAACGTCTAATAACACTGAAATGGCGAGCAGCAGAGCAAGGGGCGAAATCGCTCCGATCTATCAAGACAACATTAAAGTAAGTGTACACTGATTAAGTGACTAGTCACAAATAAGTCACACATGCACTGTAAAACAACACTGAGCCATATTAAAGTCTGATTGGAGTCTAATGAGGAGAGCAATTCGAGCGGCTGAGTGCAGATCGCTCATACATGAGTTTACCTTCGGCACAGTTCACAGGGTGTTCATGCTTTCGTGGGTGCATGACAAACACATCACAGACACACAGTAACGCTGCAGTAACAGATGCAGATGCATTTATTTTACGCTGCAAAAGGTAACTCATTTTAGATTAAAGGAATAGTTAGGTCATTTTCAACTTCATTTCCATATGCCACAGTTACTGTACAGACGGATCGTGTTCCAGTAGATTTTTCTGGGTTGTTGCAGCCAGCTGTTGCTTGTTCACGTCTGCTCTCCACTGACATGTTCTGACATCAGTGGACGGCAGAGTCATTATAGTAAATGTGCTTCGATTAGGAAGTACAACAGGGAGCCTCGGGCAGCTGCTTTGACAGTGAAGAAGTGATGGCAGCTGGGATGATAACTGAATCCACAGAAGCCAACTTCACGTTTGACCAAGATAAAATCCATTCTTGTGCGATGTTGAGCTTTTTATGAGAATAGACTGCAGGTCTTGACTTCCATGGGATATTTACACTGATCGCAAGGGAGGGAAAACTATCTGGTTCCCAATCAGCTGACAGTCGTGGGTGTAGCTACCCTGACCATACCATCCCATTTTACTCTGGTACCCAAAGGAAAGGGTGCCAAAGAACGGAATGGTTGAGGCCGGTTATTTTAGTCTTTTTCAGTTTCAGTTTTAAGTGGAAAAAGAGCACTCATTGTTCATGTTCAACCCCCTTTCTTACCTGATCTCCTGCACTTGGTCTTATCGCCTTACTTGAAGATCTCCAACGTTACTGAAGCTTTAGAGTTGTTTCTCAATTGAAAGTTAATATTGTGGAGAACTATCTGAACCAGAAGAGTTGCAAGCTTTACAATGAGAAGCATCTTGTCTCTCCAGAGAACCGCTTGGGTCTTTAGACAGGACTGTAACTTTGTTTGTATTGACATGTCTAAAAAACACATCAGGGAATGTTTGGTAGTTGTGTTTCAATACAAGGGCCGTCTCCTTCAAAGGATGTGGTGGACAAATGTTTGGTGCTAACAACGAGCACCTGCATTAGTTCATGTAGCCTGGAGAGGCTGAATCAAAATGTCTGTTTTCGTCTTTGGTGTTTTGCAGCAGTGGACATCTGTAATATTGGATTACTGCCTTTTTTCCCCTTATATCCTTATGTCCTTGTGTTTGTGACAGTCTGCTCTACAGAGAGTTCTCCATTGGGTAACCACTGTCGCTTTTTTTGTTTGTTTGATCATTCTAAAAATGTTTGATGTTAGCTACTCAGTTGCGTTGAAGCCAAGTACTTCTATGTAGAGATATTTTGTCATTGTTGGTTTCCATTGTCTCCTTTCAAAACATTTATCTCCAGAACGGATTTAATCCGTTTTGTAGGAGCCATCTTGCAGCGCCGTAACATCATCATTCTTCAAATGTGACCTCTGAAGGAAGCGGCCCCTGAATTGAGACACAGCTGTTGTGTGGCAATAAGACAAGCCTTTTAACAGCACCACGTGTTTGTGATGCCTTTTGTGAGGCTCATTTAGTCTCGCAATAACATTTAAAGAACTACATCTTAAGCATAACACAAAATGACAACTGTAAGCACTGTGTCATTGCATGCTACAGGAAACCAGGAGTGTTTTTAAGGCTTAGCGGCATTAGCTTTAATGGATTGCACAGACAGACTGGACACTCTGGACGTCCACAAGTTCAGCTGTGAAATTTTATTTTCATTCACTGTTATTGCACATAAAACTGTTGCAGAGCAAGTGATTTGTCCAATGCCGTGGCAAGATTAATGACAAAAAGTCCGATTTCTTTACTGGCTGAATGTATGAAAGTGATGGGTCAAGGTCACATTACAGTACAAATGCTTTTATTAACTTTCTATGCATGGGCTGTAACATTTACGTAATATTTATTCATTGAAATATTTGATTTATTAAAATGATGAGACTGCTGTTGCATATTTTGTTGACTACTGTAATTATATTAGCCAAAAACCTTTCCAACACACATTGAAATCCATGTTAATTCATGTTTCTATTGAAGGTAATGGACCGTTTCATTTTGGTTGCCTGTTGATGACGTCATCCAGGACACACCCCCACCGATGAAACATCAGAGTGAGGAAGGACATATTTGGAAATGGTAAGTTAGACATTTTGTTGTGTTTCTGTTTTTCATTTTAATCTTAGTATTTGTCATTAATGGCTCACGACCACTCATTGCCGTCTGCTGTGCATTCTGCAGCCAAAGCTATAAAAGCATCATCAAAGTAAATATTTTGTTTTGATGAAGATAACTAGTGACAGAAAGTGCATAGTGTGAGTTTAACTGTAGGGCTGACTGTGAGAAAAGCTTCAAGTGTTTCGGCGCTAATCAATACCTCGGATCTTAAAGTTTATGCGTCGCCAGTTTTTTCCATCATGATGTTAATGTGCCCCCCCCAACCCCCACCCTCCCCTATTGAGTTAAGCTGTCAGTATCAGTGCATACAAGATGAAAGCTTCCGTCTTAGGTTTCACAGTGTGTCATCCATCAGCTGAGGTAAGTTATTTGTTGTTTGTGGACTGAATGGGGTTTGGCAGGAGTGGGGGGGGAGAAAAGGTGGTATTTGGATTCCTGAGCAGACAGCTGGCTGAGCGGGAGCAGCCTCACAGCACTGGTGCAGATGAGATGGATGAGATAGAGGCTGGAGTGCAGGCACAGTTAAAGAGAGGAGGGGATGAGGGTGGGGCAGGGTAGCAGGGTCCTGTTTAAAAGCCCCGAGGGCTGTAGCACTGATCTAGAGATGTCTCCTTCAAAGTCCTCATATCTCCTATCTGACTAATATTCACTTTACCAGATTTATATCTGTCTTCTGATGTTTTGTCAGTCCCAGTAATGTCAACTTTAACCCCCGTGTCCCACAAATTCTTATTAGAGGCATATGTGGATACATTATCAGTATTGGTATGCCTCCCTCATAGGAAACAATGCTGCTGTTTTGGTTGTTTTCTTTGCCAGTTGAAGGCAAAGTTAGTCAGTGTGAAGAAACAGGACATTGTGTTAAAAGGGCTTTAAAAGAGCTGAAATTTTACCTGAATTTCTCTAATGTAAATTCAACAAGATCTGAGAAAAGACTCATTAGTTTACCCAGTTTATCCTTGGCATGTCCATATAAGGAAAGCAAAAACATGTCCTTTAACATACACCTACATTTCAACACTGTACATGCATTATAGACACAGTCAATCTGCAAAAAACTGTTAGTATAGAGCAAAAATGAAATTGTCAATGGATTTTCCTGTGTTGTTTCACTCCTTTAACTATAAAAACGACATGAATTACACGGTTAAAAAAGAAATCCATAATATATTAGTGTAGATTTTATTCTTATGAATAAAATTTTTGCTCGGCCTTACTGCACCATCCAGGATCTTTGACAAAAACAGGAAAGATGAATGCCTCACTTGTTTGTTGGATGGAAGGATTATATTACAGGTGAACAAATACACAGACAGTCCAGATGGCGTGCGGTGAGGGACAAAGGGTCAAATTGCTCTGGCATATGTAAATATTCCGTGTGATGAGGATCAGTGCAGTGAGGTAATGCGGTTTGATTGACAGACTCGTGCTTTGCTTCTGACACTGAAGTGCTGGATTTCCCACACTCCTTGTTCACGTTGCAGGACTCTCATGTTTGTGTATACAACTTAGTGACGTGTACGACTTTGTGTGACAGCTGTCATTTAAAAAAATGGGGAATCCATTTCCAGTTTACTTTTGAGTTTACATACTATATGTACGTAGTAATTTGTTGTAGAGTGTTTTGTGTTCTCTCCTCCATAAATGTGATATAGTTGGGCTGTAACTGAGAGGCTGTTATAGTTTGTTTTTTTTAAGTGCTAAAAACAGACTCAAGCATCATAAAACATGTTTCATGTTACCGTGGAATTAAAGCGGAAATCTCAACGTCCAGGTGCACATACAGTGCACTGTGTATTTCTGTGTTCTCATGGTTGGCCAGCAGCTTTGTGTTAGATTTTCAGTAAAAAGTGTGTGTGTGTGTGTACCAACATTACATGATTACTTAGTAATTTTAGTGTCCAGGAGTTTTCCAACTCCAAGAACTGACGTGTTTCTAGCAAGCCCAGATCCAAGCAGTGATTCCACAGAGGGCCTTTCATATTTTGATGTTACACTGTAATGTAACCCTGTGGTGACATCACCCTCTGGTTGAACTCCTGTTTTCAAACCTTGAGTTTAGTGTTTTGGCCAGCACCACCACGTTAGAGTTTTGAAACCTGTGAGCTTGTCCACTGCACATCCACCTATACCTGCAACCAGGCACCTAGTGCATGGTACTAGCTGTGAATCAGTGTTCATGCTCCAGTGCCTGACATGCTTTCTGGTCTATTTGACTCCAAATGTGACTTTACTATATAAAAGAAAATGGACATCATGTTGTGTTGGAGAATACTTGAAACTATAGTGATTGAGAACTCAAAGTCTCTTAGATTTACATCCAAACTGACTTCCATCCGGGAGTGTTGCCCATTAATGGCTCTTCAAGAGAATACAGGTTTCATACACTTCCATGTTGGCTTCAATCTTTAAACCATTAGATATGCACTATGTACCACTAGATGCCAATTTTTTCTGATGTGTGAACTTTTTTTTACTCCTAACAAACAACTTCCTCATATCCTCTATAATGCTTTGTGGCATAGAGTAAAGGCCCATTTATACATTTGTCTCTGTCACTACCTCTATGTGTCTTTTGCGTTGAAGCAATACTTTCTCTAGAGGCAGTGCCGAGTTCCTAGTTGCAGGCATGTTGACCATTGAAGAGATTATGTTCTTGTGCTTGATCCAAAATAGACTGAAACGCAAGCAAAGATCACGATGGTGGAATGTAAGACCACTAAATTTAAGTAGTCATTGGTTGCTGATGACTTTTGACAACTTCCGTTGCTGGATAGCCCCTTGAATCAAACCTGTCGTGTCACAAAATAAATGTGGTATTTTTTATCTTTGTATTTCCTGATAAACTTTGCAGGAAAACTGTGAGCAAACATTCATGCTTATTTTGACCTAAGTCTCGGTTGTTTTAAAGTTGAACTGTTCAAACACCACCCACCATTGTGAGCGAGCTTCTTCTAAAACAAAATGTCACCTTACACCACTGCACACAGTGTGTGTGAAGACAACTGTAACTTGCCCCGGCTGATCTGGCTGTCCTGTAGCGACAGATGCTGTAACTGCTGTAAGAGCAACAATAGACAACAAGTCACCATAATCCTGGCAACAATAGAGCTAAGAATAGAAGACAAGTGGATACAGGAGATGGGGATGAATGATGGTGAAGGAGGGTGAAAATACCCCTTCAATAGGAACAATGGTGTATTTTAAGCCTCGACAAGGCTCTGACATCCTGATTGCTAACTTTTGCTCTTCACCTTCATATAATGGCTTTTGCAGCTTGCTGTTTCTCTTGTGAAGTGACTGAAGATCTGATGACTATGACGTAGCTCCCTGATTTTAGTGTTAATGTTTGTCAGTTGTTATTCTGCATGTTCCGCCTGGGTGCTGGGATGGTTGTTAGGCTTGACAGCGTGCCAGCTGTTGGCACTAGATTTGAACCCTCCTGATTGTAAAACAGCAACACAAAGACTCTCTGAAGGTTCAACGTGTACACCTACTGAGAAGTAAGCCGCGGCCTGCAGACCTGGTTGATTGTAGGGTTAAAAATTCTTCCTGACTGTGGTGGACCTTTAACAAATGACTCCCAAGACATTGGGGGGCAGCACTCATATCCGATGTGCAGCTCTGTCCATGCGAGACACATGTGCTACAACTTAAGTAAAAGGAATAAATCATCCTGTATGAGGGGAATAAGGAGGATTTCACATTAACCCCTGAATGCCTTGTACTCACGTGGGATCTCCCTTCTGGCTACAGGGATAAATAACATCCAGGGAGCCCTATAAACTCTTCTACAGTCCAGTCCAGGATTTATTCTTCTTGAATTCCGCCTGTTGAATGGTAACGAGATCAGCCATTTTTTGCAGGGTATGAGGTGTAGGTATGAATGTCAGGTGACGTCAGTGCTGCAGCACAACAATGAAAACTGTGAGGGCCTGTGCTGTAACACCATGCTACCGGCCACCCTCCAGTGCCGCAACATCCGTCAGTGTGGGATTCCCTTTTTCACATAGTCCACATAAATCATCTGTCAGGGTGGCAGCTCGGGGGTGTCAGATATTAGGAGGAGGAAGGAAGAGACAAAAGGGAAAGACAAATGGAGAGAGCAAGTGTGGCCAGTTAAAAAACCATGCAATGTGGTACAAGTACAATGTGGAAAAGCTGTGAGCCTCCCACCCCTGGTTGCCCAGGAAGTGTTTGAATGGAAGATATATGTGACCTTCTGCTTATATGCTGCTGCTGCTGCTGCTGCTGCACAAAGGCTGGGGACACATGAAGTAGCCCTGAAAGCCTCTGTAGTGCTTTTCCATCTGCTGCTGTAACTTTAACTGTGTCCCATCAACAACAGTGCTCAGCAGCCTGTCACTGCACAGGCAGCAGCGTTTAAAGGCCGTCACACTGTGTCCACAGAGCTCAGGGTGCAACTGTAGTTCTGCTGTCGCTCTGTCAGACAGGTACAAGGACACCGAGCACGTTAAGCTGTCTGAGACGCTCTGCAGGGAAAGGGAGGGGGAGACTGAAGATGGAGAGAATAGACTTAAACAAATGTGGGAAGGGAAAAAAAGCTGAGAGGAGGAAATGAAGACGAAAAAACTAGAGAAGGAACAGAGAAAGAAGAGAATGGTAGGAAGGGAGGCTTGGAAAGAAGTGGGTCATTAAGAGGGAGGAGAAGATAAGAATTATTGAAAGAATGTATGAGAGAAAAAACCATCAGAAAGAAAATGCAAAAAAGCTTTAAAAAAAAGGAAGCTAGGTGAAAGAAGGAAAATGGAGAAGAAGCTAAACATACTATGGATTGGAAAAAAAAACCAGGAGGAAAAAGAAGGTATGAAAGACAGGGGGATAAGAGCGTGCAAAGAGGGAATGAAGAACAGTTGTAGAAAGAAGGGTTGATTAAAAGAAAGAGGGAAACTTTGTCAGTAAGCGAGTATCGCTGTGTTTGCTTTTATCCATTTAATCAGCTTTTGGTCAATTAATCGCCTGCAGACATGTCTGTTCTCTCCTGTGACTGCTGGTCTGACCGCAGCACTTCCTTGTTTAGAAAAGGCCTCTTCTTCCCTCCCTCCCGTTTGACTGGAGCGAGTGAGCGCTGCTGCTCAGACTAACAGCTTCTGGCATCTCCAGACAGGAATTCATTCTTGCCCTGTGATCGCAGCAGGCTGGGATTTCCACGCGGAGGGAGCTGCAAAGAAGCATGTTATTATTATTTTTGTGGACGCAGAGTTCTGGGCCTCCACATCCCCTTATCCCTCTGTGCAGCAGTTTAGGGTTGTACGCACACTATTTGACATTTCTCAGCCTTGTGCACCTTAGCGTCAAAGGATCCAGCGACTGAAAACGCACAGCATCAGTTCGTAGTATCGGCGTTAGGGGGATCAACTATCCAAGCTCCTTTATCCCTCCCTGTTGGAGCTTTACAGGTCATCTCTTCTGACCGCTAACACCAGATCCCAGCCGACTCTTCCTGTGCCTCTGACTGTAATCCATACAGTGGACGATGAAACCATGGGACATAAACATTGAAGCCACGTATGAGGTGTGTGTGGCCTGGCTCGCTTTCACACCCCACCCAGCCATCACTGGCTGCTAAGCTGGGAAGGTGACCATGAACTAATAACAGCATTCACCCTCATACAAACATACGCGCACACATTCATCCCAGGTGGGTCACAGCTGTTGAAGGAAACGCTCCACGTTTGCTCTAAAAATACCGGCGTTGACATGGGGAGAAAAACAACAAAAAAAAGAGGCAAATTAATGAAGCCCCCTTCTGTCTTGATTTAGTGCTGCTTGCCTCTGCTGGACCTTTCACAGATTTAATTTAAGGAATATCTCACATTCTTTATTTCATTTTTTTCCCCCCTAAATCATTTCTCAACCTTATGAGCCGAGGTGCTCCTGCTGAGGACAATAAGATGAAGCCCTCCTGTGCTGTGGCTCATGTAGCAGCAGAACATCATCCACACTATTTGTATCTCACTGGCCCAGAGAGTTCACACCGCGTTTTTATGAACATCAGGATATTGTGTGAGAATGAGAGAGAGAGAGAGAGAGAGCGAGAGAGAGAGAGAATTAATGGTTTTTCAGCCATACCTTGAGAACAGCAGGATTTTCCACTGTGGGAGCACATGGTGGGCTTACTTGTAATACACTGTAATGAGATCTGAGCGGGACCCTTGAGTGTGAAGGGGCTGTCCACACTGCAGGCTGCCTTTATGGGCTGATAGAAAGACGGGATCAGGCTGGTACTGCAGGTCACCAAGAGGATGGAGTGTGTGCGTGTGTGTGTGTGTGTGTGTGCACCCATAGCCAGTGTGTGGGAGGGCAGAACACCCTGTCTTCAGTTAAAATTATACTTTCACCTTTTTGATTACAGGTGGGAAATAACGTAGCCTTTCACTTGTATGTGCTGCTGTACACACACACGCGCGCACACACACACTGCGTTGACTGCCATTCATTTGGACAGCTCACCCAAAGATTTATTCCCAACCATACGTCAAAAAAAAGATCTTCCAAAGAATTTAAAAGCTCTGTGCCACAGCACCCTGTGATACTCGCATAGAGTATTGTATTTTAACCCAAACCAAACCCTTAGACTGAGTCTTAACCCTTACATTACCTTTTGAGGTTTGGACCAATTAGTGCACAGTTTCATTGCACAGTAAAGTTGAGCTATGGCTGCAGCTTGAGCATGCTGTTTAATTGGACAGTTTCCCAGTATACAAACACAGGATACAAACACAATCAGGGAATTGATTTATTAAATGAAGTGTGTGTAACCTCCACTACACTAGGTGGCGATATGTTAGTATTTGGCATTTCCTGGGTGATCTGTTACATATTGTAATAGACAAACTATTATCTTCTTCTGTGTAATGGTCTCTATCTAGGTCTGGATAGGTCAGGAGTGCCGTCACAGGAAGAGCAACAATACTGAACTGTAGATCAGTTAAAAAGACTTAACGATCCTGAAAACGTGGGTTAATCGCCAACGTTTAGCAAGGAAATGTCTAAAATCTCATCATTTAATAGAGGAGCCTGGTGTATTTAGCGACAGCACTGTTGACAACCCCTGCCGCTGTATTTCAGTTCAGTGACTGTGTCAGATGGAGTCTAATGAACTGATTCTAATGATTCAGTTACACTGAAAACAACTGCTTTACAAGTCATTAGTCGCTAGTTGTGGCATGTTGTTGTAGCATGTGTCGCGTATAAAACAAAGTCATGGCAGTTTCATGCAGCCGTGTTGTGATGACGTTGAGGAGGTACTATATTGTAATAGAAAACCAACCAAGCCCTGTAGAGTCGAGCGGTCTCTTCTATTGTATCTGGGTCAAAACACCAGGGGAAAGTCCGACTTAACGTAAACTGGCAATAATAATTTGACTCCCAGTTGCATTATCTGGGTTTGTTAGTTGACAAATTCAATTTAGCACCATTTCAGTTGTATTTTAAAAATACTGTTTGATTCTATGATTCAGTTTTTCCTCTGACGTCATGTGAGTACTGAATGAGTTCTTGCCAGAACGTCCCAGATCATCGTCACTAATTAAAGATTACTAATCAAACCAGTCATAAAGATTAGAGTACATATATATATACACACACACACACACACACACACACACAAAGGCATGCAAATGATGAATAAGCATGCCCACACACACTCACACACAAACAGCCAACAGCAGTGTTCCTTGATCATAATTGCCACTACATGCTGCAGGGTATTTACTCGGTAATGGAGAGAGTTGGAACACACACACATATAAACACCCACCCACTCAGAAGGACATTAAAGCCTGCAGCCCAGCGATAATTAGAGGTCATTCCAGCGACAGCTGGCACAGGGAATGCCACAGGGTTGAAGCTTGAGGAGGGGGATCAAACAAAAAACAGACATCACAGCCTGAATGCGGAGAATGCCTCGAAAAGTAAGCACCTCGCCTTAACAAATGGCTTTCTAAACAGGACCCATGCTGTAAAACCCTCCTGTCACTATGCAACTTCATTTGAAAGGGTCTGGTGAGGGAGATGAACATTCCTTGATGCCTATCTGCTGGCTGGCTATTGCGTATTGTCTGGGCGTATTTGAACATGGAGGCTTTTGTCTGTGGGGATGTTCAAGTTCAGACACAGAATGCTTAGAGAAATCACCTCTCATAGACAAATCCGCCCGGTTATTAAGAGCTGCTCCAAATCTGCTAATGTCAAGCCAAGTGCATCAACATTAATTACAGAAAGTATGAGCAGACTTTCCTCAGCTCATCAAGGGGAGTGTGTATTCCTCCCACAGAAAAACAAAAGCTCTCTAAGTAGATTGTCAAAGCCTATAAAAAAAAAAAAAGGTGAATGCCTTTTGAACAGGTCATCCATTGGCATAATATTTTATAGCCTTCTTCCTGTTACGCATTTTCACAGTTTCTCCGTTGAGCTTCCTTCTATTTAGTCCATTCAGCGTGAAATACGATCAACGCCTCGCAGACCTGCTCAGGATTTGTGACGCATGCTGGGATTAGCAATATATTTAGATACTTTTAAGTGCGAGTGAGGGAAATGGAATATCCAGACTGTTGACCCTCTGTGTGGAACGTGGACTCGAGGTGACTGAATGCATGAAATGCATATTGAGCAATAAAAATATCACAATAAAACCTGAGTTGCAGACTTTAAATATTGTAAAGCTTTAATAACGAATTTTATATAATAAATCCATTTCTGGAAATGTTCACTCGCGACTCAGCTCACATTTTTTCCTCAGGTCCCACAACCCCTGTAAAATAAACAAGATTAATACATAGTTAACGTAACATAAAAGAGTCATTCACAATAATCGTTTGCAAGCACGCCGCAGCCTTTTGTCACACGTCACATTCTGGACAACACCACGACTCAATTTGGCATTGCAGTGTTGGAAAAATGCACCGTGTGTGTTTTGAAAGCTGCAGGCAGTTTAAGGGGGTTATAAAAGCATCAGTGTCAGAGATGTGATTTTATTGTGCGATGATGGCCCTTTTATTGAAAATATCAATTCCTATAGTCTTATTATTTTAGGACAAGTCTTTTTTTTTTTGAAAGAAGGCGTCTGATCTGAAGCCTTCATACTGTCTTACTGAGTCAGTTTGGGGATATATTTCCTTTCACGGTGTGAACTGAATATAGTACCTAGAGCTGCAACTAACAATTATTTTATTAATTGATTAATCTGTCGATAATTTAATCGATTAATCGTTTGGTCTATAAAATATCAGAAAACCTGAAAAAATGTTGATTGGTGTTCGTCCAACCTGGAAATGATGATGTTCTCAAATGCCTTGTTTGTTTTGTTTCCACAAACCAAAATGATTCACTTTTAATGATTTCTTTGTTATCCAGAGCAAAGTGATGAAGAAAATATGCACATTTAAGAAGCTTAAACAATCTGAAATCTTGTTTTAATCAAATAAAAAACCTTCAAACCGATTATTGATTATCAAAATAGTTAATTAATTTAGTAATCGATTAATCGTTTCAGCTCTAATAGTACCTCAAAGCAAGGCATTTTACCCAACTACAGCTTAGCAGCTGTGCACATTTCTCGCGTATGATGCATGTTCTTCCTGTGTGTGTGTGTGTTTTCTCCGGGTTCCTCTGGCTTCCTTGCACAGGAAAATATGCAATATGGGGCATGGGGTAAATTGGACACTCTAAATTGACTGTAGGTGTGAGAGTGTGTGGTTGTTTGTCTCTGTATGTGTCCCTGTGATGGACTGGCGATCTATCCAGGGTGCACCCCACCTACCCCCCCGCGACCCTCATGTGGAGGATAAAGCGGTAGAAAATGGATGGATGGATGAATATATGAATCGAGCCTGATTCTTCATCTGCATCAGAAATGTCTCAATGTGAATAAAGAGACTTCTTTCCAACTCCCAATTATCCACCAGCAACACAGAAAACAAACACTTTTTTTTTTTAAAGGTTCAGTTAAAAAAATACAAACAGTGTCTGCTGGCAGTCTGCCTGTGACTGGTTCATGGGAAAGTTTACTATAGCTGGTAGAGTTTGGCCTCTTGTTCCGGAACTTCCGTTGTTCACGACCATTTAGCTCCAAGGATCCACCTTAAACACTCGCACACACACACACACTCAAATATGCACATCTGCATGTTGTAACAGGACAGATAAGTGTTGTTTAACACTTTCCCCTTATGTTGCACACCTGTACCGCTGTTATTTATTAGATACGTCGTCCACCGGCTTTTCTCTCGCACTTGTTGTCCTCTCAGTTGTCCTCCTTTTTAAGCAATTTTCACAACATGTACAGTAGATACAAATAAACAGAAGCATATACTGATCAGGATGATATAGTGTAAGCAGAGGAGCCGACTGAAAGATAATGTATTGTTGCCATAGAGACGACTAAAAACGTCTCAGTGCCTGAGATACATGACAACATGCCCAGGAATGGTTAAAAAAATGCATAGAAAAATATTTAAACACTCGTAAAAAAATGACTCTCTACTAAGAGCTGTGCATTTTCCACTTTTAAGTATCTCTGTTTTTTAATATGGTCCCACTGAGGCTGTTCTCCCAAGACTCCCCCCCCCCTTTTGCATTTGTCTTTTCCTCTTCAGCAGAAAGAGGTATCAACTAACGCCTGACATGGTGTTTGGGAGAGCAGCACCAGGAAAGAGGAGAGGTCATGTCTGAGTGTGACCTGCAGCAGTGGCTGAGATAGACCAGGTCTGCTGTTGTAGAGTCAAAGAGGGGTGTGGTGTCTCTCTTTGAAACCCCTGGTGATTTCTGCATAGAGACGAAAAGTATGGAATGTTCAAGGTAGTGATGAAATCTGCCTCATATATCCCCTCGGTTATTAAAGTCCCCCTCCAGACATTTAAAGTTGCTCACCTGGCATTGATTAAACCCCTTAAACCCCTCATCTCCCTCTCCCCCTCAAAATTCCATATTTAGACTTTTTCCCTTCACGGCCTTGGAATGTCCTACATTAACGTAACTCTACACCTTTGCCTCGTTTAATATTCACCAATTGATGAAGATGTTAATTAGCCCAGCCTCAATCTACACCTTCTTAGCTACTGCTGCTTTTCTACTGTACACTACACAGTAGTAACAAATGTGTCATTTGCATAAGCATGTTAAAAACAGAATATGTTAATCACAGGGTTTCCTGTGAGTGGATGTATCAGAAAGATAGTTAGAATTATTAGTATTAAGAAAACAGTAGGATCACCTGTTACTGATAAGGGCCTGTCCACATGGATCTTATTTTCCTTTCCTTCTCCTGGCTCCGTTCATTCTCTCTCCGTGTCTACTTCATCTTCTCTGTTTTTGGTGGCGTGTTCCAGCAGAACTTACAGTCTTACATGTACTACAGCGTTTTGAGTCGTTCCACGTGGAAGGAGATATTTCCTGAAGCGATGCTGTGTTTACTGGGGACCTTTTTAAAAACGGCAATGAAAAAGAACCAATCACCCTCTCTCGCTCCGCCCATCTCAACCACGACACTGCAGAACACGTGTCAATCTTCTACTTCTTCTTTCAGTGGCTCCCTTTAGTGGTCGCCACAGTCCATTTGCCTCCATCTTGTCCTATCGTGTCCTTGTGTCCTCCTTCACAACATCCATGAACCTTCTCTGTGGTCTTCCTCGTTTCCTCAAGCTCCATCTTCAACATCCTTTGTCCAGTATAATCACTATCCCTCCTCTGCATGTGTCCAAACCATCTCAACCTTGACTCTCTTACTTTATATCTCCAAACTGTTTAACCTGAGCTCGAATATGCTAATTTCTAGTCATGTCCATCCTGGTCACTCCCAACGAAAATCTCAGCATCTTCAGCTCCACCTCCTGTCTTTGAGACAGAACCATATATCACAGCAGGTCTCACTACTGTCTTGTAGACCTTCCCTTTCACTTTTGCTACTCTCCTTCTGTCACACATCACCCCCCCACCCCACCCGACATTCATCTCCACTCACTCCACCCTGCCTGCACTCTCTTCTGCACCCCTCTTGTGCACTGTCCAATGCTTCCCACACTGACTACTGTAAATCCACTTTTCTCCTCCTCGCAACACAAGGGGTACATGCAGATGGCAGTTTGATTGATGCATCAAGATCCAATTGATTAATTCGAACCATTCATTATGATTGGATGGTGTTTTTACAGGCCTGTCGGTTCCACAGGTGATTTAATTTTTTGGGGGATTTTAAGCAATAAAGTTAAAAATATGCTTTAAATCACTTCCACACACAGAACCTTCTCTCAGAGTCACATACCCATCTAAAAACCTGTGGTGACCAAGCTTTTGAGCCTTTGGTATACCCATCCATCTCAGGTTTACTGTCTCTGTCGACAGTTTTAAAAGACAGTTGAAGACCCACTTGTCTAAACAAGCATTCGCGGTTAACCTTCTGTGCCTACATGCTTTTTATTTTATCTCCTGTTATTGTGTTTTTATTGGACTTTGGTATACTTGCATGTTTTATGTGTGCTTTTGTATTGTCTAGTTATCCTGCCACTGGAAAGTAATTTGTGAAAGGCGCTATATAAATACATGTTATTAACTTTCTTGGATGGTTGACCTGTTCAATGGATCGCCTGTTCAAAAACTCATCCACTTTGATGAATATATAGCATTAATAAAACAATTTCACAATTTTCTGTTGACAAGAAAGATAAATCCACTGAATACATCTCATGAGGTGATGAAGGCTGAATCCCATTCAGCAGTTTATAAAAGAAATTAAGAAGGAGAAAGGAAAAACTATAACACAAATATAGATTACAGACGGGTATTGTTGCAAAATATAAATGGTCAGTGGACGACCTGTAGACTTAAAACTGACCAAAACTAAGCCCGGACTCATGCGTCATTTTCCCATGACACTTCTGAAATTCATCTTTGTGGTAAAGACGTATTAGTCAGCAGTTCCTCTTGGTGGAAAAATCTGAAATGTGTGACCCACATGGTCAGTCGCAGCAACTGGCTCTGGGTTTGACATTTTTTTATTGTTCGGAGCCACTTTTGAAGATTTATATGCCATTATCGAACCACGGACTTCCTGTCCAACTGTTTCCCGAGCGAAAAACCCCTTTTTCCCTCATTTTAAATTTACTTTCATGCAAATCATTTGTTAATTCACCACTGCCAAGTCAATACATTTCACTGTGAAATTTGGAATTAGTGAGATTATCATTTCCATCCTTTGCACATGTTCAAAATAGACATAAGTATAGTTGAAAGGAAACAAGTGGAGCATTTTTCAACATTTGAAATGAATTTCTCAAGAAAAAATCCACAAAACCTTGTGGCA
Source organism: Solea senegalensis (assembly GCF_019176455.1). Classification (NCBI taxonomy): domain Eukaryota; kingdom Metazoa; phylum Chordata; class Actinopteri; order Pleuronectiformes; family Soleidae; genus Solea; species Solea senegalensis. Next base: position 12,527,022 of record NC_058033.1, read on the forward strand.
TGACCTTATCACTACATATGGACATATTAATATATAGTATAATTTAATATTAGGGGTTACTGTTTTCATTTGTACTGTCATGCAAATACCACCACTGTCCAGTAGAAGCCCGTTATAAACGTTTTTTCAAAAGAACAGTAAGAGATAACAGTTGTTTTTATGAGGTTCTTTGACCTGCTCAACAACATTTCAGTTTCCAGATTAGTTCCTCATGTTTCAAGTCTTATGATGCATTCCGAATGATTACGATGAGCAAGATGCCAGATATTGTTCCCACTTAACCTCGAAACCAGTGAATGTCGAGTCTACTCAACACCCTAAAGGTCATATTTAAGTTTTTCTTTAGAACTGCTGTATAGATGTTTATATTCAACTGCAGGTGCATGTGCAACCTTCTCTTTACAGCTGTATTTTAGACTGGAATTGCAGGTTATGTCCAGGGATTTGGCTCCTGGAGTTCTCAGGAGTTTGTCGTTCGACTTTGACTAATGCAGAGGGACAGTCTGGGTGAAATGCCTTCACAACAGTGGGAGAATTTCCAGAGAATCCAGGCCAGTGCGTGGCTCCTGGCCTGAGCATGCAGGAAGCACAATCACTCATCCGCTCACTTGATGTGGATCCCGAATCTCTTCTGCTGTGGTGTCACATGAATCTCTGGAGTGAGCTCTGCAGATATCTGCGTTCACACATTCTCTAGAGTTCTTTATCACCTTCATAAAAGAGTATGTACTCCAGAATTAGCTTTAATGAATCATTTTTGCATAGCCAGACTGATGAAATATGAAGTTACAGCCAGAGGATGAGACAAGATGAGATGTTTTTTTCTTTCTTGCTGCAGTGATTGTATAATAGATTAGTAACCACCATAGAATGGAAGCAGTGGTTCACGGCTACAGGTTTAGAGGAGCCTGTAGCCGTTTTTTGGATAAGAGCTTTAAAAATTATCCAGACGCAGGAGATCTGTCAGGTCAGGTGTGGTCACAACAGCAGGGGAAAAGACACTCATCCACTCCCTTTCTTACTGTATTCTCACTCATACATGTTTTATTGACATTTGTGTCGTCACATACAGCCCCTCTGGACAGCTTCAGGAAAATAACCGGATTGTTTGAAAGCAGCTTCCTTTGTCCATATGCTGGAGTCCACGCAAAGTGACAAGAGTAAACTCCGAGGGCAACATTTATACAGTGTGTCACACTGACAGAATTAGTCAACATAAACACGGAACATTGGCACACAACGTAAGCATTTGTTAGTCCAACAGGACACAACATGTCACATCTCATGTACGCTTTGTGACAGCAATGGTGATGGGGTCTCTTCTCTTTCGGGAGGAAGCAGTGTGAGCTGCAGGCTGCCCGCAGAGTCTGGGAGCTTTTAATCACAGGAGGTTTTCTAGACTGAGCTGTGCTGTGTCGTCCTCCAGAACAGACCAGGTACATTTGGACGGAGATGAATCAGACTTTGATTAATTATCCAGCTCGCAGGCTAGTGGCGCCATAAATAACCATCCATTTAACCGGGAAAACAGGCAGGGTTTGGGGGGGGGGAGGTGTGAACTTAATCAGAGGTGGATGTCAGCAAAGTGAGTTGTGAGACAAAATAAACGTCTTTCAACTTTTTTTTGTTGTTTAAACTGCATGTTTATTTTCCATGTGGTTGAATAAAAAAATAACACACTCTATGCATCAGTAAATGGAAACACATATTTAAACATTTTCCATTACTCATGCTGAATTATTGGCACACAAAACTCCCAGTGATTTTAAAACTTCCACTTTAATTCAAATCTCAGGGCTGCATTTTATGGGGGTCACTGGAAGTACACTGGAATACAGCTCTCTTTCAATATAGTTAAAAATACCAAACCACACCATTTACTGGTTATTATACATAAATGAAGGACTTGTTTGTTTTGATATTTTTTTTCTTTTTTTTCTTTTTTTACCAGGAATTTGTGGCTGCCAGTGTGATCATACCGAATCCTTTTTTTAATTTTTTTTAAATTATGCAGCAAAATATACCAACTAAAAAGCACCCATGAAATTTGACGACTAACAACGTCTTAGTGTTGTTGTTCCAAACCACAGCTGGGCTCGCTCTGGTTTTGTTTTTTCCACCTACCAAGGCAAACAGAAGGTACGTGTGACATCAAAGGGTCGAGACGCCCGCGGGGCAATCAGAGGCCAGAGAATATCTGAGCTCAGGCAACATTTCACCAGGACAAATCGCCTCCTAACTCTGTCCAGCTCTCCCAACTGAGCCTTCAGTTATTTCCCCAAAAAATGATTGAGATGACTGCGAGGTCAATGCATCCATATAGCAGCACTACACAGTGAGATGCAAATAAACCCACCTATCCATTTGTTGATTTAGTTCAGGCCTGCTTATGGTTGCCACAAGTCAAACACAAGGTCAGTATATTTTCAATCTCCAACCTCCGTTTCAATCGCCCCTGAGCCGTGACACGGCTTTCCGCTGCACATTAAGAGCTTGCAGTCAAACAAACAAATAATTTCATCCCTTTTGCCTCAAGGTGCTCATCATTATACATATTTAGTGCTGGACGATTACAGGCGTAACAAGCGTGAGACGAGGGAAAGCCTGTCGGCCTCCCTGTGTCAAAACATTTATACAGCATGCAAAAAAAGGAGTCATGGTTTCAGCGGCGGGTCGGTGGAGAAAAAGTTGACTTTTATTTCAAGGCTTAAGCCACACTGCCTCAGACCTTCCTCTGACAGAGCACAGTGGTGGCATTTAGTGGAGGAGCCTCATGGCTCAGTCATATGTCTGGTTGCATGTGTGTGTGGTGAGATGATTCATGCTTAGGTAGAGAGAAGATGAAGCACCTGCACAATGTTATCCTTGTACCGCTGATAGTGGAACTCACTGTGTGTACAGGTCAAGGTTTGTTAAAGTGGAGTAAAACTAGTAAAACTATTTTTAGTTCAGGTGCTTAGAGAGAAAAGGTGACTTGTAATGAAAAGATATTAGCAGGACAATATTGTTCGGGTTTGTGACGCGGTTGGAACAAGAGCCTTTTTTTGCATGGACTTCAGGTTCTCTGGCTTCCCACATGCAGAGGTTAATTGGTCACTCTACACTGACTGTAGTGGCGTATTTCCAACGGCTCTACTCGCCTTGCCACGCCACGGCATGGTTTAAGTAGTGTTTCCACTAGCATAGTACCTGGTACCCGGTACTGTTTCTAGTACCTGCTCCGGCGAGGTTCCAAAAGCGTGCTGAGTAGGTGCTATGCAATGATTGGTCAGACTGACTGGCCAGAGGAGTGCAGTCACAGGAAGAGACATCCCACACACAAATGAAGCCGAACAGTCCCGAACTGTGCATTAGTTAAAACTACTTAACAATCCTAAAAAACGTGGGTTAATCTCCAACAACTACCAGCAGCCGTGCAGTGATGACTCCGCCTACATTGAGTAGGTACTTTTTTGCAGATGCAACCTAAACTGTGCCGTGCCGAGGCGAGGCGAGGCGAGTAGAGCTGGTGGAAATACACCATAGGTGTGAATGTGAGAGTGAATGGTTGTTTGTCTCTGTGTGGCCTTGTGATGGACTGAAGGGTATACGCTGCCTTTTACCTTATGTCAGCTGGGATTGACACCAGCTGCCCAGACACCCTCATGTGGAGGATAAAGCAGTAGACAATGGATGGATGTATATTTATTATAGACCCTTCAGAGAGACGTTTTAACGATGGACCCAGTTTCATCAGTGTGACCATAGCAAATAGAGTCCAAGTATCCCATTGTTATACGTGTGCTGTGATCTAAATCATGTGCTTTCATCTTGTCCCAGATCAGCCATTCCCAAACTTAAGAGTGCCAGGGATCACTTTGAAATCTGAAAATCCTCTGATGTCCACACTCAAACCTTAAATCACGACACTAGGATCAATAATTCACATCTATATTATTGTTTTCATGTGGGATACAAAAATTCAGCACAGAATAATAATCAGTCCACTTCATCGTCTTTCCGCACATGCATGTAGTTATTAAAGCTAGGCTCCATGTAATATTTGAAAGATTTAGCTTCACAGCAAAGTGTGTTATTATCAACAGAAATAACAATTTATGAATTAAAATGAACAAATTAAGTTCTGATTTCAGTTGGTTTTATTTCCCTTTTGTTACCCATTTGTCAGTTACCGTCACCTGTGTTCAGACTGTTTCACTTCCATTCCCACTCCTGCAACAGTGATCGCATGCCACTCCCCAATTAGTTCCACCTGTTCCTCATTATCCCTCATCTCACAGTATTTACTCTCCACTCTGCCAGATCTTCTTGCTGTACCTGTGAGCTTTCCGACGTTCTTCCACGTGTTTCTCGACCATTTTCTGTAAGTGCTTAACTCTGCCTCCAACTCAGTGATTCCGGTACTTAAGCCTCTCCAAACTGCCTTTTTTTGAGAACCAAACCCTGTATTGTTGCTGTTAATTTGGTGTTTTCTGGGGTTTGCAAAAATCTACAATGGCAACATGTTTTGTTCCTGGTGACTGGTTTGGAAATCAAGAGGTTGCTCACTCGTAAAAGACAACTTCTGAAACACACCTAAAGACAGTGTTAAGCTGTTTTCAGACATAAAGAGATTTGGATCTGGATATTGTCCAAAATGTGCCATTTATTTATGATGATCATAGCAATGACAAGGGTTCACAACAGAAGGATCCAGATGAGGAGGTGACTCCTGGGTTGTTAGAGGTGGTAATCACAGGGTACCTCATGATACATGGTCCACGATACCAATAATATCACAATACATGATTCTGTGATAGTCAATATATTGCAAGACAATCATACAGCGATACATCACGATATTTGTCCCAACTGAAGAAAACAAAGTGCAGGATTTTTCTATTTATTCACAACATAGAGAACAGTGCATAAAGTCTATATATTGAACGTGGATGGGGCATCTTTTAACATAGCTTTCTCCACCAGTATCCCACTGTAAACTCCACCCAAGCTTCCCTCATTCATTTGAACAGCGTCACCATGAGGAGGCATGAAGTAATGATGCACGGCGAGTGAAACTCAAAGGGCCTTCATTTGTTAATTTGAATATCGATATTTGCCCTGAGGTATCGATTATCATATTGCTCGAGGAAGGATGACGATACATCATCAAATCAATATTTTGACCCACGTCTGCTGGGTTGAGCATACATGAACCAGGACAGCAGGGCGAGTTTCTCTCGCTGTGTTCTCACTTTAACTAATAAATTCCTAACTAAAAGTCCTCGGAAGCTAAGACTCTCCTCTCTGGAGTTCAGTGCAACTTCATATTATTTTATCTATTTCCTCTGAATTAACTTTTGGCTTTGTCAGTCCTGTCGTGTTTCACCGTGTAAACACAGAAAACGAGCTGATTTCTCAATGACCCTGTGATTATTACCTCTGTCCTAAATGATCTGTTCCTGATCAATGATCTGATCAGCCCGTGATGGGGAAAGGAATACAGCCTCTTGTTTGAAGTAGGCTGAACCACTAATTTGCTTAAATGATGTCCACATTTATGTGAAATCAAATAGCCGGTGCCGGGGTTCTTGTTTTTCCGTTTATGTTCAGTGTGAGATGAGCTGAAAATGTTTAGAACAAACTACCTCAAGTACCTTATGTTGCACATTTGATTGGCAGCTGTTTACAGGATGCAAACTCTACCCAAATGAGATTAACTGTGTTTCAGCTGAGTGTGAAGTGTGTTACAGCACAGTCCTTTTGTGGGTTGGCTCAGGCTAATTATGGAAGCCCTTGTTTAAACAGTGATCCATCAGTAGCCTGACAGCTCGTGCATACGTTTTTGGACTAATGTTGAGTAGAGCTGGCAGCTTAATTGACAGTAAATGAAGACAAGATTGTTTTCATTGTGAAGCTGAGCTACAAGTTCTATTCATGCATCATTATTCCTTCAAAAATCTAATACAATGTCTCTGGAGATGCCTTTTTTGTTTTTTACGTATATAACTAATAAGCTGCACAGACAAAACGTATCAAAACAAAGATGGACATTTTTCTCTTAATTATTTAATAATTACAGTATGTCTTACTCCTTTATTACTTAGAGTCCCTGAGTTCTTTGAGCCATACTCTCTGATATTGAGTCAAATGTCGATGGTCTAGTGGCGAAATCGCTGTCGTGGATGCTTTGGCAAGGTAAAGTTAAGATGGATGACGTGCAGACAAAGAACACAGCAGCTCCGCTCTGGTGACCATTAGCAGAGGAGTGAGCACCGTTCACTCTTGACATGCTGTTTAGTCGGCCAGAGAAAAGACAATGAGCATTGTCTGGAATTTAACAGCACATAGAAGACGTAAATAAACAGATAACAGGGACAGTTGGTTAAGATGAAGATGAGATGAGTGCTCTGTCAATATACTATTGCTATAATAACCTTTTGCCTCAGGATAACGTACGTTGTGATGACGTCTGTTCTAGTTTGAGACCGAACACGTGTGTGTGCGTGGAGATCCTGAGGTCACACACTGTGTGTGACATGTCCTCATAATGGTCATTATGAGGACACATGAGGACATGCTGGTGTATTAAATGCTGTGACACAAGGAAAAACAAACCATGACTGTTTCCTCACTCCAGTGAGGTGATGTTTGTGCTTGAACAGGTCACCCACTTTACATAATCGTAAACACATTCATAACCAGGACGTGGTTATCATTACCATCGTTTCCTTATTTTTGCCTTTTTTCTGCCAAAAGCGTCACAAGCACTTTAAACAATATCTGAAGATAGAAAACATGCAGGGAAAAAAAAGCAACAACATTTTGGTTTAGAGTGGTGAGGTCACGTGTATCTGAGGTTTGAGGAAACATCGTGGCAACACATGATCCTGGCAACTAGGTTGTGTGATTTGGCACAACAGAAATTTAATTAAATCCAATTGAACGCATGTGTGAAATGTCTAGTCCAGGACTAAAGGAAGTGGAACAGATAAAACCCTTTACCTTAACAATTGCATGCATTTATATTGTCTTTGATTCATGAGACTGGACTGAACACTGACACCTCGCTGGAGCAGATGAACGTCTGCAAAGGCAAACATTTGATCACAGTTTATAATTTGATTCTCTGTTCTTCAAAGAGCTGACATTGCAGTATCACCCACAGCTTCTTTCAAGCTTTTATTAGACTGTGTATGTCTTCATTGTTAGGGTCTTCACTCTAGAGATTAGAAACAGTCACAGGTTTAGGCCAAGAAGAAGAAGATGTCAGAGCCAAATGTTGTGTGCAGAAATGTCACATTCAAGGCCGCAGAAAATCTGTGTGTTCGCCATGTGCTCTCTGCCATTTTGGGTTAATCTCCAAACCTGTCATAGTATGTAATAATCTTTAAAGTCTACATTTTTGTAATGCTAACAATTTCATATTTGGAAACCTACCAAAGGGAAAGCACAGAGATGTTAGTGGAGCTGTCTCCTCTTTGTCCACAGTTTGTTTAAATGTTTTCCAGCTGTGAGCAGCCCCTCCATTTCTGTTGCGCATTGCATTGTGGGACAAATCAGCCAACCGCTGAACCAACCAACCGAAAATAGTGGGATAGTAAGTGAATTCAGTAAGCTTACTGACATCTTCCAGGACATGAGTTGTTTTTGTTGTCTTCATTGTTTTGTTTGAGCCTTTTTCACTTTCCCACACTTTATAGCTTCATTCTGATTTAGCACTTTATAATCTTTGTTTTTAACGTTTCTGTTTAGAGACAGATACGCATCAGAAACTGCTTTGTGAACATTATGAAATACGACTCCAGATGGGAGAGCGTGGGCATGTTAGCAGACTTTTCAGCTCCGCATGAGGCAGTGTATTTATTTTCCAACAATATGTGTTACTCATTCCAATGAGCCCCTGTATAAGTCATCTTCAAAGGAGACAATGAAAGCAGTTGGAGTGCTTTGCTTTGCTCCACTTTCACAGAACATCAAATCAAAGCCCCAATCATTGCAGTTAATCTGTTTCCTGTAAAGTCGCAGAATGAATAACACTTCACGGAGGTATGTCTCACTGAGAGCTTACAAACAACTACTGAATTTGGCCAGATAATCCCATGCCGCTCTCTCACTTGGCTTCATTGGAACCTATTGTGAAGATGCCTCTCTGGACTCTGCCTGTGAACGGCAGGGGATATTTAGCAGCAGCATGGGGGCACACAGGCAGACAGGAGTGGCTGCAAATGTAATCCACAGTAGTTGAGAGACCAGATTGAGTCTAAGCTGATAAGAGTGCCTTGGGGCTAACGACAGGCCACAGCAGGTACCTGACCCATCCATTTCCCTGCAGTAAAGCCCAATTTACAGCCTGATCCCCCGAGGCTTCAAAGAAAGAGTTGGCCCAAACCTTGACAACTACTGCCGAGGGTCACAGCCAGCCAGTACGTTTCCATGCCGAGTTGAGTCGAGCTATGGTTGTAGCTTGATTAAACTATTCAGGGATCTCTGAGTGTCTAGTTTGGTCAGGAGAGGCTGATGAAGTGAAAAAAAACAACATAATATATAGCAATAATGATATTTGTGATGATATTTCATAGAATTTCAAAATAAAAGTGTTTTTGATATGGAATGATAATTAGTTTAGTAATAATAAAATATATTAATGGTACAAAATGAATCTGTAAATAAAAAAGTGGCATAAATGGAGGACCGCATGAAATTGAGTGGGGGGCTGCAAGTGGCCTACAGGCCTCAGGTTTGAGACCTCAGCTTTAAATGGACTACTGTCCTTGTCCCAGTTTAAAAGCACAACAGCATGGATACTTGACCTGAGCCTGTCAGGACCTGAGGGTTAGACTAGGTTTGAAAAAAATCAGAAATAATTGTCGGGCTTGAATCCAGTTTGGTCGCTTCAGTAATTTCAAGGTCTTTTAGTAAAACATTGAGTAAGATAGGTTGAATTTAATTGGTGTCGTGTTTAAAACTGTAATCAATAAGTAATAATAGAAACTAACTAACTAACACTCAATGCAACACACAGCTAACAGTTCAAAACAAACCACAATGGTTGGATTATGTGCAATTTTATCAGCGGTTACACTTCAACAGGAGTTAATGAAGGAGAATCGATCGTGGTTGATGGTGAGCATAAAATTTTATTATACTCATTAAGGCCGGTGATAACTCATAAGGTGTGTGGCTTCCTCCTCGATGCAACAGTAACTTTTGTCACTTGCTGTAACCATAAATAGCAGCTGCACCCACTTGTCAGTGCACTTCGTCTTACTCTACAACTAAAAATCTAGGATATGTGTCGGGTTCAGGTCTAGTCCAGACAGGCAGCGTCGAGTAGAGAATCGATTTATTTAATGAAGTCTGTCCGCCTCCTCAATAATGCCCCCTTTACAGTAAGTTTGTTAGCCTTGGGCGGTATTTAGTTCAGCTAGCAGTTAGTCGTAAACATGTCAAACGCTATTCCGAGTCTTACTGTCAATATACTGTCCTGGATTTTGCCATGTTTTGCTCACTGTGGTCTCATTCCGTACCGGCTTCTTCCGACTGAACTATCTGGTACTTGGTGCTTTTTTGGCATATCGGCTCAGCCAGTGACTGAAATGTGACTGATTGGCAGAGTGTGTCATCCCTGGAAGAGTCATGAGCGTGCCGTCTCACACAGGAATGAAACTGAACAACCGCCGAACTGCACAAATAAGACTGGGTGTCAGTCTTACATGTTGACTGAGAGTGAGCAAAGTTGCAAACTGTGGTGATGTCCACGTGTCTGGTCGTCTCTTTATCTCCCTGTGAATGACACCTGTAACAATTTGCGGCTTTGTTGAGTCACGTGACACTGACAGCCAAGGTACGGAGGAGACACGAGGTGCTCCAGAGGTCAAGAAGGGAGGTTAGGAAGGCTGTATTGATGTAGCTGGCCTCTGACCTCATGTCTCTGCAGGAGGGTGGGTTGCCATTCACCTCCTGGCAGCATGCGTCCACAGTCTGACCTGAAACCCAAGTCCTGCAATGGCCAAAGGTCTTCATCAGTGCATGCACGGACGGGGAGTCTCCCGATCAGGTTCCTTAGAACACGACTCCACATGGAACATGAATTAACAGTTCATCTGTAACAAAGCAAAGTAACAAATAGGGATAAAGACCAGGGACAGCTGGAAGAAAAAAAGAGGCTATTTTTCTCTTGTACTTGACAAATCAGAGAAAATACCAGAGAAAATTCGATGTTCCTTCAGGATATTAGCCGTTACCTGAGGATGGTTCAGCCTTGTCTTTTCCAAAACATTTATAAAGTAAATTGTTCTCTTGCTGAGCTAACATAAATAAAAAGAGACACATTTATTTATTTTTTTACTCCATAGCATGAATCTCTCTTAAATAAAATAAATCAGAAAGTTGAAGCTTACATGCATACAAATTATGATTTGTACAGGATAAAGAAGAATGATTATTCCCTTAGAATACAGAGCATTTAGGCTGCTTTTTTCCATTACTATATTAAAACGGAGGCTATAAGAATGTGCTATATAGAGTGTCTAAATATCTTTGTCTTTTTTTCTGCTTTTTATGATGGAGAAATGAAAAAGAAAAGACTACATGCTGGCCAAGGACCTGGATTCATCCAATGAATTCATCCAATTGTATGCACTTTTAAAATCACATAACAGGGACCGTGTATTACACAGTTAAAACTGTGTAATAAATGAAGATAAAGATACCATACTTTAAAGCTAGGTAGGTTTTAATTCAGAGAAAAAAACAGTTTCCCCATCAGGAATTATAATGCAGTATTGTTAAGAACTACCGTCACACACATTTGGAGTCCATTCTAAGCCTCTGCCACTCTGACTGACACGGACCAACATTCTCACTGAGGTGTGATTTATGACACTTCATTTATAGTGTACAATTAGGACCTGTTAATTAGCTCATAATACTCACAGAGTGTGAGTCCACACACACACACACACGGCTGGCTTACTCACAGCAAGAAGGTTGTAGGTTCGCATCCTCATATGGAGGATGAAGCATGTACACAATGGATGGATACTCTAAGTGCTTGTATCTCTGTGCAGTTTGGTGACACGCCGAGCCTCGGGCAGCAGATCTCCCACAGAGACACTGGATCACGCATCAGACCACTACAGCACCGCAACATCCTGCTTCATCCATCAGGAGGATCAAGTCACACAAATAGCTCTGGGGGTAAGAGTCACACTCGCTGTCTGAGAGAATGTCCACAAGTGTCAGCCGAGCGACCAAGTACAACTTGCAAAGTTTTGATTTTGCTGTGATGGGAAACCGCTTACTCATATTTTACGATTTCGGTTCGTACTGGTTTCAAGCATCTGTGATATTCGTCCACAAGAGACCAGTAAAGTCTCTTTGTAAAAACTCCCACAGTTTATGTAGCCTAAATTCTAGTGGTCTCCCCTGACCAGGGAGGCCTCCTCCTCTGTTTTTCCCAGACTCTACATGCACCTCATATTGTAGAACATTAGACATAAGACGGAGCTCAGTTCAGGTCGGAGTGCTTTCTTAGTTCTGATCACAGAAAGCACAATCGGAGGTGGTTTGAGGACGCATGTGACCACATTCCTGAGTGGCATGGATACAGAGAGACAGCCTCCTCAACTGATGTCTTCTGATCCGCAGTTCTCATACCTTTATTTATTTGCTGCCGCACTTTCAACACTGATCAGCACATGGTGGGTGGGTAGAGGTTTGATTTGTCTGCTCTCTCTGTGTCACGCACACACGATACAATCAAACTTGTAAAAAACATAATTTTGTTCTTGCAAACAGTTGTGACGTGTGTATTTGAATAAAGGATGTGGGGAAACCAGATCTTATCTCATGTGGTCACAGGAGACACATCCAGGACACATGTTAATGCCAGGTGTAAACAGTTTTACTCAGCGTTGTCCATATGCGATCACATCACTCAGGACAGATGTTAATACTGGGTCTGAAGTGCCGGACCACTGTGACAGATACCTCCACATAAAAGTGCCAACAAGTAAGATGTGAATGTTATTTTACAAGTTTTGATGGTTGAAATGCAAATAATTGTATAAAACACCAAACTAAACTGAAATGAACTGGTGAAACTGGGATTTCGAAACACAGACACACACCATGTTGAATTGGGTGGATTTTTGATTTGCCAGTTTGGCAACACAAAGAAAACACAAACACACGGATGAAGAACAATGCAGGATGAAAGCTCAGTGAAATGTTTGAGCTTGCTGTCTGATGTTGTTAAACACCTGCTGCTGGACTCGGCCCTGTGGCACATGCTTATAGTCTGAGTGTGTCGGTGTGTGGTGAATGAAGGATCGCCGCCATGTGACCCTTTCCTCTGATTAGCCCAAGCTAAACAAATCATCTTTAAATGTCAGCTCTGTTTGTTCTGGCTCGCGAAGACCAACACCTTTCGAACTAATAAGTTATGTAACTGATGAAAAGTCACGAGAAGACCGAAAGCCAATTATTTAAGTTTTTGCACGCTGCAGTTGCTAAAGTCGTCCGTGTGAGAACACACCTTATGTGTTGAGATGAATTTATGTGGCAGTGGACACATGTGTCAGGGATGTGATGTTAGGCGTGCACACTTCCATCTCCGCTCACTGACCGTGTCCAAGCGAGCGAGAAATGGATTTCTGCAGGTGCTGCTCTTTTCTCTCCGTCCTGTGAGCTGTGGTTATTATTATTGCTCATGCTAACTACACACTTCCTCTTATGTTTTGTTTTTTTCTACAGAAACTGCTGTTGCAGCTGTGACTGGGAAAAGTAAAACATCAATTCCTGTGAACCACGGAACCATTTCCAGCGAAGACGGCTCCAGCGTGTTTGACAGAACGAACGTGAAATGTGAGTTCTGCTCGAGCCTCAACAGCTCACTCCATCAGAATAAAAGAATCTCCAGAGGAATCTCTTAGATTTGCACACACATTCATTCATTCATTCATTCATTCATCGTCTACCACTATTATCACAGGGCGCTGGTGCCAATCCAAGCCAACATAGGGAAAAAGGCGGGGTACAGTCGCCGGCAAGGGTATAATAGTTTGGGATTTTTCATTAGTTTTAGTTTTTATTTAGTTTTGACTTTTTGTTTTTAAAATTAGTCATTTCTGATTAGTTTTTAGAACAGCTTTGCTAGTTTTTATTTTTGTAATATGGAGTGTTACGCAAGATGCAAAAAGGTCATAATAAATATTGTGTCATAAAAACGCAACAAAAGATGCCATTTTAAAAATGTATGAGGACAAATGGACAACTATCCCTGAATCAAATATAACAGTCTACAAGACATTAGCCTGAAGTAAAACATGTGCATCATATACTGCTGAGGTTGGATGTAGTTAGTGTGAAAGGTAAAAATCAAATTGCCAACTGACTAAAGACACACATGAACATGACAACATAAATTATCATAAATAACCCTAATGAGACATACCACATTGTCGGTCTCTTAATCTGAGGAAAAAAATGAGTAAAATAAAAAAAAAAACAATAAACCCCTAGAATAAAGGTTTGATTCACTTAGATGAACCAATTCACTCCATAATGAATGCTATGTTTATGATGTCATGAATGAAAATAAAACCTTTTAAAATTGCCAGCAGAGAAAAAACAAATACACCGCATGAACCCAAAAGGCTTATGTATGAAATTGACTTGCAAAGACAAAAACTAAGCACATTTACGCTACAATTTTAGTGAGTTTTAATTTAGTAAATATTTATTATATATAATATTATATAAATTTATTTCAGTTAATGAAAATGTCTTTTTCAATTATAGTTTTCATTAACTAAAATAACCTTGGTTGCCAGGCCATCGCAGGAGAGAACATGCAAACTACATACCTCGTTCAGACTGGATCGCGAAACCTGGGTGTTTCTGCTGCAAGGCGACAGCTCTAACCACTTCACCGCCCTGTAGCCATACACACACCAATTAGTGATAATGAATTTTACGTCAGCATTCCACCCGTCCTGATTACTTACCAGTTACTCTGGGGCACCTCAGACCTCACCTGACCCAGAATTCAAACCAGTAACCCTACGGTTACAAGCCAAGTTCCCCTCCACTTGTCCATAGTCCCACAACAACAGGGAGCAGCTTGAACAGAGTTCAGATATTAAGCACAGAAAGAGTTTGTTCTTTATTTAAATTCTTTCTTTAAAAATGTGTTTAATTCTTGTTGTTTTCTTGATATAGTGTTCATATTTAAGGTTGCAGCTTGGTCTACTTATCATTTTCATAATTGATTAATCAACTTACATTCATCCGGTATTTTGTTGAGCAATTCTTTGCTAATTCTAATTTAATATCATAAAATGATTCCCAGAGCACAAGTGTTTTCTCTGATAAGTTTCTCTGGGATCAATTAAATCAGTATTCAAATATTCACCATTGATTTAGTTATAAGTTATTTTCTTAAATTAATTCTCAGCTATGACCTTAGTTAAACCATGTGCAGTTATGTATAAAGTTACATCACCACTACAGCCAACAATGGAACAACATCAAAAACAT